>NC_133314.1:16350407-16721629 GCF_012295235.1 Primulina huaijiensis | reverse complement strand
AGTGTGTGTATATGCAGGATGAACGTGAAGTTTTGCCTCCAAGTATAGAGACAACAAGTGCTGCAACTATAGCCACGGCTGTATCCATTGCCACGCAGAGTATCGAAATCGCTTTCGAGTTCAAGCCGGTGGCTCACCCGATGGAGCCTCTCGATCTTGATAGACCAATCCCGTGTCCGTTGCCAGAACCATCCATGCTTAATGTAAATTTACGTAACTTCATATGAATATCTTCATCCAAACATCAAGTTTTAAATAATACGTATGTGATATTTAAGTTGATCGAATTCGATCTTTAGGACGGAACTCATGGAAGAATATGGAAAGAACAAGCAAGGAAGCCAGATCTTCCCGTCGTTCTCATGCCCTCGTCGACCAAATCCGAGACACACAGCCAAAAACCTCGCCCCGTTTCGAGCAGAGCTATTGTGCCGTCGATTAGTGCCCCGGAAGGCAACATCCTTAAATTACTGGAAGAGTGTAATGCATTTGCTACTTGATGAAAGTCTTCTTTCTTCTAGCAAACATCCTGAAACATTGCACATGTTTTCGAAACGACTTCTTCGGTTATGAACTTAATGTTTTCAGCAGGCAAGTTGCCAGTTATGTATGTAAGTATGCTGTATTTTATGGTTACAAATAAACAAATATAAGCTAGTAATCTCGACAACTCATTAAGGTTGCGCTTGGGCGAGATAATTTGATTTGAAATGAAAGATTTGATTTGAGGAAGTATCAATTTGAATAATGAATTTGAAATCATATTTATGTTGTGTGAATTTCAAATTCATCGTAATTATTTTTGCATCTACAATGTTTAACAAGCGATGAATTTGAAATATATTTTAACATAAATTAATCAAACAACAAGATGGATTTAAATTCATAACTTCAAATCCGTGCATCTCTAGACATAACGTAAGATTAATGTAATGCCACAATATTGTTTAGTTATATTTAAATTGATATTTAATTGTGCAAACGATAATTAAGATTGTAGTACGTAGTTAACATTTTGAAATACATATATCTTTTGTTGCAACTATGTTAATACTTTTTTTTAGAGAATAGTTGATATCCACTTGATATATAGTAATAAACAGCTGAGGGTGCTATGCATTGATTAAAAAAAACTTATTTTTTTTAAAAATTTATATTTTTATATTTTAATTATTTTAAAATCAAAATTTTATATTTTATATTAAAATATGTGATTAATAATCCAATTTAAAGTTACAATTTTATTTTTGGTTACAAATATATATTGTAGAGGTAAAATGAAGTCTCGCTTATTACTTTTTCTTTATAATTTTTTCAACTCTTTTTTTAAAAAAATGTTAATTAAAAATTAATTTTTTCGTTACAAATATGTGTTTCCGAACGAACAAGAAAAAACGACGGTACATTCAAATTTTTTTNGATATAAAAAGAAAATTATTTTATGTAATTTTTCTTGTTCAAGAGCTTAGTCTTTTTTAAATTTTTTTTACATTTTTTTTTGAAAATTGGATTATTTCTTAAATATCTAATAAAGGAAAAAATATTTTTTGTATTTAAAACTTTAAAAAAGAATGAGAAAAATTAACAATGAAAAAAAAGAAAATAGTTTTTCAAAAGATATTTTTTAAAATTTAAAAAAATATAATTTTGATTTTGAAATAATTAAAATATAAAAATATCAATTTTTTAAAAAAATAAGTTTTTTTTTAATAATGCATAGCACCTCTGTTGTGAGTTCTCCCACAGCATAGGATCTTGATCCATAAAAAACGATTTGAAAAATGCGGGAAAAAACGATCTACCAAAGATAGACTGTAAGGCCCGAGATTTTATCATTTTAATCCGAGATTATATTTACGAATTTTGGAATGATGAATTAGATTCCACGGTTTTTGTAATTAATTAGGATTGAAATGGAATTAAAAAGAGTTGTGAGGACCAAATTGCAAATAGTGAAGACTTCAAGGACTAAAGTGCAATTATGGGACTTGAATATGACACTTGTCCTTGCCATGCAATGCATATGGTAAAATCTTCATTCCTCTGTCTGAATGTAGCCGAGGACCGAGAACAGCGCCGAAGAATCCTCAAGTTTCTTTAAAGCTTGGAAAAATTGATTTTGTACGAACCGTCTATCAGAATTTCAATCCGAGCACGGTTCTGTACTCCTCTTGTCAACAGCTACAAATGGACGTAAGTTTTATTGAGTTCTGTTATCATTTGAAATTATGATATTGGAGGAATTATTATTTGATTATTATATGGTGTTCTGGATATGTTAGACATCGTAGAATCGAAGTCAGATCGAAGAACAGATTGATTATGGAATTGTTATGATTTTTCAGATTATATTGATTGAAATTGAATAGATTTGGATTATGGATTGATTACAGATTGTATTGGATATGAGATATGGTTGGTAATTGATATCTGTTAATATGGTATTGACGGGAGTATCGGGATGGTACCGTTATGCCGTTGATTTTGATATAAATTCAGATTGATCAGATTCGGTATTGAATTGTGAATGGAATGTTGATATTGCTATTCTCGATATGTCATTTCAGATTGACTGAGACAGTCTTGAATTCAGAACTTCCAATTCTTCAGACCGAGACTACGAACGAAAGGTATAAGTCGACGTTAACCGGGAGATGAACTTGAGTCAGATTGGACTCTAGTTTCCCTAAAACCACATACTTTATTTTATTGCAATTGTTTGACATTGATATGCTTGTTCTATTGATTTATAGAAAGCATGTATTAGACGAGTGATCTTGTGACAGTAGTGCCGAATAGTGATGGAATCGTCACTGGCACATTGTCACAGGATAGTATATTGATGAAAATGCCAAAGTCTTTGTCGGATAGGTCAAGACACTAGATGTTTGATTTATATCGATGTTTGCTTAGGAGTGCAGTTACTTCTATTGCTGAGATTCGATATAGTATGCAAACGTCTGGAAACCGGGATCCCTAGACTAGGAATGAGTCTAGTCTGAGATATGGAGTCATGACTTGATTGATAGTTTTATATAGATTATGTTTTCAGAGTTGATACATATGACTGATATCTGTTACATGTTTTTACGTTGTTTATATGATTGCATGTTTCGTTGACTTATACTAGGATGTATATCTCACCGGAGTTATCCGGCTGTTGTCGTGTTTGTATGTGTGCATGGCAACAGGTGGGACATGATCAGGGTCGAGGAGATGATGAGAGATCGTGATTAGAGTGGAGACTATAGACTTTGACCTTGATGTATATAGGATTCAGCACTTGACATTTAGTTGTTGAACCTTAGTTTGAGTCTGATGTTTGTTGTACAAGACCTGTACTTTTATACTGATATGTATATTAGATTGAATTACATTACGTTCCGCAATTTATTTTAAAAAAAAATTTAGACCCAGATTAATTAATTGATCCATTTATCCCAATGACGATTAAGAAGATGATTAGCGTCCGGGTCCCACGTAGACGACATGAAACATTAAAAAATACTAGTTTTTTTAGATAAAAAAGGTTGATCACACTAATTATGAAAAATTTAAAAAATGAAAAAAATTTAGATAACATTTTAAATTATCGTTTAATCAAGTAATAAATATTTAATAGTATAAAAAATTTAAAGAAAAAAAAACTAAAGCCAATCTGAAAAAAAAAAAAAAAAAAAAAAAAAAACAAAAAAAAAAAAAAAAAAAAAAAAAAACTAAAGCCAAATCTGCTTAAGCTTTCACTCGAAAATACCTTTGTATCTAAGGATGAATATTCGGTCAAAACCAGGATCGAATTAACCGAAAACCGATTTAACCGAATTGTTGGAGGCGAATTGAACTGAACCGAACCGAACCGATTTCTCACTAAAATCGAATTAACCGAACTGAATTAAAATCAGTTATTTCGGTCGGTAAACGAATTAATCGATTTTTTTACAAAAAAAAATTATACATAAAATTAATAATTTGAATATTCTATTTTAATCATAATAAAACATAATATTCATAAAAAATAAAAATAAAAATAATTATGTAAAATATTAAATGTAAAAACGTTACAAAAATATTATAAATTAAATGTAAAGCTTAATAAAAAAATCAAATTTATTTATTTAATAATTTGTTTAATTCGGTTAACCGAATTTTTTTTACGGACCGAATTAATCGATTTTTTAAACTTCAAAACCGAATTAGCTGAACCAAATTTCTGAATTAATTCTTGTATCAGTTAATTCGATTTACTAGAATTCTTACTTACCCCTATTTGTATCCCCAAAAAAGTTCATTCTTGGCGAGTAACTCCAGTAGACCGTAGACAAGTAGTTTAGGGGGCCATGTCGGCCATCGATATTGCACTAAGTCACTAACTACCCAAAATAGCTTAGAACTCGAGTCCATAATAATTTATTCTTACTTACCCCTATTTGCAGTATTATTTTATTTATTAATTGACATAATATCACTGAAATTATAATTATAAAAAATTACAGACACTTTTTTACATTTAAACTTGTACTAAACTCGTTTAACTTTTTTAAAATTTGAAGTTTACGGTTATTATCATGCACACATTTTGGAATCTCGCTTATTTATCTAACCTTCTTTTTTTTTTTTTTTTTTTTTTTTTTTTTTTTNCCACAATCGTTAGTTTTCAGTGCGTGTCGGATATACTAACATATTAGTGTAATAACATGCAAATTACGTTAGTCATGTAAACCGTATTGATCAAACTTAATGTCAAACTCGTTAATGAAAACGTTGATAGAGAAAATCGAAATTATGATAATTGGTCAATGGCTCATAGATTCTACCAACTCGAATACTATATCAGATTAATTATCTAACCTTTTATTTTACTATCAGTAGAACATTATATTTAATTTTTATCCATCATCATCTCGTCAATAAGCAGTACTTAATTACAATTAGGTAATTTCAAAATATTTATTTTTATTTTAAGATTCAAAAAAGAAATTAGGATTGATAATAATAATAATAATTTATTCCTTTCTTCGGCAAAAAGAAAAGAGGGTAGGAAATAAACAAAGGGGGTTTACAAAATCAAGATTTAAGCATAACATACAAAAGCACTCCCATTGAAATCTCCATTTCCAGAGTCTCTCTCTTCTTCTCTCGATAATTCCAACCTTTTTCCTGTAATTCGGTGTCGATCCAATAGAAGGGAGCATAAATTTAATGGCGGCTTTGCAGTATTTGGATGCGCAGCGCACATCGCACCCTGAGCTTTCCGAATGGTACACCGCTCTTTCAGATCTGTACCAGCGGAAGCTCTGGCACCAGCTCACTCTAAAGCTCGAACAGTTCGTTGCCCTTACTGTATTTCAGGTGATGTAATCGAAATTCATCTTAATGGATGTATTAATTTTGTCACCGATTGTGTGATTTGGTTTATCGTTGAATATTTAGGATTTAGGGTTCCGTTCGTGTGCTTTTAAGCAAGTCTTGATTGAGGATTTGGGCATTTGTTTTGTGTGGGTTATGTCTTCTATAGATTTTCATGATCTGGAAATTTATTTTTGAGCGTGGATAATATTGCTTTAATGTAAGGTGACTTCCTGCCAGGCCATCATGTTTGAGTTTTAGACATTTATACTGGTAAATGCATCCAATTGCTTTCTATAGCTATTGTCATCAAATGCCTGCAGCACGAGGCATATTTTCCCTCCCCTATTTTATCTCCTTTCTCAAGATATATGGTGGAAAGGTCATCAAAGTTTTATGTTTGTTTCATGTGAGGATGCTGTGCAACGCATTTTTGTACGTTATTTCTTGATAATAGAGAAACAGGATACTGGACCACTGCGGATTTTCCTGCATATTCCATGCAAAGTGATTAGACCGGACTGTTAATCGGTGTCATTTAGTGATAGAATCTGCTGTTAGACAAGTATTAATGCCACCAAGAAATGGCCCTTCTTCAAATGTAAACCAAATACTAACCATTGTATGTAGATATTACTTTTTACATAGCATCCGCTGATGGAGGATCCTGCAAAATTTTGTAGAGAGGTGTGACGGCCAGATTTGGCTTGCAGAGTGAAGTCGGAAGAACCTAGGATTCGTTTTTTTCTCTGCTGAAACTTTCTCTACTATAGTTATTATTCATCTGTGTACATCCTTCTAAGGAAGATAAGCTAACTATTCATTATGCTCTGAATAATTCAATTGTCCGTGTCGTAGCTCTTTTATCTGTTTAATACCTTTATCTGTTTAATTTAATCTTGCCTAATTTTCTGGTCTCTTTCTTTACTCACTCAGGCTGGGGATGCTCTAATACAGCTTTACCACAATTTTATAACCGATTTTGAGACAAAGATTAATCTCCTCAAGCTTGCCCATTTTGCTGTGATAGTTTCTCGACAATATCCAGAGAAAATGGCAGCAATTAATTATCTAGAAGGGGTGATTGAGAAGCTTCGCACCACCAAAGAAATGCGCATAGACGAGCCAATACTTTATATCAAGATGCAGATTGCTACACTTAAGCTTGAGAATGGTGATCAAAAAGATTGTAAGAGGCTTTTGGAGGAGGGAAAGAGTACACTTGATGGCATGACTGACATTGATCCATCTGTGTATGCAAGCTACCATTGGATTTCATCACAATTCCACAAATTTCGTCAAGAATTTGCGGAGTTCTACAAAAGTTCTCTCCTTTATCTGGCTTACACGTCAGTAGAGTCTTTCTCTGAATCATTTAAGCTGGTAGGTTTTCTTGAAAAGATTCTACTTACTATAATGTTGTGTTTCAATAAGGTGGTTACAAGATTCATTTTTCATGCACGCCTGAAACATGAAGTTAACTGATGGAAAAATTATTACAAACCATGACCGACATTTTCTTGGAGTATACAAAATATAATTTTAACCTATAGCATTCTTCTGCGTCTTTAAAGTTTTCGCTCGAGTAGGAAGCATAGATTAAAAAAAAATATTATAAGTCATGACTTGACATTTTCTTCGAGTGTACAAAGTCTTATTTTACCCACATAGCAGTCTTCAGATTCTTCAAAGTTTTGGTTCGAATAAGAAGCATAGATTCAAATTGATATTGAATGAAGATTATATAGTGGGTTTTTGATATTAGGAACGTGGAAGTAATTGTAATTCCTATCGGAAAATCAGGACAATGCTATTATTTATGAGCTATCATTTATGGTTTAAGTATTTAAGCTTTATTCGTGGATAATATGTCCTCAAGTTTTCATTTAAGCTTAATTTTACTGATCTCTTTTATTGTTCCGTAGGATTTGGCCTTTGACTTATCCTTATCAGCATTATTGGGGGAAAACATTTACAACTTCGGGGAACTTCTTGCACACCCGCTCGTAAGTCATCGGTCTGAAACTCATTATACTTTTTTTAAAATTTCAAAATATATGTTTTGCAATTTTTACCAATCACATAGCATGAAGACTGAAAATACGATATATTCAGATTTAGGATGTGTGTGCATTTATAGGAAAAAGTAAAAGCTATGAATAATATGCTGGTGGCTTGAAGCACCAGATATTACTTGGAGATTTTCCTTTTATTTTTCTTGTTCGTAGAAAAATAAAATTTGCTTATGCTTTTACGTTTATCAGATGTGTGCTAATAAAGATACATGGGCACCGTTTTGTTTGGTTGAAAGTTAGTTGATCCAGTCTTGTGATGAAATTTAAATGTGTATAAGATAATGAAACTTTCTCAGATAAAAACTTGAGTTGGCGTGGGGATTATCATAAAAGTAACTGATACGTCATTTGCAGTTTTCTGATTATTGAAAATACGCAGAGTATGTTGTTTCCTTCGGGTATTTGTTTGATATTCATGCCTCTCGATTATATCTGATACTTTATATCCTGGAAATTTCTTCAGATAAAAAGTCTATTAGGGACTAAAGTTGAGTGGTTATACTATATTATTGAATCCTTCAACTCTGGTGATTTAGTTCGTTATCAAGAACTATGTCACATCCATAGAGCTGCTCTGAGTAGCCAACCAGCACTGGTTCAGAATGAGAAAATGCTTCTGGAGAAGATCAACATTCTCTGCTTGATGGAGATTATCTTCAGGTGAAACTGCAAAAACTCTTGAAGTTGATAGTTTTCATGAGTTCATTTTGTTATGTTGTGTAATTTCCATTGAACTCACAAAATATGTTTTTAATTGCAGCCGTCCTTCCGAAGATAGAACCATTCCATTAAGTATCATTGCAGACCGTACAAAACTTACTGTGGAAGATGTGGAGTCTCTTCTTATGAAGAGCCTTTCCGTAAGTTCATGTTTAGAATGTTGTATGCTCTGCAAAATGTCCATATTAATAACACATGCATGAAAGTACTAGTTTCCTTGACACGTTCAAGATGCCAGCAATGGTAACCTTATTACGTACATTGACTGGATGAGACATTTGTTTTTGGCTTTTTTTGGTAAGCAGCATCTATAGGGTTCAATTTTCATGTAGTACACATCCAGGTTACTCGAATATGTAGGACCTTACTTTTGAGTTGTGTTAAATCTTGGTTCTTGTAGAGGTTGATTGGCTTGTTGAATCACGTTGCAGGTGCATCTCATCGAGGGAATGATTGACCAAGTTGAGGGAACTGTATATGTTTCTTGGGTACAACCTAGAGTTTTAGGGATTCCTCAGATCAAATCCTTACGCGAGCGGCTGGACAATTGGGTGGATAAAGTACACACAACTTTGGTATCTGTTGAGGCTGAGACACCTGATTTAGTCGCTGCATAATGTTGGCTCTTTAGCCTTGTATTTCTTCGATCTTTTATCGGGAAGACAGCGAGGATTCTGTGCCAGCCTTGTATATCCTTTTCTTGAACATACTTGCACGGCTTTGAGCTTTTGAATACACGCATGCCTTGATTTTGAATCATTTTATTCGAGCTCCATTATATGCATCTCTCCTCGATTTTGCACCGTGTAAAAGTGAAAATCCAATCGATTCAATCATGAAGTACATGCTTTAACATTCGTATCCGTTTATTTTGTATACTGCTCTAATTTTTTTGGAATATAATATTTTTTTGCACACTTTTATGGACCCCGAGTGTGTCGAGTGCAAATAAATCAACTTGAGTGAAAAATACAAAAAATCTAACTTTTCAGAATTCAAGCGAAATAAGTATAAATCTGAACGTTTGTTGTGATTTCTTAAACTATTATGCACTAAAAAAAATACAAAGTTTAGAAATAAAGTCTAAATATGATTTTGAATTTACAATAACTAGTAAAAATTTAGAAATATAAAAAAATATCAAAGTTGGATGAAAAGCGCTGAAAACTAGAGTAGAAAAATGAAAAGTTGTTATATACGAGAACCGAAATTTTGTAGTGTTTGCAAGTCTTAATTTGTGTGTTGTCAGATTGATTGATTCCTTATTTTGTCTCACATCGTCCATACCAAATGATGCCCTCACGAACTAGGCTAGCTCACGACCCCCTCACCGTCGCCCACAGGGTGGTGACAATGAGCCCGACCCAACAGCTCACCTACTTCTTTCTAGTGCCACCCACGATCGTAGCCATGATTTTTCCTTTTTTTTTTTTTTTATTACAACTCACGCGGGGAGGGGGATCGAACCCAGAAAAACCGACTTTTCCAGGGGGTGAGACCATTGAGTTACAAGCCCGGCTGTCGCTACCATAGAAACACTGGCGGGCCAGCAAGCGTCTGCCGCTGTCCTTATTGCAACCGCGAGTACATTCTTGGCTGGCACTCATCTCTGTCAACATCCGTTGTCTGCCTATCGTGACCCAACCAATCAAAGCCGCCTCACTTCCACTAAACAATGAAACTTAGTAACTATACTCTTGGGTAGCTTCATCTTCTTTTTATGATGTTTATATTGTTCCAATTTTTGGCCAATCGGTAATGACTTGCATAACTCCCTGTACAATAACAATAACATTATGTACAAAAAATGGTCCGAAAGCCTACTTTATAAATTATATCCTTAACTTCCAGCAGAAGAAATCATATTGTATTAAATATAAACGAAGAAGAGATTCGTTCAATAGGTTAAAAAGCCGCAAAAAGAAAGGGAAAAACAAAGCAAAATCATCAATGGATTATATGACAACAAGATATGACAGTATGTTTGAAAGTTTTACTCAGTATACAGACATAAACAAGAACGAATCTGAATGGAAACAAAAAGAACTTGCAATAGAGGAGATGAAATCAAAAGCGGCTTTGCACAAATCTGAAGCTAAAAAGAGCAAATATTTTTTTAAGGAATACGAAATCCTTTCGAAAGACACTTCACAAATGACGCCGGAGCAGCTTATGGTTCATGAACGTCTTTGTGACCAAATTTGAGAGAAATGGAATATGTAATTTTCAATTGATGTAATAGTAACTATATGGTTAGAAAGACTTACATTAGTTCCATATGGTGATTTACTAAATTCTTTCCTACTAAGTGTAGTAAGACTCTTACATAATTCTCAAAACTACGACACATAATTTCATTATTGTTTATAATTTTTTTAAATAATTTTTAGATATAAATAAAATTTTAATCTCCAATATCTAGTTTAATTAAACCAAACAGCTTGTTATTATAAGATAAAAATATAACGTCTAGTTATTATAAAATATTATTAAAAAAACTATAACAGCTAGTTAAATAAAATAATAAAAAATCACTATAAATAATGATCAATTTCTACAAATTTATTCATTTATCCAACACATTTCTACTCATCAATCACACTCAATATATATATATATTTTTCCATTCTCATATTTTCAATTGCACCTTCAATATTTATTTCTTGAATCCTAATTTATATACAAATGTCTCATTATTCGAGCAGCTCGAGCTCGAGCTCGAAGCGAAGACAAAGTACAAGTTGAAGTTAATGACAAAATTTATGATCCGGGAGAAGAAATGATGTTATGCATGTGTAGTGCTCAAAATTAGTACACGTAAATTCCATTCATTCATTTAATTGTTAAATTATTTAATCAAATTTAAATTGATTTTTTTGAGATGCATGATTTATGAAAATTGCATTATTTTAAATTATTTATGTTTATGTGATGCACGTTAAAAATATTTTTCTCGAGTTTCTTGTTTCAGGCGATTATTCGAAGCGGAATCGAGGAAAAGAGACCACGACAATTTTGGTAATTTTAAATGTGGTATTTATTTTAAGTTAAGATTTGAGCCGTCTTAATTAATTTATTAAGTTTCAGCATCTTAAAAGCCTAAATTATTTATTTAAGAAGTTTAGAATTTTAACATTTTTAAAGTTGGCTTTGTATATTTTATTTTGTTAAAAAAGAGAATTTAATAAAATTAGTATGTATTTTATTTCAATTAAGGGAATTGTTAAGTTAGTGTTTGATTAACTTTTAAATTAGTTGTTAATTTATAATCAAGCAATTTTTATTCCCTAATTGTAACCTAAACACACGCACACACACGTTTTTACACCCACCAAAAACCGATTAACACACACACACAATTCCATTCAGATTTTATATTTTTCTAAAAGAAAAACCTAGGTTCTTCTATCATAGAGCAGCCGCCCCTATCCCTCTCAATTTCCAGCAAACTTTCGTCACTTTCGTTGCAAGAAAATAGTGCCACGTCCGTCCCGAATCAAACCTCGCACCATTTCCGCTTCGGTATCGCTGTATCGTGAGTTTTTCACATCAAAAGGCATGTATAAACTTTCTTGTTCGCATCGATCTTGTAATAGTATTAAATTTTGATGTGTTTTGTATGAAAACATGTGTATGCTATGTAGGAGTTTGAGCGGAAAATTTATTGGATGCGTTTTGAAATACTTTTCAGATCTGAAATTTCTAACTCTACTATACTTTGAATTACTGCGACTTTTTGGTTGTGAATTTGGGAAAAATTTCAACATATGAAACCTAGAACTTTTTGATATCTTCAATTTGATATAAAATGCAAAATTTTTGGACGAACAATGAGTGAGTTATGATCGTTTTTGTGGGACTGCTCAAACTGCATTTTTTGAAAAATTACCTTATCGATGTGTTCTTGAAGTTTTATTGTTGCAGGCTTCGTTGGGGATCGACAGGTGATCGTTGCTACATTTAGGTATGTTAGTATGATGTTGGGTTGGTATTTGGTTTGCCGGTTAGTGTCGATAGGCACTTGAATCCATTAGAAGTCGTAGGAAATGATTTGGTGTCAATTTCCGTGTTTTTGAGTTGTATTATGTCGTAGGGTGGATGTCGTTGTTTGGGGTGTTTGTACAGGTTTGGAACAAGGTAATAGCATCGTAGGATAGGTCTCGGGGTGTCGGTTCATAGTCCTTTCAATCGAGTTAAGAATATTAAGCATCACCTGTATTGAATTTTCGTGGGTTGCATTTACAGTAGGTACCCGGACCCAAGCACGGGGTCCGTGCCTTTGTTTCCCTCAAAGTGTCAGATTTTCGAGCCTACACGGACCCAAACACGGACCCTGGCAGGGATCCGTGTCCTTCCTTCTTTTCGGTAGGTCTTTCCAGAACCTATACGGACCCGGACCCGGAGCTGGACCTGGGCACGGGGTCCGTGTACCTTCATTTTGGGAATACTTTTTAATGTCACCTTAGGATTTGATTTGGGGTTCAAGATCATGGTTAGCACGATGATTAATTGAGGTCAAGGCCCGAGTGATCTAGAACATCATAATCTATTTATTTAATTCGGTGGTGAGCACGAATACAGACGTCTAAGTTATGCAAGTTAAGTGTTGTAATTCATGTTAGTATGTGCAGCAGTAGCCCCAAGCGAGATCCAACGAATCCCTCAACGCCAAGTAAGTATGTTCGACGTGCAAGAAAATACTTTTAAGTTTTGAGGTATGCTAAATGTCTTGTGACCAAATTATGTATGAGATTGGAAAGTGGTAAAGTATGACCAGGGACCAATCCACCCCGTTAAATTATAAACGGGTTTAGATCAGGATTGGAAAGCGATAAAGTATGACCAGGGACCATTCCACCCGTTAAATTATGAACGGAGATCTCATGTATGTGGCAGTGGATCTTCCTTGTCAGTCCAGTACTGTGGTTTAGTCTGATCAGGCGTATTCATGTATGGGTCACTTGCTTTGAAACATGCCTCTACGCAAAATGATGAAGTTTATGTATGTTCAAGTATGTACAAGTATGCAAGCATGTTTAAGAGAAGTTTAACGTTGATGGCACGTCTATGTATGTATGTATGTTCAAGTTTTGTTGCATGTTCAAGTTTTGAGTATGTACGTCCTATTTTGAAGATGCATGTGGTTTTATTACGTATTACTTGTTACTTCCAGTTTATACATGTTGAGTCTTTAGACTCACTAGACTTGATCGGTGCAGGTGAGGATGAGTTTGAGGAGACGAGAGGCAGGGATCAGTGAGCTGGCTTGGACTGAGCGGGAGGCTAAACCCGAGGACCGCGATGTTTTAAGTTTTTATGAATGTCCAAAATACTCTGATTTATGTTATTGGTTGTGAGATTTTAAACAAATACTTTTGGCAAACTTTACTTTGAGATCTTTTGTGCAACTATTTTGGGATGAACAGTTTGTTTCATCGAATTTTGAAGGTTCACGATTTATTTATGAAAATTGTTATTTTTCCGCAAATTTTAAAGTAGTTCAAAAGTAAGGTACGTTACAGTTGCTATCAGAGCGGTGTTCTTGTAAAGGGTTATGCCTACTGCCAGTTGCGAGAAGCTCACGAAGTCACACCTCAAGTCTGTAAATTTTAACGTTTTAAATTCTTTCATGTATTAAGCTTCAAGTCATGATTTCAGCATGTACATGTTTTAAGCTCGAATTACGTGCATCTTATGATATAAATACTATGTTACTGCATGTGGGGTTTACGTGTTGGGTAAATGTTGGAACAGTATGCCCCTAGACGTAGGATTGTGCGTGGAGCAGGCGATGAGGGTAGAGAGCCTCGGGATGAGGAGAGGGCCACTCCTCCTCTTCCACCCCCAGATATGAAAGCTCAGATGCTTGCAGGGATGACTCAGTTCTTCGCACAGTTTGCTGGGAATGAAGCTACAGTGGATACAGGGGCGAAGCCCAGAACAGAGGCTGTTTATGAGAGGTTTAGAAGGATGGATCCGAAGGAGTTCTCGGGGACTACTGACCCGATGATAGCTGAAGGATGGATTAAGTCCATCAAGGTGATCTTTACATTTATGGAGCTGCAGGATGCAGACAGGGTCAGGTGTACCACATTTCTAGTGACAGAGGACGCAAGGCTGTGGTGGGAGAGCGCGTCTGTGTCGGTGAATCTGTAGACTCTGTCATGGGTTGGCTTTGAGGAGGTATTTTACTCCAAGTACTTCACTGAGGAAGTACGATCCAGACTGACTAGGGAGTTTATGACGTTGCGTCAGGGAGACAGCAGCGTAGCTGAGTTCGTGAGGAAGTTCGAGAGGGGGTGTCACTTTGTGCCCCTGATTACGAATGATGCTCGAGAGAAGTTGGGGCATTTTATTGAAGGATTACGGCCAATCTTGCTCCGTGATGTTCGAGTGGCTGGTCTACTACCTATGCTGTTGCCGTATCTAGAGCCTTGGCTGCAAAGCAGGACGAAAGGGACATCGAGAGTGATAGGCAGGGCAAGAGGCCCTATCAGGCACCTTGTCTTCAGAAATCTTTGTAAGTCATTAAGAAACTTAAGATTAAGTGGATATGAGTACTGGATTAGGTTATCTAAGACTACTTGGGTTGTGTAAGTTTTAATTTCAAATTTATGAAATAGGTGTTCATACGGGGATATTGGGTGAAATAAAAACAAAAAAGAATTAGTCGTATTCAACATAGGTTACCAATGGTCGAATATTAAGATTTTTATCGAGTAAGAAATCTAAAATCTTTATATGAGGATTCTAGAATTCTATGGGTTATAAGTGAAGTTGATTTATTAGGGTTAGTCCATCATTAACATTGGGAAACTTATTAAATTTTATACGTTAGAATGAATTAAGTATTGAGGATACGTCAAAGTGTGACATTCGTTCCAATAAAAAAGGTCCAAGTATCTTAGGCCTCAACTATAATGTAATTGGGAAGGAAATCGTTTAAACATGTTTTTGATGCTAAGAAGGTTTTATTATTTAAGCAGAAGATCGATATTGTATATTTTGGGGTTTTATGGATTAATGTTACTCGAAATTTAAGATTAGCAACAATTTTATATTCGGGATTTACTTGTAAATAACTAAGTTACGTAAGTTTGGTGTCGTAAGGTAAAGATTAGATTCAAGGATCGTAGGTCAATATTATTATGGGGTTAAGACAAGGTTTAACTTTTGAGTGTAGTACCAAGGATAGAAGTTGATCAGTAACTTTTGGTGCTAAGATTTCTTAGGTTGAACTGCATATATGCTAATGTAATAGATCGATGATCTTTTCAGGCATAGTATAAGGAAAGTAAGATACGATAAGTTTGAACCTCCATTTTTAATATTGAGAATTGTGAGATAAGTCAGAATTCGAGGTCATAGTAAAGTAAAACTAAGACAGCCTTCAGAAGTAGATATGGGCATTACGAGTTCTTAGTATGCCGTTTGGACTGACAAATGCTCCAGCAATTTTTTTGGACCTCATGAACCGAGTATTTCAGCCCTACCTAGATCAGTTCGTCATAGTGTTCATTGACGACATTATCATTTACTCGAAGAGCCATGAGGAGCACAGTCAGCACTTGGGTACAGTTTTGAAAATCTTGCAGAGGCACAAGTTGTTTGCAAAATTTAGTAAGTGTGAATTCTGGTTGGAGAAGATAGCTTTTTTGGGTCATCTAATATCTAGCAGTGGCATCGAGATGGATCTAGTTAAAGTAGTAGCGGCTAAGGAATGGGCTGAGCCGAAGAATGCGTCAGAGATCCGCAGTTTCCTAGGCCTATCAAGTTACTACAAGAAATTTATTCAAGGGTTTTCTTCGATAGCAGTGCCACTCACTTCATTGACAATGAAGAATGCCAAATTCATTTGGAGTGACGAGTGTTAGAAGAGCTTCGATACTTTGAAGCAAGCTCTTATTTCAGCACCGGTGTTAGCCATGCCATCAGGGCAGGGAGATTTCGTGTTATACACCGATGCATCTAAGCTCAGGTTAGGCGCAGTGTTGATGCAGCATAGTCGGGTTATAGCAAATGCTTCCATGCAGTTGAAGGTGCATGGAAGAACGACCCGACTCATGATCTTGAGTTAGCCGCCGTTGTCTTTGCTTTGAAGATTTGGAGACACTACTTGTACGACGAGAAATGTCAGATATTTACTGATCACAAGGGCCTCAAGTATTTCTTCACGCAGAAAGAACTGCATGTGAGACAGAGACGGTGGTTAGAGTTGGTGAAAGACTACGATTGTGAAATTAGCTACCATCCGGGGAAAGCTAATGTTGTGGCAGATGTTTTGAGCCGAAAGGTTGCAGTCATAGCACAGTTATCAGTGCAGAGACCTCTTCAGTCTGAGATTCAGAGATTTGGCCTTGAGGTTTATCATAAGGACAAAACTCCTAAGCTGTCTAATCTGCAGTCCAGTCTTCTGTGCTAGACAGAATCCGTAGAGGTCATTCTTCATATGAGCAGTTGCAGAAATGGAGACTGAAGGATGAAGCCAAGGGTAGTGTACTCTACTCAGTGTCTGATGGTATTGTGAGATATGGGGGTAGAATGTAAGTGCCTAGTGTGGATTCAATCAGAGAGGATATTCTGACAGAGGCTCATGCAACACCGTATTCTATTCATCCAGGAGGTACCAAGATGTACATGAATTTACAGATTCTGTATTGGTGGCAAGGGATGAAGCGGGACATCCGTCGATTCGTGTCTGAATGCCTCACTTGTCAGCAGATGAAGGCAGAGCATCAGAGGCCAGCAGAAATGCTTAAGCCGCTCTCTATCTCCAGTGAAAATGGGAGAATATTACCATGGACTTCGTCATTGGGTTGCCAGAGTTAGTCAGGGGATTTAATGTCATTTGAGTTATAGTGGATATACTCACCAAATCAGCACACTTCTTGCCAGTGAAGAAGACTTTCTCCATGAAGCAGTATTCGGAGCTCTATATTAGGGAGATAGTCCGGTTGCACGGGATCCCTGTTTCTATTGTGTCCGACAGGGACCCGAGATTCACATCGTCCTTTTGGAAGAGTTTACGTGTAGCCATGGGGACGAAGTTGCTATTCAGTACTGCATTTCACCCGCAGACAGATGGCCAGTCTGAACGAGTGATTCAGATTTTTGAGGATTTATTGTGAGCCTGTATGATCGATTTCCATGGGACTTGGGAATTTAAGCTACCTCTAGTGGAGTTTACCGACAACAACAGTTTTCAATCATCCATAGGTATGGCTCCCTACGAGGCATTGTACGGAAAGAAGTGCAGGTCGCCGACTCACTGGGATGAAGTCGGTGAAAGAGCAGAACTTGGTCCAGAGATTGTTCAGCAGACTGCAGATGTGGTGGTCAAGATCCGAGACAGGATGAAGACCGCCTAGAGTCGTCAAAAGAGTTATGCTGACAAGCGGAGAAGAGATCTCGAGTTTGCCGTAGGTGATCACGTTTTCGTGAAGATAGCACCCATGAAGAGTGTTATGAGATTTGGAAAAAGAGGCAAGATGAGTCTGAGGTTTATTGGGCCGTTCGAGATTCTTGACAGAGTTGGGACGCTAGCTTATCGTGTAGCCCTACCTCCGAATCTGGCCGGAGTACACAACGTATTCCACGTCTCAATGCTGAGGAAGTATCTAGCTAATCTTTCGCATATTCTGAGTTATGAGCCGTTGCAGCTTGCTCCAGATCTGTCGTATGAGGAAAGATCTGTCCAAATCCTAGACAGACATGAGCGGAGACTTCGGAACAAGGTGACCAAGCTAGTCAAAGTCCGGTGGCTAAACCAATCAGTGGAGGAGGCCACTTGGGAGACTGAAGCAGACATGAGGAGTCGCTATCCAGAATTGTTTGGTAAGAGTTAATTTCGAGGACGAAATTTTTACAAGTGGGGGAGGAACTGTGGTGCCCAAAATTAGTACACGTAAATTACATTCATTCATTTAATTGTTAAATTATTTAATCAAATTTAAATTGATTTTTTTGAGATGCATGATTTATGAAAATTGTATTATTTTAAATTATTTATGTTTATGTGATGCACGTTAAAAATATTTTTCTCGAGTTTCTTGTTTCAGGCGATTATTCGAAGCGGGATCGAGGAAAAGAGATCGGCGACGATTTTGAAAATTTTAAATGTGGTATTTATTGTAAGTTAAGATTTGGGACGTTTTAATTAATTTATTAAGTTTCAGCATTTTAAAAGCTTAATTTATTTATTTAGGAAGTTTAGAATTTTAACATTTTTAAAGTTGACTTTGTACATTTTATTTTGTTAAAAAGGAGAATTTAATAAAATTAGTGTGCATTTTATTTCAATTAAGGGAATTTTTAAGTTAGTGTTTGATTAACTTTTAAATTAGTGGTTAATTTATAATCAAGCAATTTTTATTCCCTAATTGTCACCTAAACACACGCACACACACGTTTTTACACCCACCAAAAACCGATTCACACACACACATAATTCCATTCAGATTTTATATTTTTCTAAAAGAAAAACCTAGGATTCTTCTATCATAGAGCAGCCGCCCCTATCCCTCTCCATTTCCAGCAAACTTTTGTCACTTTCGTTGCAAGAAAATAGTGCCACATCCGTCCCGAATCAAGCCTCGCACCGTTTCCGCTTCGGTATCACCGTATCGTGAGTTTTTCACATCAAAAGGCATGTATAAACTTTCTTGTTCGCATCGATCTTCTCATAGTATTAAATTTTGATGTGTTTTGTATGAAAACATGTGTATGCTATGTAGGAGTTTGAGCAGAAAATTTATTGGATTCGTTTTGAAATACTTTTCAGATCTGAAATTTCAAACTCTACTGTACTTTGAATTACTGCGACTTTTTGGTCGCGAATTTGGGAATACTTTCAACATATAAAACGTAGAAATTTTTGATACCTTCGATTTGATATAAAAAGAGAAATTTTTGGACGAACAATGAGTGAGTTATGATCATTTTTGTGAGACTGCTCAAACTGTGTTTTTTGAAAAATTACGTTAGTATGATGTTGGGTTGGGTTGAAAAATTATGTTAGTATGATGTTGGGTTGGTATTTGGTTTGCCGGTTAGTGTCGATAGGCACTTGAATCCATTAGAAGTCGTAAGAAATGATTTGGTGTCAATTTCCGTGTTTTTGAGTTGTATTATGTCGTAGGGTGGATGTCGTTGTTTAGGGGTGTTTGTACGGGTTTGGAACAAGGTAATAGCATCCTAGGATGGGTCTCGGGGTGTTGGTTCATAGTCCGTTCAATCGAGTTAAGAATATTAAGCATCAACTGTAATGAATTTTCGTGGGTTGCATTTATAGTAGGTACCCGGACCCCTTCCCGGACCCAAGAACGGGGTCCGTGCCTTTGTTTCCCTCAAAGTGTCAGATTTTTGAGCCTACACGGACCCCAACACGGACCCTGGCACGGGGTCCGTGTCCTTCCTTCTTTTCGGTAGGTCTTTCCAGAACCTACACGGACCCGGACCCGGAGCCAGACCTGGGCACGGGGTCCTGTTAGAGTAGGTGCACGTCGAGCCAAGTGTTGGCCGAGTGTTCACAATGAAACTCTATGTATAAACAGTCTTTATTTTAATAATATTTGAAATTATTTTTTTGGCACTTCTTTATATGTATACCCATGCATGTTGCATAGATAAAGTCCTTGAATATACAAATAGTAGAAAGAATATGAGATGCTCATATGATGAGTATCATGAAACTCATATTTGGAATACTGTATATTCTAAACAGTTCCTAGTCGATTCAGCCGCCGCTAAGAAGGATATAGGCCGCTCGAGTTCGAGACTATTATCTGCGATGTGAGTACCATGTTTCATTGGTAGGGGACATTGTGATGTCCGAGCATGCAGATAGGTGCTCCTGGTAGAGTGCACTGAACAACCCTTCATAAAGGACTTTTCAAGTGGTTCTCACTTATCGAGTGGAAACGTCCTAGTTTATGGTTGTACACCATTAGTCCTTATGACCCGGGACAACATTGAGACTCTATGTGCTAGCATTACACTTTGACTTGTTTACCGACTCTCATGGGGTCATCAGGTGGCAAGGTTGGGTGTTTTGGCGAAACATATAGGAGTCGATGCATTGTAGTCGGGGATTCACCGCTTACCTTCGGGTATGGATATCCTATGTGTATGTAGTATGAAATCTCTGATCAGAGTATGGTGGTAATTATGAAAGGGGTTTCATAGATTACACCATCGATGCAACTACGACATGACACATAGTATCGATTCATTGACAACTCTCGATATACCAATGGTTGTCGAATCGGTCGGGATATATGAGATGAAGGGACCGTACTGTACGCTAACCATAATTGAATGGTTCTTGCAGGCACTATCATTTGATACCTAGGGAATCATGTAAGCGATGCTGCTAGGCGTTTAACATGATTGGTTGGGTACTATCAGACTTGAGTTCTGACGTTCTTATTATCAAGGAGTTGATAAGTAAGAATGGAGCAATTGGGGTATGCTCAAATAAGGACATGTTTAGTCCGAATCACATGGAGATGTGAACCCACGGCTAGTTGTATCAATGAACCATTGAGGGCCACACAAGTACTAGCTTTCTAGATCCCGTTGAGAAGTAAAATAGTTCAATGTGTTGAACGTCTTATAAAGGAGTTTATAAGCGTAAGGAAAATTAGAAGTATGACTTCTATAAAGGAGAAAATAGTTCAATGTGTTGAACGGCTTATAAATGAGTTTATAGGCGTAAGGAAAAATAGAAGTATGACTTCTATGAGAGAAATGTAANTGTGTTCTTAAATTAAAAGTTGGCCAAATAAATAATGTATTTGAAAATTGTGATTTTCATAAACATTATTATGGACTAAATTAAATTAATTCAAGTGTTGAATTAATTAAACACTAGTGGACCTAGTAGAGTCCAAATAATTAAATTAATTCAAGTGTTGGATTAATTAAATAACATTGGGCCTTGTAGAGCCCAATTATAAATAAAGATTAAACTAGTGGGCTTGAGTAAAATCAAGTGAAGTTTAAATAGTCTCAAATGTGTTTGGGACATTTAAATAAAAGTCCATGAGCCTTGTAATTGTTGCAAGACCAAGTGAAAAAGCATGTTAGGGAGGTGAAGGGTTGGAGACAATTTTTGAGTTAATTGCATGGCATGCACATGCACTTTTTTGCTTTACCTTTTTCCACAACCAAGAAAAGTAATCTTCCCTTCACTCCACACACCTCTTGGCCGAAATTTCATCCTCATATTCTCTCCAATTTTTGTTCTTCAATTGTTGAGGAAATCCTACACTTCTCAAAGATAAATGCTCTAATTTTTCTAGTGCAAAATTAGAGTGGATCTACCTTGTTAGTGGTGGACCTTTATTTTGAAGGAAAGAAGGAAGCTTGTAGATTGTCTACCTTCAAGAGCCAAGTTGTTTACAACTTGGTTGGAGCCATAACATCAATCCTTGTGATTGATAGGTAAAAATTCTAAACACCCTATGTATGACATTTGTGTGTTTTTATATTTGCTACACATTATAGCATGAGGTGTTGGGTTTTTGATTTTTGCCTTGAAAAACATTTTAAAAAAAACTTCCGTTGCGATTTCGGACACCTTAATCGATCCTTTTTCAGGTCCGTGTACCTTCATTTTGGGAATAATTTTTAATGTCACCTTATGATTTGATTTGGGGTTCAAGATCATGGTTAGCACGATGATTAATTGAGGTTAAAGCCCGAGTGATCTAGAACATCATAAGCTATTTATTTAATTCGATGGTGAGCACGAATACCTACGTCTAAGTTATGCAAGTTAAGTATTGGAATTCATGTTAGTATGTGCAGCAGTGGCCCCAAGCGAGATCCAACGAATCCCTCAACCCCAAGTAAGTATGTTCGACGTGCAAGAAAATACTTTTAAGTTTTTTAGGTATGCTTAATGTCTTGTGACCAAATTATGTATGAGATTGGAAAGCGGTAAAGTATGACCAGGGACCAATCCAGTCGTTAAATTATGAACGGGGATCTCATGTATGTGGCAGTGGATCTTCTCTGTCAGCCCAGTACTATGGTTTAGTCTGATTAGGTGTATTCATCTATGGGTCACTTGCTTTGAAACATGCCTCTACGCAAAATGATGAAGTTTATGTATGTTCAAGTATGTACTAGTATGCAAGCATGTTTAAGAGAAGTTCTACGTTGATGGCACGTCTATGTATGTATGTATGTTCAAGCTTTTTTGCATGTTCAAGTTTTGAGTATGTACGTCCTATTTTGAAGATGCATGTGGTTTTATTACGTATTACTTGTTACTTCCAGTTTATACATGTTGAGTCTTTAGACTCACTAGACTTGATCGGTGTAGGTGAGGATAAGTTTGAGGAGACGAGAGGCGGGGATCAATGAGCTGGCTCGAACTGAGCGGGAGGCTAAACCCGAGGACCGCGATGTTTTAAGTTTTTATGAATGTTCAAAATACTCTGATTTATGTTACTGGTTATGAGATTTTAAACAAATATTTTTGGCAAACTTTACTTTGAGATCTTTTGTGCAACTATTTTGGGATGAACAGTTTATTTCATCGAATTTTGAAGGTTCACAATTTATTTATGAAAATTTTTATTTTTCCGCAAATTTTAAAGAAGTTAAAAGCACGGTACGTCACAGCATGCTTCAACTAATCAAAAAAATACATGAAGCTTTTTAAAGTAATAACGAGATGCGACGAAGAAGAAGGTTCATCCAAAGAAATCGTGAAGCCGGTCACTTACGGCTCGCCAATGATTATTTTTCCGCGAACCTAGTGTATCCAGATCACATATTTCGAAGAAGATTTCGGATGCGAAGAGAGTTATTCCTTCACATTGTGAATGCACTTGAGGCTCATTCAATGTATTTTCAATTGAGGAACGATGCTGCTAGAAGGAAAGGATTGTCACCACTACAAAAGTGCACAGTTGCTATACGTCAATTGGCTTATGGAGTCTCTGTCGACCATCTTGATGAGTACCTACGTATGAGTGAATCAACTGCCATCAAGTGTCTTTTCAAATTATGCCAAAATGTGGTTGAATTATTTGATGATCGATACTTGAGAAGGCCGAATGCTGATGATATTCAACGTCTTCTACAAATGCATGAAGAGAGGCACAAATACCCTGGCATGTTGGGTAGCCTTGATTGTATGTACTGGCAATGGAAAAATTGTCCAGTTGCTTGGAAAGGGCAGTTTAAAAGAGGCCATGGGTCACCGACAATCGTACTTGAAGCGGTCGCATCTCAAGACTTGTGGATATGGCACACATTCTTCGGGGTCGCAGGTTCACGTAATGATATTAACGTGTTGTATGAATCTCACAAATTCAACAATATTTTGCAAGGAAATGCCCCGGAGATCAATTTCACAGTTAATGGCACTTATTATACGAAGGGTTATTATCTAACAGATGGAATATATCCGTAATGAGCTACTTTTGTGAAGGCTTTTCTTTATCCAGAGGATCCTAAAAGGAGGTTTTTTAAGGAAAGACAAGAGTCTGCAAGAGAAGATGTTGAACAGGCATTTGGAGTGCTCCAATCTCGATGGGCGATTGTTAGAGGTCCAGTTCGATATTGGTATAGAAAAAAATTTAAAATATATTATGTTAACATGCATTGTTTTGCACAACATGATTGTTGAAGATGAGGGGTGTAATGTGACAAATTGGTCTAACGACGAAGGTGACGAACCCGCACAACCTGTCCATGGCTCAAACCGAGGATTTCATGATTATCTCCGAAGAAATTCCGAACTACGTGACTCTCAAGTACATCACCAACTTCTCGCCGACTTAGTTGAGCATATTTGGACAGAATACAACAACAATCAGTGAAGTCAGTTTATTACAAATTTCAAAAAATTTGATTTATATGTTGTTTTAATTTTATTCAACTATTTTTTCCTATGTTCTACGCTTTCATTCAAATTTATAAAAAAAATTTAAATTTAAATAAATGAAACTCGTAAAATAATCAATAAAACTATTAAACATTAATTAATTATAAATCAATAATATTATGTTATTTTAAATAATTATAATTTATAAGTTTAAAGAATGATAGCAAAGAGCCCAACAGTTTTTTCATATTTTTTTAATAATATTTTAATCAATATTGAAATTAAGTTATTTTTAAAATAATAATACTATTTATTTTCAATAATATTTATTGTAAATTTTTTAAAAAAATTAGAAATATATTTAATTAATATAAAATTAAAAAAAAGACGAATAAGCGGACAGTGCGACCCATAAATAATGAAAATTGATATTAAATGAATGTGACTGTGTATTAATAATGAGAAAGTGTTAATATAATGATTATGTGGCTCGTGGACCCCAATTTTTTGAAGAGATGGAAGGTTAATAGCATAGATTAATGACTGCGGATGCGGATGTCCTAACACTTTCCTATCCGTTAATATCTGTGTACCTGACATGGATCAATTTATGGGAGATCTCTAAACAGTAAGGCCTTCCATATTAATCTAAAAATCCTAGAAAAAATATTTTAAAAATCTTAGAAAATAAAAACAACCAAATATTATAACTCCAAGAAAAGTATGTTCAATTTCAAGATAATTCTGACCTCAAAATCTCTTTTTCTTCCACACTCTAGAAATATCTTCAAGATTTCCCGTCACCGAAAAAATTGATATCTTAACCCTTCATTCTTCAGGATTCTGTTGAATCTTGAATCACACAATACATTTTGATGGTGTAATTGTTAGAGTAGATATCTTGTGAGACGGTCTCACGAATCTTTATCTGTGAGACGGGTCAACCCTACCGATATTCACAATAAAAAGTAATACTTTTAGCATAAAAAGTAATATTTTTTCATGGATGACCCAAAGAGATCCGTCCCACAAAATACGACCCGTAAGACCGTCTCACACAAGTTTTTGCCTAATTGTTAACACTATGGTAGGGGCAACTGTCCTTAACCAGACCCTTCAGTTCTTGATTCAACATGAGAATAATACAAGCAGCCCAGAAATTAATTCCACTCTGAATGAACATTAATGCATCTCTTTCATAAAAAAAATGCAAGAACATGGAGGAATTTAAGCAAATCACGCTCAAATCCTCAAGTTTGGATTGATGTGGAGCTCGTTTTGTCAAAGCAATCTTGTTGCCACTTGTGCTTTTCAGAATTGGGCATTATGGAATATGCACACTCGATATTTGAAATCATAGATGTGTTAGAGAGATGCCCATCAAGCCAACTTGTGTTTTGGGTTTTTATTGACTCTAATGTAAAACGATCTTTATTTTAGTAATATTTTATGATTTTATTCAGTTATATTATACTTTATCTGTATACCAATGCAAGCTGCATAGATAAAATCCTTGAATATATAATAGGTATCATGAGGTCTGCCTCGCAACGTAAGATCATGAAACTCATTAGGAAATGTACCTTATATTTTAAACGAGTTATTAGTCGAATCAGCCACCTAAAAAAGGATAAATGTCGCTTGAGCTTGAGACTAACATGTGATGTAAACGTCATATTTCATTGGCAAAGAAATTGAGATATCCATTCATACAGATGGATGATCATATGATGCACTGAACAATCTTCCCTCGGACTGTCCAAGTGGTTTTCACTTATCGAGTGGAATAGTCTGCTGTTATGGTTGTACCACATTAGTCCTTTGACCCATGACAATGTAAGCATTTTACGTACTAACATGCACTTTGATCTGTTTATCGACTCTATTGAGGGTCATCAGTGGTGATGTTGGGTGTAGTTTCGAAATACGTAAGAGAAAATATATTGTAGTCGGGGATTCACCATTTGCCTACGGGTGAAGATATCCTATGTGATCTGATGAGTTAATAGTAAAAAGAATTTCTGGCCAGAGCAAGAAATATGCTTTAGAGAAATGTGTTTTTCTAGTTGCATATACCATGTCACTATTAGTACTCAAAGGTAAATCATATCGTTATCGAATTCATATACAACTCTGGATATACCAATGGTTGCAAATTCGATCGGGATATATGTGTTGAAGGGACGGTACTGTACGCTAACCATGACTTAAGATTCTTGCAGGCATTATCAGTGATACCTAAGGGATCATGGGGCAATGCTATTAGACGTTCTTACCATGATCCGATGGGTATAATCAGAAATGAGTTCTGACATTTTGATCAAGGAGTTTATTAAAAGAATGGGGCTAACTAAGGTAAACCCGAATAAGAATAATTGTTATTCTAAATCACATGGAGATATAAACTCACGGCTAGCTGTATCTCTGAACTATTGAGGGTTACACAAGTATCGTAATCTTTGTTCTTGTTGAGAAAGTAAAAATTAAAAGAGTTGAATTTGACGACTATAGTTTGATGGAGATCAAACATGATGATTATAATGGAATTTATAATTTGATTCCATAAGATGGAAGAAATAGAAGTTAGCTTAATTATTAATTGAGGAAGGAGAAACACCCTATTTTGGTGAAGTAGTTCACTAAACTGGCAGCTGCCCAATATGGTAAGTGAAAATTTTGATTTTTGAAATTTTGATTTTCATTATATGAAAAAAAAACTTGTATCTTTGATACATCGGCGTTTTCAGATCGTAGATCGGGTTATAATGAGTTCGGAATAATTTATTTGGTGGCTTTAGAATTTATTGCTTAAATGATGGTACTAGTAGTGGTGACTACTAATATGTACAAATTCTCATAAATTATTCTAGATGCATCTATAATTAATTAACTAATGAGTTGATTATATAAATTAAATAATTGTTATTTAATTTAATTAATATGTCTATGCATGTATCAAAAGTGTAGGTGTAAATATATTAATATTATATTTACATTTTATATGGAGTAGAAAGATAAGTATATATATTATATTAATATATTATGTATTATCAAGAGTTGATAAATACATGATATAATAATAATAATAATAATATGATAATTTTATTATAATGAAATAATAGAGTCCTGATGGGACAAGGATTAGGAATCCTTGCGAGAGAGGGACTCCTAATGGGATCAGGAATCACACTATATAAATACACCATAAAGGGGCATAATAAAGAAGAGAATATTTGTCCACAACTCACAAAATCCTTCCTCCTCTCCTTAGCAAGTTTCGGCCATCTCAATTTTGGTGAACAAAATTTTCGGCTACCAAGCTTCCTCCACCTCTGCGCCTTTGCCGCTGCTCAGGCTCCGGATTTTGGATATTCGGATGTCACAGTCTCAATGAAGAAATTTTTTGCTTTTTCTAGTGTAATCCAAACAAAGTACACAGTCTCTAATCGTGGACCGGATTTGAAGATCAACAGGAAGGAGATCCATTCGTAGGGATGTACAAAAATGACTATCCTCACTTGAAACCCGGAATAGTTTGAAACCAGCATTTTACACACAAAAGTAATAATCTAAGCACCCTATGAATGGTTTTGAAACATACGACGTCCAAGAACAGTTTCGAATGTCGAAACAAAACATTTTAAATTCTGCTGCTCCTTGGGTATCAGAAAACGGTGCCCCAACAAGATGATCCAAGGTCATTTGAGTACAATGCCATTGTTAGAGGATATGTGAAGGATATGAACTCAGAAGAAGCCTTGTGTACATTTCTTGGAATGCTTGAAAAAGGGGTAGAACCGGATAATTTCACATACCCGATTCTTCTAAAGGCGATTTCTCAATTATAGGCACTTAAGAGGGAACTCATATTCATGGGCAAATTTTGAAGATAGGGCTTATGGAAGATGTGCTGGTGCAAAATAGTGTGATCAGTATGTATGGTAGATGTGGGAAAACAAGACATTCTTGTACTGCTTTTGAAAAATGGATGAGAAGAGTATTGCTTCTTGAAGTGAACTTGCATTTATTGGAAGTCATGCAAATTTAGGCGTGTGGAATGAGTACCTAAGGCTTTTCAGTCACTTGAATAATGAAAATTCTAGGAGGGCTGAGGAAAGTATATTGGTGAGTGTGCTCTCTTCATGCACTCATTTAGGTGCTCTTGATTGGGGAAGATGCACGCATGGTTATTTACTCAGAAATTTGAGTGGATTCAATGTTGCTGTAGAAACATCATTAATAGACATGTATATAAAGTGTGGAAGTATAGATAAAGGGTTGTCTTTATTCCAAAAAATGAGGTTGAAAAAAGAGATGTCTTATAGTGTAATCATTTCAGGGCTACCTCTTCATGGGCGAGGTGCAGGAGCTTTGGAAATTTTTGAGAAAATGCTTGAAGAAGGATTGAAACCTGACGACATTATCTATGTGGGACTGTTGAATGCTTGTAGCCATGACAGATTGGTGGAAGAGGGTTTGAAATATTTTGAAAAGATGAGATTTGAACACGGGATAGTGCCAACAATTCAACATTATGGTTGTATAGTCGATCTTCTGGGCTGAGCAGGGATGGTGGATCGAGCTTTTGAGAGTATAAAGAGCATGCCTATGAAACCAAACAATGTTATATGGAGAAGTCTTCTGAGTTCTTGCAAGACTCGTCAAAATGTAGAAATAGCAGAAGTTGCCGCTAGAAGTCTTGTGCAGACTCGCTCACAGAATGCTAGTGATTTATTGATGATGTCTAATGTGTACGCACAAACCAAAAGATGGGAAGATGTGTCCTATATTTGGAGGCGAATGGCTTGTTTAAGAGTACCCCAAGTGCCCGGTACAAGCCTCCTTGGGTCAAGAGGAAGGTCTATAAGTTCGTATCATCTGATAAATCGCATCCAAACTGTCAAGAAATCTATGAAATGCTTCACCAAATGGAATGGCAAGTAAGATTTGAAGGTTATTTTCCCGATGCATCACATATTTTTCTTGACTTGGATGAAGAAGAGAAGAGACAGACGCTGAATACTCACAGTCAGAAGCTGGCAATGGCATTTTCATTGATACATAATAAGAAATGTTATGATGTGCAGTGATTGTCACAGTTATACTAAGTTAATTTCAATGATCTATGAACGAGAAATCATCGTTAGGGATCGGAATCGATTCCACCATTTTAGAGATGGACCTTGCTCTTGTAGAGACAACTGGTGAATGTATGTTTCCTCTTCAAGATACCATGTAATTATTCTCATCTCCTTCACATTTTTATCCGTTGGTCTATAGAGACCTTTTAAATAATACAAGTATCTAGGTAGATATGATTCATTTCCATAATGATTTTATGGTAGTTATACAAACTTATTTGTTCAATTTTACTAATTCGCAATTCTTATTCATTAGCGACATTTGAAATTGAATGCAATTTTGACAACATACGTCTCAAATATCAAAGCAGTTGCTGAAAGAATTTCTTGCTTGGGGAAATCAAAACTGATTCACCCTGATAATAATTTATCAAGTAAAAATCAATACCTGTTAATATCTGATAAGGGTTACAAATTTTGACATGAAAAGAACTATTTAAAAATAATAATGTAAGCAACAGATGTTAGACACTTACAACAACACTTTGTGCTTATTATTTTGTCTACATCATGCCTCTTATTCCATTAACTTTAATACAAGAAAAATGAATTTTTCATGAAATATGAAGAGAAGAAACACCTGTTACTCGGGGATCATTGTTCTCTAGGTAAACACCGTGAGGATCCTCCCTCACTAGCATGGCAAGAATATTAAGCGAACTCCATGTTTTGATCACATTTTGGCTTGAATCCCCCAAGGTGACAGCAAAGACTGCATCAAATCCACCAGCTCCAGGAACGCCAGCCAATAGAACTCCTTCCATGTTCATTGTTGTGTCAAGTAATCGAGTTTGTGATTCTGGTTCTATCTGAAAATGGTTTTTCAATGCAAATAAACAGCAAAATAGGTGTAAAAGTAGAGTGATGAACGAAAACATTCACAAAAAAACATGTTTTACTTAAAGTCGAGAGAACATACAGGGATTCCGGCAGCTGAGCCCATATTGCGCATGTTACTACGGATCCCAAGCATGGCATCCCTAGCTCCAGATAATGCTCTAACAACTTCCATGTAGTTTGGTTGAATTGCCCCCTCAGCCCACTGCAGGAAAAAGTTCGGAAAAGCAGTCTAAATAATTGAAAACCAATTTTAGTCATTTTTGTTGAAATGTCATAAATTGACAAATATTAATGGAAAAATTAGAACATTGTATGAAACAATTAAATTGATTATAGAAAAAAAATTTATAGGACTAGATTTAGTATACCACATGCAAAGGATTAAAAATGTCACACCTCATGGTTACTGGACTAAAAATGACATCTTGCCAATTCAATAATAAAGCAAGGGTTGAATGATGGGATAAGATTATACCTTTGCTGAAGTAATCAAGCTGCAGTGGTTGATGGCCGTTCTATAAGCATCATAATTTTTTTGTGCCAATTGGCTCAGTGTGTTGAGATGCATTTCAAGTGCAGAATTCTCTTCTGACAATTTTGTCCACGTTGCTTGAGAGTTTTCAGGGTCAGATTTTTGCCACTTCTTCACTGCGCCAACCATTGACGGCGTTGATGAACCACCAGCTCCTGGTTCTCCAAGTAACTGCAGGGGTACCATTACTATTTCAAGCAACTTCATGAAGTAAAGTGTAAAGTACATAAATCCTATTAGATATAAATTGCCTCAGTTCCTGCTCTTCCATAATTTATGCAGAATATAAAAAAATGGAACATCGATACTTTTAACAGGGGCTTATTATTTGGAGAGCAAAAGGAAAAAACGGGGTGGTGAACTTGGCATTTAAAAAAAGCCACAGTCATGGATATTATAAGCTTGTCACACTTCTTCGCAGTAAACTTTGAGATCTGATCAGCTTTCCCCTAGTGGTAGGCAAGGAAGACCAGAGTTGATTACAGAAAATAGTTTACTTTATTTCATTCCATTGTAAGAAAGTGGTTTCAAATAATGCAATTGAAAGGATGGAGAGCGGCATTAGACTCAGAATAATTGAAACCTTTTGAAACAAGTCGATGCACTATGCTTGAAAATGTATCCATAATATAGCATGCACCTGAGATGCCTTTTGGTACTTACAAGAGTCATCAATGGAGGCAAGGAAAATTTAATCCTCTCATGGTCCCAATTAGATTTTAGCACATTATCTATGGCCTCTTGTATAGACAACTCTTTACCAGAACCCTGCAACAAAGATGAAAGTATGATATAATCAGCAAATCCCGCACTTACGAGAATCTTGTAATCCACCTCCATACGGATTAGTACAGAAGTATATTGGTCCATGTTTTACAATTTTACATAAACAATCAGCAACTTACTAGCTAATCAAAAGAATGACTGATTGTCAAATACCATTTCAATCAAATTCCATTCAACAGTGCCTTATGCAAATTCCGTACAAGCAGTCACAGCGCAGAACGAAATAATTTTTTCAGATATGGCATACTTCAGGGGATATCATCAGTTCCTTGTATTTGTTTTTGTGAAAAATATTTGATGATCAAAGTGGTACTCTACAGAAAGTCTTCACAAATCTCGAATCTTGGTTCATATTACAGAGGTACGAGTTTGATTGAAATTAGATCTAAAATGAATATTGAATAAGAAAAAAATAGATAATTGAAAGTAAAAAGTAAAACGTATGGCGTAACAAAAAATAGATACCTGAGATGAAGAAATCACTTCTGGTGAAAACCTGACGTAGCGCTGACTACCATAAACAGCTGAGCTCACATCAAACCCGCTACCAACTTTACCTTGTGCAATACAGTGAGCGGTTTGAGCAATAGCATGCACAACATCAAGTTCCGTAGAATCTTTATCTCCACGAATATGTTCTTTGACCACAGAAGGAAGGCTGACTACCCCGAGGTAATGAAGCAATGCAGCAACAACTGCAGTTGTCATAGCCGCCGATGATCCCAAACCAGTTTTGGCAACTTCAGGTTTGCAATTTGTTTCAGACAATTCTTCGGCATTCAAGGTGATTGAAGCAAAAGGTGGGAAGGAAGACAATGTTTCGGGAGTCAATGGAAGTCCACGTGATTCAATCTGCGAACCAGAGAAACCAGTTGAAAAGTTTTTTCAATGATCTATAACTATGAGCTTATATGCTAGTGATATTGACATTGGAAAGATTGAGATTTGTCCAAAGTTTATAGAGACCACTTCGCGACAAACTTGCTTCACAGCTTTCCAACATACACTACTGATGGCTAAAAGACGATTTTATCAGAAACATTAAAAATTTGAATTCCTTAGCCTGATTATTTGTTTTTTTTTTTTTTTGAAAGACCAGTTCAATTTCACATCAGAATTTGAAAATGGTCAAAAGTTAATGCTGATCAACAAAAAAAACTTTTGTCTTTGTGATCTTTCAGAAATCAGGATGCAATGAAATTAAACATAACATTTATTAGCCGATAAGTTCAAAACTAGAAATCCACCACAAATAATTAACAGGGAAATAATGTTTAGTTGCATTACCTGATTCCTATAAGAGTAGAACTCATTGCAACCAAATATAATTATGTCAAGACCTGCATAACTGATTTAGTTTAGCCCATATACCTTCAAAATCTTAACTTCCTAATGAGAAAGAAAATAATTCGATATTACCTAACAGAAGAAGTTTATGTAATTTATCAATCTTATTTTGGTCAAATCTCACGTGTGCTGCTGCTATTGCATATTGAAGTGCATGCTCTACAAATGGATTCCTTGAATCACTGAAATTAGCCCAAGAGAATGAGGTTTTCTTGTTAATCACAAGGTATGCACCCATATAATCACATACTACCCTTGCTAATCTCTACATTAAAATGGTATGATATTCACCTTGAATTAACACACTGAAGCACCAAATTCTTAAGCGACAATTTGTACATAGTTTCCCTTGCCATCTGAGGAGAAGTCAGTTTCACATCTGTCCATGACTGAAAAGAAATACTGAATCTTTAAGAAAATAAACGAAGAACAAGCATATTCTCCTCTCTGACAATTAAAGATACGTAAAAACTTAAACATCCCAAGTATTGTGGAAAAAGAATCCAGATATCTAGAGTTATAGAGGTCATTCATTCACAAGCAGTTCATGAATTCAGCCATACCCATGCCCGACCGTCAGGTTTAATGTCCTCATAAAGTGGCTTTACAATTGCATAAAATCTGGCATTTGTACTCAGTACAATCCCCGCGTTCGGCCTCTCCAAAATAAGGTAGCCCCCAGTCATCAAAACCTTTCCCGGAGCAGAAGCAACTCTGTTGATAATCAACCAAGCCATGATCAATACACAATCTACTGTCATCAGTAACATAGACTCTGCAATAGGTTTAAATCAAACTTCTTGAATCAAAACAAATAGCAAAAAGATAGAAGAGTCAACTCACACGGCCATTTGTTTGAAATTGCTAATACAGTGATCCGCAAAGATCCTTTCCAGCTGAGTAACACAACAAACTAAAATGATATATGATTGCTATGATGAGGGAAGATACAGGCTGCTACAAAGAAATACACAGACAAATCAACTAATCCCGGTCTACATAAAGGAACAATCTCCCCTCCAAAAAAAAAAAATCAAACTTTACGAAAAGCTTGTCTAGAAAATCGAACCCGGATCAAAATCTAGAAATATACATATAAAAAATGACTGATTATACGATCTTGAGGACATAAATCACGAAAAAGGAATTGAGAGAGTAAAATGTCTTACCTGGAAAAGAATCAGAGGCCGGTGGGATTGTGGGAGAAGGTGCTATGAGCAGTGTTTCTTCATGGTGCTATAAGGGCGGGTCTATAATTTCGATTCTGTAGGACAGTTTATAAAATATGGACAAAATATTAAAACAAGAATTGCAAAAATTTCATCGGTTATATTTAATTAAACATAAACAGTATGTTTGAAAAATAAAATTTTTAACTAAAAAGAATTTAACGTTCTTTAAAATTTTCAAAGTCTTCAATAATAACATCTATACAAATATTTTAAGCAATTTCTCTAGAAAATCATCATCCATTTTCCTCCGAAGCCTAGTTTTGACGATATTCATAGTTGAGAATGATCGTTCTGTAGTAACGATAAAAACTAAAAAAGTCAACAGATTCAGCACCTGATAGTTGAAAAAGCTTTTCATAAATCAAAATTAATAAAAAAAATTTAAAAATTTGGGGAGGCCATGGCCCTCTTGGGCCCTAATGTAAATCCGTCACTGAGTGCGCTGAAGAATTCTGAAATGGGCTTCCTTGTTTCACATATGTTCGCGTACATGTTTAATTCATGAAACAATACAAAAAAATTGTGTAATTGGGAAAGCTGGGAATGGTTTATTTAGGTAGAATAAATAATATATTCTTTAAAAAAACATAGTTTTCTTATATCTCTAAGCAATATTTTAAACCTCGACGGAGGTGGCGGATCTGCCAGCAGGGTTAGAGCTTGAAATGCCTTCAAAAAGATATGCATGCATCTGATCACGGGTGTCGGTATGAGATATATCAATATCAGCAAATATGTCATTTTCGTCATCATGATCATCTTCATCTGTTTCACTTACAGTTGTATCAGGTTCAATAAATATTTCGGTGGTGTCAAGGTGAACATCTAATGACAACTTACGTGATCTTTGTTCATCAGGTACGACAGATGTCAATACATGATCCGATTCACTAGCATGCGCACTCAGTGAATAATCGAAACCTACATGATTTGTGTCAACCGAGTACCATCCTCTTGCACCAGAATCCCATCCTCGAGTGGATATCGACCAGCTAACCTTTTCTTCTACGATGCCGTAAACAGTGGTGGAGCCAGAAATATGGCTCTGCCCTGACTAGAATTTTAAACTCTACAATCTTTTAATATTTTAAATCAATCTACTCGGGCTAATATCATATTATTCCAAAATTATACAAAATTTACATATAAATTTTTTAAAAAAAAATTGGACCAGCTCGGGTATATATAAGTGTGGCTCCGCCTGTGGCCATAATATACCAATCCCATCCCCCAGTCCAATCATTCGAATTAAATCGATTTTCATCTATTGGTTCGAAAAAAGCAGCAGCGAAAGTACCAGCTTCATCATTAAATCCCGTCGAAATTGAATCCTTCAGTTATACATAAAATGTATGATCCAGGAACCTTAGCATATACATTATGCTCGATGAAATCTGTTTCAATATACAATTCAATACACTTCATTTCATTACTAGAATCCAGCATAAACTGTAAATTGTTGTTATCATTGATGCCAAGATGTACTTCTACACAATGTGACTTGTCCATGTAGGAATATTTTGTTGACAAATTTTAGATAAATTTTGAACTTTCGATATTTGTCAGCCCGATTCACTATTTACTTCAACTCATGAAAATTAATATATCTTCGTATTTGTGTTGCTTTCAATGCAATAGTACTATATTTTACATTGTAATATATCTTTTAATAACATTACCACCTACGAATAAAAGTACTGGCACACTATCCATTCCTATAAAAAAAAAAAAAAAACAATGGGTCACACAAAATAAAAAGGTGAAATAAATTTTTTTAATTACAATTGAATAAGAAAATGTGGAATATCATAAAATAATACACTTTAAAATTAATTTACATGTGTTTTGATTTTTATTAGAATTAATTATAATAATAATGATGATAATGCTAAATTTGTTTGACTATACTATCGTTATCAATAATAATAAAAATAATAATAATATTTTTTTATTTAATAATTTAAGAATAATAAAATTAATTATGATAATATTTGCATACTAAATTGCAAAAAAATTAATAGTAAAATCATTTAAATGTATATTTTTTAATTAAAAAAATATTTTATAATGATAAATAATATTATTTCTGTAAAATAAATAAACAGTCATATTAAATAAGAATAAAATTAATAATAAAATCATACTACTTATTTTTATTTATTAAATTATGAACAAAAATAAAAAATATTATAATAATAGATTTATATTATTTATGTAAAATCAATCATACAAATAATAAGAAAATCGTATTTCTTATTTGTATCTTACAATTAATAATAATACAAATAATAAGAAAATAATAATTTTATAATAATAAATTTTCACAATACGCATGTAAAATAAAATAATTATAAAATAAATTAATTATACAACTGTTATTTTGGGTTTAATACGTTAAGAACAAAAATACAATATTTATAGTAATAAATTTTATATTACTTGCGTAAAATAAATTAACTGTAATACTTAATTTTTTATATGCTACTTATCTAAAATAACAATAGCAATATTAATAATTATAAATATAAGTATTATTATTATTTTCCTAAAAAAATATTATTATTTTAAAATACAAAAATTGTATTTCTTAGCTATATCTTATAAGTCAATAATACTACAAATAATAATTTTTATGAAAATAAGTTTTGATACTACGCATGTCAAATAAAATAATAAAAAATGAAATTAATTGTAATATTTATTTGTATTTAAGAAGTTAAGAACAAAATTAACAGTATTTATAATAAGAACATTTATATAATTCGTGTAAAATAATTTAATTGTTATACTAATTTTTTTATAACTACATATATAGAACAACAACAATGCTAATTATTATACTTTTAAGTATTGTTATTATTATTTGCATAATATAAAATAATAAGAATACCTAATAATACACGGAAACAGAATTGAGCATTTTAATCATAAATTCGATACGTAAGATTATGATAAATTCATAATTTATATTCAAATACTCAAATAAATTAATTTATATCAATGCTTACCTCAAATAGAAGTTCAAAATCAAAATTTTATCTGCAAATATATAATCACAAATAAATAAATTAGCGGTTTTAATCAAACATGAAGGAAAAACTTAATTTAAAGCATAAAAACCTAATGTGCTGAAGTTCAATTGCTTGATCAAACATCAAACAAAAATACAAAAGAATGAAGAATGATAAAAGCACAAAAATGATATATTTAAAAATTTAAATCCATAGGAATGAAGAATGATAAAACGAGGACAAATAATACATAAGCAAATTTTCTGGTAAAAAACATGCCACTTAACATAGCGTGATACATTAGTTTATGAAATTCACTTTTTTTTTTTACTTTATTTTATTAAATTATTAAAATATTTTCTGCGAAGAGTTAAAAAGCTCTTTTAAAATTAATATATAAGGTTGTCAAATTTGGCTGGACCCGTCGGGTTAGCTCGTCCTACCATAAAAATGAGGCAGGCTAGGTTGAGGAAATTTCAAGTCGTTTGGAGGGGAGCCAAACGAGTTGAGCCTACACGAGCCGCAGGTGGGCGGGGCGGCTCGCTAAAATATGATTTTTTAATTTTTTTTATAAAAATGTATTTTTATGTTTTTTTAGATATATATTTTTAAGTTTTATTTGACTTAATTTAAATGAATTTTAATGGTAAATTAATTTTGTAGTAATTTTTGTTTTTTTTATATTTTATTTAACTAATTAATTTTATTAATTATTAATTTCTCAAACTAATGTTTAAAATTTTAGTTGAACTATTTTATTAAATTTTATTTTCTGTTTTATTAACATTTTAAATGTTTTTTGAATTTTTTAATTAAAAATTTAGCACTTATTTCAATTTTTTAAATAATAAAATTAGGCAGGCCGACCTTTCTTATCCGCGGTCCAAGCGGATTGGGTTGGCCGTTTGGAGTTTCGAAAATCTATCTTAGAAATAATAAAAATAAATAAATGGAGCGACATCTATAGATACAGTTTTTTTTAAAAAAAACTAAATCATCTAACATTTAAATAAATATTTTTAAATTTATAAAGTAATAAAAAAAATTGGAAAAAACCCACTTAATATTTTTTTAAAAGAAAGAGACCGAATTGCCATTTTTATTTTTTATTTTTAAATAAAACTAAAGTCCTCCATCTTTATTGACGGACGGTAAACTCTGCTAACAAAGTTTTGGATTGTATTTGGATGAATAAATTTGAAGTAAGAGATTTTAAATCTATAATAATAAATACATTTGTTTGTTTAGCAAAATCCATTTGACAATAAATTTCAAATCTCAACTAATTATTTTTTGAGGCATTTGAAATGCATCTCAATATAAATTCATTTCAAATTCTCCCTTTAAATACCCTCTAAATACAAAGTATTCAATCTAAATGCAACATTAAAGTAATTTTGCAAACCACAAGGAGCAAATCCGTGTGGTTTTTGCATTAATATTTTTTAAATCCTCAAAAATCATAATTTTTTTTTTAAAATAAAAAATGAGAATTAATCCTCTTTGAGGCGAAATTCATCTGCTTCCTTTCATCCATTCTGTCGTATAAATATATCTAATATTGTCAATATATCGGATCACATATACCTCGGCCTTTTTTAAAAATTTTTAAAAACATATTTAAAAAATTTTAAAATTAATATGTAATTGAGAGTTTTGCAAAAGTATTACTATATGTCACTTGTGGCGGATCCAAGAAGAAAATTGTAATTTTAATCTTGTAAGTTGATATATTTTGAGTTTTATATTATAATTTGTCAATGTTTGATTTTCATTCAATAATTCATATTTTTTTTTGGTTTTTGTCTATTTTTGCCAAAACAACTAAATCTATCAAATATTGCTTATTTTGGCACGGATACTCTATGTATGACTCATATACTGAGAATAAAGCATGTATTTTACAAATTAAAATATATCTAAGTAAAATTAAAAAGAAACCACAAGCTTCTTTTCTCTTGTTTTAAAAAATTGGGTGTCATTTTGTTTTAATTTTCTTTTATTTTTATTTAGATTTATTTTAATATTTATAATATATGTTTAGTCTAACGACATGAGGTACTAGGAGATAATCGGTGTTAAATAAACAATATTCGATATGTTTTGTAGCTTTTTGGCAAAAAAGATGGCAAAAAAAGAGTTATTGGATGAAAATAAAAAAGTTGACGAATTACAAGATTAAAACCCAAAATAAGCTATCAGACTAAAATTGTAATTTTTCCTAAACTCAAGCACCATTTGGTACTAATATTAACACATTGATTGGTTTTACATCTTTGTTTTATATGATATTTGGTTCGAGTTCTACAATATATTTGAGTTAAACTCTTTCTGTTATACATATAATTCAATTTATTATCACCTTATAATACATCATTTATTATCTCATATCAGAAATAATGTGCACTTCTGGTTTTGTCAGTGCTTGAAACAATTTTGTCGTCTCCATATTAATAGATCTCTATAGTCAATAATTTTATAATTCGATCACTTGCGTTCGAACTCTTCAATTTTTTGCTAAACTCTTTCACGTAGAGGTACTCAAATTAGATCAGATTGATAATGAAGTATCTTCAAAGTAGCGTCAATGTATCATAACCAAGCACAAATGCATATAGGTTGAGTTATGATTTGAGGATTTGGATATGAGATAATATTTGAAGAAGGTATTTGCTTCATGTCGAGATGATTTGAAATTCATCTTTTAAGGGGATTTGTTATTATGGATATGATATGCTCAACTTCAAATCATCCATTCAAATGCAACCAATAGGAATTTATTTGAGCCACCTCAGGGTTCTCATCCTGCCTAGCATTATGAATTAAACTAACTTGAAGCCATAGTTTTCAAGAAACAGATGAAGAAATAGTAAAACAAATTGAGTAGCTAGATGTTCATTACTATAACCCTGTAGACACCTGACTAAGTGAAGCAGGATCCAATTCCCAGCAATCCTGGGGAAGGTTCGTCGCTTCGTCGCCACAGAGTTTCTTCGCGGGAATCTGATGCGAAAAACGCTTAGTATCGCTTTTTCCAAGCCATTGGACAGCACGAACCCCGACTTCTCGTCTCTTGAAAACTGCCCTGAACCCATCGACTTTCTCCAGAAAAGCTATACTCAAGCCATGAATATCGCTGTAACTGCTCAAGGAGACAATAATATCGTAGCATCGCTTATCTTTGACCCCTGGGTTACTTCTTTCAGTATCTAAATCATTTGTTTGGTAGAGTGCCCAAATCGAACCTTTCTTGGGATAAATTCGATAAAGGTCTCTTGCTGCTCTTTCGTTATCCACGATGTGAGAGAACAAATTTCGATATTTAACCATAACTTTCCAAGAAACCTTAAATCTCCCACATGATATGGGACATCCCATTTTCTGCCTAAGCACTAGTTCCTCATCTCCCTTACATTCACATTCTAACCAACTTAAAGATACCTCAAACGGATTCACAGAGACATCATCAATTAGTGCATAATGCCTTGGCATTCCATCGTCATCATCATATGCTGCCCATACTTGTCCTTTCTTGAAACTCCTTGCCCTTCGAGCATTGTCAAAATCATGGAATTCTGAATCTTCCACAGGCATTATCACCGGATCACCTTTTTTTGATGCTCTAAGCACCTCAATCTCCACATCTGAATGATATTCAGAAGCTATTTTCTTCATGATTTCCAAATTCTCATCCTTTGAAGCACTATGGCTATCACTATTTATCTTCAAGCTCGACATTTTCTTTTCCTTGGTCGAGGCCTTTTCTTTTGCCTTCAACTTCTCGTTATTGCCTTTGGTGTTATTCATTTTCTCTCTGTCTCCCTCCTTATGCTGCAACTTCTCATTATTATCTTTCTTTTTTTTCGCTTCCAACTTATCCACATCAGCCTTTTGTTTTACCAACATCTGCATTTGCGCCAACGTCATCGTTTCTTCTTCTCGAATATTTGCTCTCTTGGACCTTCCACTTGCACAGTCGCTGCTACTCCTTCCTTTTCCACTGGAAGACTTTCCCACTCTATTCAACCCTGCTCCATCACCACTTCCACCCGAATTTCCAACATTTTCCACTCTCTTCGACTTTAAACCCTTCACCAACCCACCATCTTGATCCTCATATCTTGCCACTTTCTCCCCTGACCTCTCCAAAGGCTTCCCCACACTATTGATTTTCCGCTTCAGCCCCAAATTAAACTTCTCCAAAACCCCTACTTTTTCACCCTTCAAAACTTTCTCCTGAATCCTAGCACTTACCCTTGTAGGCCCAGCTCCAATCCCCTCGTTAACCTCCACTTCTTCAACATTTTCTCCAATTCCAGCATTCTCTTTCACCTCCACAGCCTTAAAGCATTTCTTACACGTAGGACACATCAAACTATGCTCCAAATATTTCCTCTCGAATTTATGCAGTAGCCTGCATGTCGAGCACGCTGTCCAAAACGTCTCTGCTCCTACTACTGCCACCCCCTCTGTTTGTGATTGAATCACAATCCTAAGCCTCATGTCATACTCTTTTCTCCTAATCTTATCTGATAAAACCCTCACTGCCTCACCCACAAACTTAAACGCCTCCTCAGACGCAGGTAGTGGGTTTTTGTCCGGATGTAGGGTTAAAGCCAGCTTCTTGTACTGTTTCTTGATAGCATTGATGTGCGAGAAGCGCTCTAACTGAAGAATCTTGTAGTAATCTGGAGGAAGACCGGAAGTAATTTCTGTTGTGGCTGGAAAAATGGGCATGGCAGCAACACAGATGATTTTGAAGGCCTCAATCATTTCTGAAAGCCCTTCAAGAGATGGTTCAAGCTTATGGGCGCGTTTGGCATATTTTAATGCAAAATGGATGTCATTTTCGGTGTATTTTTGCTCTGCTAAGGTTTTAAGACGGAGAGCTTCTTCTCGACCAATCGAATCAGCCACAACTACGCCAGAATAAGCAGAAGCCTGCTCCTGGAAATCCCACAAAATTGAAATTATACTAACAACATAGCCAACAAGATCAAAGCAAAAGTCCTCTCACAACATACCTGCGAAGAAGTAGTTTCTGGCTCCTTTCCTTCTTTATCCGATTTATCCACCTCACTAGTCTCCATGGTTTATACTAAGCAGTTCCTTTAGCACATTTTGATCATCCTGTCATTTAACATGCAAACACAACTTGAAGTTGATTCAAAAAAATAAACAATAACCTTTCGCTGATACAGAGATGAAAAAAGCACAGAACCACCTCCTTTCCTGATTTATTATCAATCCAATATATAAAGATCTTCTACAACACTTAAAAGCCTAATAATTTCCAAGCAAATTCACATTAAAAAAACGCACTTACAGAGCTTATAAATGATAAAGAACAAATCTTGAATAGTTCAAAAAGAATACCGCAATTAAAGAAGAATCTGAGACAATGAATCAAAATCAGCTACGCCACAGCTCAAAATCCACTATTTCTTTAATAATGAAACAGAACCATGTTCACGCTAAAGGATACGAAATTGAAAAGCCAATGTTTCTTGATACTTTTTGAAGTTGTTGGTAAAACACGAACAAAAAAAATTTGGGGAAGAGAGACAAAATTAGGGTTTTGAATTTTATTGTTGTTAGTGTTCCAAATGCTGCAGCCTGCAGATGGGTTAGATCGGACTTGGATTCGAGCTAAAATATCTAAACCCAAACCATTTTTTATAGTATATTTATATTTATTACAATCTCATTTTTACAGTTCTACTTGAGAAAGTGTCATATTTTACATTCAATTCTTGACCTACAACTAAAGGATTGCCGAGGAAAAGATTAAATAAAGAATTTTCGGCATAAACCGAAGTCAAATGGTTTGTTTCGTTTGGTTTCAATTTGGTTCGGTTTATTAATAAATTCAGTTCAATCTTACTTGAGATAGATATTTACTGGTTGATTTTTATTTTATTATTATACACAAAAAATCATGTGAGATCGTCTCATTAGTTAAATTTTTGAGATGCATCACCGATCCGAATCGCTTCAACATTAAGATTTGTGCAATCGATGAAGCCCAGCACACCACCACGCTCAGTTTAGCCGATCTGATTAGTTCCTTCAGAACTTTTGAGATGAATATGGATTTGCAGAAGAAAGATAAATGGAAAACGAATGCCTTTCAAGTTTTTTTATGATTCATACAATGACTCGTTTCAACTATCTCAGGAAGTCAACGAGTCTGTTTTATGTGAAGTTTCCATCTCGTTGATTATAAATAAATTTGGAGACTATGTAAAGAGGATCATAGGCAAGAAGAAATCGGGTTAGAAACTTAAATTTCTAAGCATTAGTGCTCCCGATAAAACTCAAAGGTTTGCACCTACTCAAGGACAATTTCGACCAAGGAACAATGGATAGGTTCAATCTGATGACAAGAGAGTAGGCTCGGTTCAATACAGAGAATGTTTTGGATTCGGTCATTATACTAATGAATGTGTCAACAGTCCTCACAAAAACAAGAGATTAAATGTCTCCTTAAGCAATGAAGATTCTCACAAAGAACAGGGATCCAGTGAAAGAGAAAACATACATCCATATTTGTACTATTGTTTATACCTCCTTAAAAACTAACACTGCATGTATATGGTATTTTGATAGTGGGTGTTCACCCCACATTACTGATTATGTTGAATAAAAAAATGGTCAAGTAACTTATGAAGGTGGTACAAAATGAAAGATTGCTGGAAAAGGGACACTAAACATGGATGGAATGTAACACCTCTCTGATCGATTTCATAAAATAACAGCGGAATTTAAAATTTTCTTAAAGGAAAGAAGGATTTAAATACATTTCAAAATATAATCAAAAGTATATACATGATCAAATAAGCATTGCATCAAAATACAAAATGTCATTTTGATCATTTCCAAAAATTCTAACAAAATAGCCTTCTTCCTTCCATCTACTATGCATATGACCTCGGCTCCAATCAATGTCCTGGCCCGTCACTCTTATCTGCATCACATGAAATAACTGAAATGAATATAAAACTCAGCAAGTGGAACTCTTACATAGCAATCTGTACATATCATACTCTGTAAAACATGGCTTTGAAATCGATAAATACCATCTTACTCTTGAAACATGAATAATATAGTAGAACATGAACAATAAGATGGTATTTCTCTTTTCTCTTGTGGATTGATATCTAAATAGTATCTCTATCTCTGTACCTATATCCCATCGATATAAATCGATACTCTGTCGGGATATAAGCCTATGGCCGTTGATCAACTAATTGCATGCAATCTCTGACTATCTATTTATCAATCCAATAAAGCATTTGAACTCTCTCTTGGGCATTAAAACAAACACTTTGAATACTCTTTTCTCTTGCATTCCCTTTTATACAATTGAGGCATATGAAAGCCTCTAATATACAATAAAGTGCATCTATACATAACATGAATCAAATGGAAGGGAATAGTATGTTAAAACCATTTGAAATACAATATATATAATTCATGTGAGCACAAGGAATGAATTCCACTTACAACCAATGGAAAGCTTGATTCTAATCTTTTGGTACGAATCCTACAACAATAAACCATGAATTGCAGAATCAACATCTCAATAATCACAAACACATACCATAAAACCCATAAAACCAACACAATCACATATTCCAAATTTCTTCCAATACCATAAACCAAGAAATAACCAAAGCCACAAGATTACCTTAGCTCTTTGAACCCAAAATTATCTTGTTCGAACTTCAAAACCAAACAAAAATCTTGAATCAAAGGCACCAAATGAAAGGAAATGGAACCCTAGCTTCCCTTTGAGGTGAAGAACCGAGAAGAGTGGAGAGGAATGAGGGAAATAAGAGAATAGTGAAGTCTCCACCGATTTTATACCTTAAAACACCAAAAACACGATTTTTAAAAATCGCTGGCCGCCCGGGCGAACATCTTTTTCCGCTCAGGCGCGGAACTCTCGGCCAAAACACAAAATTTTTGAACTAGGCTCGCCCGGGCAACATCTTTTTCGGCCCGGGCGCTCTCTGCGCACAGCTACATCAAAGATCGCTTCCGAAACGCCTCTTCCCATCATAATTTGGACAAGTGGTAAACTGGAAAGTTGTAGCTCTATGTCTTGGCTTGCATCTCCAATTAGCCTCATGTCATTTGAAGGTCTGAGTAAAAAGTTATGCTCAATCTCCCAACATGTGTCACTGGAGGAACGACGACACACACGACAAACTTCGGGGCGCTTTTGGCTTGTATTCTACAATGATTTGAACAAAACTCAAAACATGAAAGTTACACCAATATGTCTTATCTAACCACTCCAATTAGCCTCATACAAATTGGATCAACATAAAAATTATCATGAATTTAATCGTAATGACGCTACAATATAACTACACATCATCTATAATCAACAATACTATAAATCATAAGTCGTCATCCTTAACATCAAAACTATACTTAAACTTACCCAAATAGTCAATAAACATATGAAATCCTAAACCGTACCGATCACTAAGCTTGGATATTACAATCTCCCCTTCTTAAAGAAATTTCGTCCCCGAAATTGACGTCACTACGCAAAAAGTTCAGGGTACTTTACTTTAATCTCATCCTCTGGTTCCCACGTGGCTTCTTCAATCAATTGATTCCTCCAAAGGACTTTAACAATGCCGATCTCTTTGTTTTTCAATACTTTAACTTTGCGATCCAGAATCTGGACTGAAATCTTTTGATATGTCAAATTCGACGTCAAATCCAATGGCTCGTGGAGAAGAACATGGGAATGATTCGCAATATACTTTCTGAGCATGGAGACATGAAAAACAGTATGAACTCTATCTAGATCTGGCGGTAAGGCTAACCTGTAAGCTCGATCACCAACTCTGTCTAAGATCTCAAATGGACCAATGAATCTTGGACTCAACTTTCCCTTTTTGTCAAACCGCATCACACCTTTTAGAGGTGCAATCTTCAAGAACACGTGATTGCCAATCTCAAACTGCAACGACCTTCGTCTGACATCAGCATAACTCTTCTTTCTTGACTGTGCTGTCTTCATCCTTTCTTGGATAACAGCAACAACATCAGCTGTCTGTTGGACCAACTCTGGACCCAACATCTTCCTCTCACCAATCTCGTCCCAATACAAGGGAGATATACATTTTCTGCCATAAAGTGCTTCATAAGGTGCCATGCCAATCGTCGCTTGGTAACTGTTATTGTACGTGAACTCAACAAGAGGCAATTTGGAATCCCAGCTACCAGGATAATCGATAGTACAAGCTCTGAGCATATCCTCCAAATCTGAATAACTCTCTCTGATTGACCGTCGCTCTGAGGATGATATGTTGTACTGAATGCTAACCGTGTACCCAAGACTCTATGCAAACTCTTCCAAAACTCTGAAGTAAATCTAGGGTCACGATCGGACACAATCGACACAGGAAGACCATGAAGTCTAACAATCTCTGCTATGTACTCTTCGGCATATTGGTTCATGGAATACGTTGTCTTGACTGGGAGAAAATGCGCTGACTTGGTCAACCGATCAACGATAACCCAAATAGAGTTATAGCCTTTCTGCGTTCTGGGAAGACCAATCACGAAGTCCATTGTAATGAGCTCCCATTTCCATTGAGGAATCGGCAATGACTGCAATGTCCCAGCAGGTATCTGGTGTTCGATTTTCACCTGCTGACAAGTTAGACACTGAGAAATAAGTAGGGCAATATCCTTCTTCATACCTGGCCACCAATAAAGTCTACGAAGATCCTGATACATCTTGGTACTACCTGGATGTATCGAGTATGGCGCTGTATGAGCCTCTGTTAAGACGTCTCGTCGAATATCATCACCAGTAGGAATGCATATACGGCCTCTAAATGTCATCAAACCATCTCCATTTATTCCAAACTCTGAATTACCTCTCTCTTCTGCTCTGGCTCTCATCTCTGTCAACTGTAAATCATTGGCCTGCTCTCTACGGATCCTGTCCGTCAATGTAGCCCGAATGATCAACGCTGAAAAGCGAGCAATGGTTCCCGGAACCACCAAAGCTATCTCCTCTCGTTCCAAGTCTAACAACAACGGTTTCTGGATCATAGAATTCAAAGAAGAACTTGACTTACGGCTCAATGCATCTGCTACAACATTCGCCTTCCCAGGGTGGTAACTAATCGTCACATCATAATCTTTGACAAGCTCTAACCACCGTATCTGCCTCATAATGAGTTCTTTCTGGGAAAACAAATACCTTAAACTCTTGTGGTCCGTGAAAATTTCACACTTTACGTCATATAAATAGTGTCTCCAGATTTTCAGGGCGAAAACTACAGCTGCCAGTTCCAGGTCATGCGTAGTATAATTTTTCTCGTAGTCTTTCAATTGACGAGAAGCATAAGCTATAATCTTTCCATGTTGCATCAGCACTGCACCAAGACCCTTCTTCGACGCATCAGTATAAACAACAAAATCTTCTGAACCACTGGGTAGTGCAAGTACCGGAGCTGTCGTCAACTTATCTTTCAACTCCTGGAATCCCCTTGGGCATTCATTGGACCACTCAAACTTCACAGTCTTCCTCGTCAGATTGGTTAACGGCAGGGCAATCTTGGAAAAATATGAAATAAAACGACGATAATAACCCGTCAAACCAAGAAAACTGCGTACCTATGATACAGTGGTAGGGATATGCCATTTCTGTATCGCCTCGATTTTCGCTGGATCAACAGCTAACCCATCCTTCGAGACAACATGACCTAAGAAAGAAATCTGCTCCAACCAGAACTCACATTTCTTCATCTTAGCATACAACCTCTTCTCTCTCAACAATTGAAGAACGACTCTGAGGTGCTCTGGATGAAGCTCTCTGGTCTTGAAATAAATCAATATATCATCGATGAAAACAATGACAAAGCTATCCAAATACGTCTTGAACACCCGGTTCATAAGATCCATGAAGACTGAAGGAGCATTAGTCAGACCAAACGACATCACAAGAAATTCGTAATGCACATACCTGGTCCGAAACGCCGTCTTAGGGATATCAGACTCCCTAACTTTCAACTGATAATAGCCAGATCGCAGATCAATCTTCGAAAACATTGTAGCCCCCTGCAGTTGGTCAAAAAGGTCATCAATCCGTGGCAACGGATATTTATTCTTAATCGTCACTTTGTTGATTTCTCTGTAATCAATGCACAGCCGCAAAGACCCATCTTTCTTCTTGACGAAAAGAACCGGAGCTCCCCAAGGCGAAGAACTCGGCCGAATAAAACCTTTATCTAATAAATCTTGCAACTGCGTCTTCAATTCTTTCATCTCTGTAGGGGCCATTCTGTACGGAGCCTTAGAAATAGGAACCGTTCCGGGGACTTGATCAATCACAAACTCTACATCTTTGTCCGGCGGTAAACCCGACACATCATCCTCAAATACATTAGGGAACTCTCTCACAACATCAATATCATCAATATTCAACTTCACAATTCTATCCGTATCAACAATCAAAGCCGAAAACCTATCACAAACTCTAAACAACAACTTCTTAGCCTATAGACACGAAATAAAAGGAAGGACCAGCGAAGTACCTGCACTGGCGAGCATACCTTCCTTATTTTCATAATCTACAAATTTCACCTTCTTGGCAACAAAATGAATCACTGCACGGTAAGTTTATAGCCAATCCATGCCAAGTATAATATCAAACGCAACCATCGGAATAACAATCAAATAGGCATAAACCACTCGCTCATCAATTTGAACAGAACACGCATACACAATAGACGTCGGGCACAACACATCCCCAGAAGGCAATACAACATTAAACTGGAGGGGAAGAATAGAAGGAACTAAACCCAAAGATCTCAAAAATAGTTCAGACATAAAAGAATGAGTAGCACCTGTATCAATCAATGTCGTAGCTACTCTGCCTAAAATTAAGATAGTGCTAGAGATCACAGAAGAATCAGGGTTTATACCTTCTTTCGTCATGGTGAAGATGCGACCCTGCACCTTCTCTTTACTCGATCCTCTCGGACAGTCCTTGGCAATATGGCCTGCAGTACCACATCGGTAGCAAGTGTGAGTACCAAATCTGCACTCTCCCCTATGATGCCTACTACACTTGGGACACAACGGCTTCTCTGGATCAGATGGAACTATAGGTGCTTTAGAATTCAGATCTATCTTGCCTTTCTCCTTAAAATTGCCTTTTCCTCTTTGGCTCGAACCTTGACCTCTTTGAGCAATATCCTGCTGCCTCGCCTGTCTCTCTCTAGAAATATCTTTATCATCTTGCTCGGCTAACAATGCCTTAGCCACAATCTCTTTAAATGTCACCGCCTTAGACATATTGATGTCCCTTCTGATCTCCGCTCGAAGTCCTCTAATGAAAGGAGCAACCTTGTCTTCGTCATTGGAGGCAATGTATGGGGCAAACAGACAGCCCTCCTCGAACTTCAAAATGTACTCGTCAACATTCATACTTCCTTGACGAAGCTCTAAAAACTCAGTCACCTTCCGAGCTCGAAGTGCATCTGGGAAGTACTTATCATAGAAAAGATCCGTGAAATCTTGCCACTTCAATGCCGGAACATCAACACCTACCTTGGTAGCATTCCACCAAATACGTGCAACTTTGACTAGCATGAATACTGCACAACCAACTCTGTCCTTGTCTTCATAATTGAGATGATTGAATATCGCCTCAAGTGCTTTGATCCACTCTACTGCCACCAATGGATCAGTGCTTCCTGCAAACTCAGGCGGATCCATTCTCTTAAAAGCAGTAAAGATCTCTTCAGTTCCAACTGCTTGAACCACTTGGCCTCTCCTTTGGCCTCTACCTTGACCTGTACCTTGTAAACGGAGCAACTGCTGAATCTGTTCACTATGAACCTTGGCTTGCTCTTTCAATAATTTGCCGAACTCGTCGACAACTCTCGATGAGGAGCTATCATCACCCTTTGAGGCTTTTCTCTTAGGAGACATTAAATCCTACAATGTGCTCACACAATACATATCAACCAATAACAATACATAGTTGTAGAAGAAGACATACCCGTACTGTTGAAAGTAGACGAAGTCATATGCATTGGTTCGAAGAACGTTGCTCTGATACCACTAAATGTAACACATCTCTGATCGATTTCATAAAATAACAGCGGAATTTAAAATTTTCTTAAAGGAAAGAAGGATTTAAAATACATTTCAATATATAATCAAAAGTATATACATGATCAAATAAGCGTTGCATCAAAATACAGAATGTCATTTTGATCATGTCCAAAAGTTCTAACAAAATAGCCTTCTTCATTCCATCTACTATGCATATGACCTCGGCTCCAATCAACGTCCTGGCCCGTCACTCTTATCTGCATCACATGAAATAACTGAAATGAGTATAAAACTCAGCAAGTGGAACTCTTACATAGCAATCTGTACATATCATACTCTGTAAAACATGGCTTTGAAATCAATAAATACCATCTAACTCTTGAAACATGAATAATATGGTAGAACATGAACAATAAGATGGTATTTCTCTTTTCCTTGTGGATTGATATCTAAATAGTATCTCTGTCTCTGTACCTATATCCCATCGATATAAATCGATACTCTGTCGGGATATAAGCCTATGGTCGTTGATCAACTAATTGCATGCAATCTCTGACTATCTATTTATCAATCCAATAAAGCATTTGAACTCTCTCTTGGGCATTAAAACAAATACTTTGAATACTCTTTTCTCTTGCATTCCATTTTATACAATTGAGGCATATGAAAGCCTCTAATATATAATAAAGTGTATCTATACATAACATGAATCAAATGGAAGGGAATAGCATGTTAAAACCATTTGAAATACAATATATATAATTCATGTGAGCACAAGGAATGAATTCCACTTACAACCAATGGAAAGCTTGATTCTAATCTCTTGGTACAAATCCTACAACAATAAACCATGAATTGCACCATCAACATCTCAATAATCACAAACACATACCATAAAACCCATAAAACCAACACAATCACACATTCCAAATTTCTCCCAATACCATAAACCAAGAAATAACCAAAGCCACAAGATTACCTTAGCTCCTTGAACCCAAAATTCTCTTGTTCTAACTTCAAAACCCAACAAAAAGCTTGAATCAAAGGCACCAAATGAAAGGAAATGGAACCCTAGCTTCCCCTTGAGGTGAAGAACCGAGAAGAGTGGAGAGGAATGAGGGAAATAAGAGAAAAGTGAAGTCTCCACCGATTTTATACCTTAAAACACCAAAAACACGATTTTTAAAAATCGCTGGCCGCCCGGGCGAACATCTTTTTCCGCCCGGTCACGGAACTCTAGGCCAAAACACAAAATTTTCGAACTAGGCTCGCCCGGGCGGACATCTTTTTCGGCCCGAGCGCGCTCTGCGCACAGCTACATCAAAGATTGCTTCTGAAACGCCTCTCTTCGTCATAATTTGGAAAAGTGGTAAACTGGAAAGTCGTAGCTCTATGTCTTGGCTTGCATATCCAATTGGCCTCATGTCATTTGAAGTTATGAGTAAAAAGTTATGCTTAATCTCTCAACATATGTCACTGGAGGAGCGACGACACACACGACAAACTTCGGGGCGCTTTTGGCTTGTCTTCTACAATGATTTGAACAAAACTCAAAACATAAAAGTTACACCTATATGTCTTATCTAACCACTCCAATTGGCCTCATACCAATTGGATCAACATACAAATTATCATGAATTTAATCGTAACAACGCTACAATATAACTACACATAATCTATAATCAACAATACTATAAATCATAAATCGCCATCCTTAACATCAAAACTATACTTAAACTTACCCAAATAGTCAATAAACATATGAAATCCTAAACCGTACCGATCACCAAGCTTGGATATTACATGGAATTCCTAAGATTCACAATGCGCTTCATGTCAAGGGACTTAACTCAAGTTTAATAAGAATTAGTCAATTATGTGATGATTATTTGCATGTTAAGTTTGACAAAAATACGTGTGAAGTTTTTGGTAAAGCTAATGTTTGTGTTATGATAGGTACAAGATCTGATAATAAGTGCTATAAACCGAGAGAAGAACATGCTTGCAGACATACAAAGGTACGTGAACTAGATTTGTAGCATCAAAATTTTGGCCATGCAAACTTCAAGACATTGAAGAATATAGGAAAATATGATGATGTGCGAGATATGCCTAATTTAACTTTTGGAGTATCATATGTGTGTGGAGCATGCCAAAAAGGTGAGCAAGCATGTGTGCCACACCAAGTGTTACAACATTTTGGGACAACACGGTGTCTTGAACTTTTACACATATATTTATGGGTCCAATGAAAAACTTGAGAGGTAAAAAGTATTCATGTGTTTGTGTTGATAATTTTTCACGTTTTACGTAGGTAAGCTTTCTTGGAGAAACGTCAGATACTTTTGGTGCATTTAATAATCTATTTGAAAAAATTACCAATTTGCTCAATTTGAGGATTGGTAAAATCAGAACCGACCAGGGTCAGGAATTCGAGGACCCATATTTTTCATCTTTATGTGATAAAAAAAGGTTTATCACATGAGTTTTCCGCCCAAAGACTCCTCAACAAAACAACATGCCGAGAGAAAGAATCGAATTGTTCAAGAGATGGCTCGGCTCATGTTGAGTTCTAAAAAATATTTCAAAACATTTTTGGGCTGATCTCTTAAACACAGCATGTTATATTTCAAATCGTGTTTATTTAAAAATTGGTTCGACTATGACATTCTATGAGATCGTCATGGGAAAGAAGCTAAATCTAAAATATTTTCATGTTTTTTGATTGTGTATACTATGTGTTAAATGACCAAGATCACTTAGCTAAGTTTGATTCCAAAGTAATAAATGCTTGTTCCAAAAGTAATAAATGATTTGTTTAATATATTGAACCAAAGAACATTAATGAAGCACTAAAATATGAATTTTGGGTTAACTCTATACATGAGAAACCGAACAGTTTGTCAGCAATGATGTGTGAGATTTAGTTCCAAGGCCTGAACATGTTAATGTGATTGGAACAAAATGGATTTTTAAGAACAAAACTAATGAATCGGGGAATGTTGTTAGAAATAAAGCTTGGTTGGTTGCTCAAGGGTACACGCAGGTTGAGGGAGTTGATTTTGATGAAACATTCGCTCATGTAACCCGTATTGAGTCAGTCCGAGTGTTGCTTGCCATTGCATGTCATATGGTAATTGAAATTTATCAAATGGATGTGAAAAGTGCCTTTTTGAATGGCATTCTGAGTGAAGAAGCTTATGTGAGTCAACGAAAATATTTGAGAATCCACATCATTTGGACCGTATTTACAAGATGGAAAATGAATTGTTTGGACTGAAACAGACTCCACAAGCATGGTATTTCTTTCTTGGTATTCAAATTAAACAATTGCATGATGGAATTTTTCGGTGTCAAAGAAAGTATGCTCAAAATTTGGTGAAGAAATTCTCAAATGAACATGCTAAACACATGAAAACCCCTATGGGATCGAGTGAAAAACTGAGTAATGACGATGTTGCCGAAGGTGTTGACAACACCATGTACCGCAACATAATTAGCAGTCTCTTTTATTTAACTGCAAGTCGTCCATATATAATGTTCAGCGTTGTTTTTGTGCTAGATTCAAGCTAATTCTAATATCACACAATTGAAAGCTGTAAAAAAAATTTGAGATACATTGCAGGGACTGTAGATCTAATATTATGTACACAAAGAAAACTAATACCAATTTTGTTGGGTTTAGTGATGCTGACTGGGATGGAGATTTAGATGATAAGAAAAGTACCACTGGTGGATGTTTTTTCTTAGGTAATAACTTGGTGTCATAGTACAACATGAAACAAAACTGTGTATCTCTTTCAACTACTGAATCTGAATAGGTGATAGCTGGTAGTTGTTGTTCAAAATTCTTGTGGATGAACCAAAAGGTGGAGGAATACAATTTCCATAGTGGGACTTTGATTGTGTACTGTGACAACTCAAATGCAATTGAAGTTTCAAAAAATCTATTACAACACTCTAGCTCAAAACACATTGACATAAGACATCACTTTATTCAATATTTGGTAGAGAAAGGGAATAATCCGAATGGAATTTGTTGGAACTAATAACCAACTGACAGATATTTTCACAAAACCATTAGATTTCAAGAGATTTTCCAACATTAGAAGGTCTCTCAGTTTGTGTGCATAATCATTCATTGATGTTGTCTCGGATGTTACAACATCTGGGACAACACCCAATATGCATATGCTTTTATAGGACTTTAGACATATTGCATTCTCATTCATCCTGTTTTGTGAATTGTTTATGTTGTGATGGCTATTTCCTAATGTTTTTTCAATTTTCAGTTCTATTTCAATCAACACACTTGGCCATGAGATATGCTCTGCCTAAGTCACAAAGCAGTTGAGGGATGTTCGTGTACTCCATGATCTTGTCCCATGTAATAAATGACTTGAGAAGATTGAGCAAAAGAAAGAAAATTTGTGTTCTGTGTCAGAAGAAAAAGAATAGAAAAAAATATCCAAGAGAATCCAATGATGATTGTTCTTTTAATGTGGGAGCTACCTCTTCTGAATCAAAAAACAAAAATCATAACATAAGAAAATGGAAAAAAAAAAACTACCTAGAAGAGTCCAATGAAAATTGTTCTTCTAGTTTGAAAGCTACTGCTTCTGATTAAAAAATAAAGTGCGAATGAACTTTGTGTGTACTTGAAATTAAAAATATTTTTTGAAATTAGAAGTGCTGCTGGGAGGTGATGCCAACATCGCATATAAAACACCTCACAATTTGAACACACGCCTGACATTTCTTGAATATATCATATTTTAAGCATAATTAAGACATGTACGTTAACGATTATGAGATTTCCTCTTAATTAGTGAATTATCATATTTGAATTTGAGACATTCGCATGAAACCCTAATCTTCCTGATTTTGGATATTTGTGATTTCCCGTGTATTAATGGGTTGAGTCGAAGAAACGTGAAATCTAGATGATTTTGTTGAAATATTATCGCACTGATTCATATTTGTTACCATTGGATGAAAGGTTAAATCTTGACAGAAACGAGCGGTTCTCTTTGCGAGTGATTTTGTTTACTTTGGAAGGAAAAAATTACTAATTTTTACCGTGATTACACAATTCATCACTGCTAATTGTTCTTGTTTTTCCTCTCAAACTTTCTCTGCTCTCATTTTTCTTGTTCTATGCGCGAATTCATTTTTAGTTTGTCGTTGGTTTTATCTGTAATTCTTTTTTATATTTCATAGATTGCCGGAACCTGATATGATCCTCTTGATATTCGAAGCAAAATGATCGCAAACGTCAGTGTTCCACCCTGTGTGGCAACACTGCCTAGAGAACCCCCTACTGTTGATTCTCTTCAGATGGTTGTGGTCGTCGATGACCCATATCCGCTTGAATTCATTGCCCTTGGGGAGCCGGGTAATGCAGTAGATGTTGAAAATCCGTCAGGTTTTGAAGTGCTGAATTGTGTCTTCCCTGTTCCTTCACAGCCAAGATGATCAAAATGTCATGCATGGTATGACCCTGATTTCGTCCCATTCAAGAAGTTCCGAGCATCCCCCTCCATTGTGAATCTTCTGGACCTTGATTTCTCATATGGAGATGACTCTGATGATGAAGATTTTAAATTGGTCGTAAGATCGAAACGTATTGCTGCTGAAAAGAAGACGCCCTCTATTGTAGTTGAGAAAGAAACTATGGTTTTTGAAGAACCGCCTGATCCCACTGAGGACGAAGAGTCCCTAGCTGAGTTTCTTGCATGGTTAAAAGAAGAAAAAACCTTAAAGAAAGCCATGTCAAAGGATGATGAACCAGATGAAGAAATGTTGCAAGAGTTCGAAGGAAATAGCCTAGACAATTCTGACGGTTCTGCTTCTAATTCAACTCCTGACTCTGATTCTGATGAGTATTCTGGCGGTGATGAAGGAAGTGATGATGCTGATGTTGGTCCTGATGTTGTGAACTATGTTATCGATACCATTGACAACATTGATATTACATATTATGATTCGAGTAAGTCAATCGATGACAAGTGATGAAAATAACATTGATGTTGATGCCTACGAGAAGCAAAATTTTACTATGTTCCTGACCAATCGATGGCTGCGGTCAACAGTGACTATAGTAGCACCGTACTGTAGAAGGACAATTTTGGAATTTTTCTCAAATCTCTCATCCAATGTGGGTGATGAGAGATCTTCAAAGTTTGGACTAGTGTTTGTCCATGATAGAGTTTACAACTTCAATCATTCGATTATCAATGCATTTTACAACACATCTGATGACGACGAAGAAGGAATGAATCCGGATATCAATGAAGTTACAACTATCATCATTGGCGAACTGATTAATATTTTCACAGATCATCCCAAATGACTGTCTGCAACAAAATTAACGTCTTTTTATTCAGTGTTGCACAAAACAGGAATCCAAAATTGGACTCCCTCAACGAATATAACAATGGTTACTAGACCACAAACATTTGTTTTGTTTGCTACTGTTATTGGGAGTACCTTTAATTTTGAGAAGCCGTTATTTCAAACAATTTTTCAATTTGCTGACGGTGGACTGAAATCAACAAAGATTTCATTTTCGTATTTAATCTACGACATTCTGAAATCTCAAGGTTTTATCAGAGACATTGATGAGGATCTCTCTGATGTGGGTGAAAAGTTGAAGCTTATCCCAACTTACTTTAGAAGAATAGGAAGTTGGACCTTCCATGATTTGATACTAGTGTTGCCCTATATGTTGGCAACACGGCCTCTTCATCTACCGTGAACCCTGCTGACTTTATTAAGATTTCTCCTTCTGTTCTACAGGCGCAAATTGAGTTTGGCTTGAAGCAAATCAGCAATGTGAAGTAGCTTATCGCGAATTATAAAAATCGAATAGATGAGTATCGTTTACTTCTGGAAGTGGCGGTGCATTCTGGCAAAAAAAAAACGGATAGGAGAAGCTACAACAAAAATGAAATAAGAAATGGATGGTGAAGAAGGAGATACAGACAAGCTCACCGATGGAGTTGGAAATTAACTACTCCTTAGTTTGTTTTAATGTTTACTTATATCTCTGTTTGTTGTTAGCTTTTAGTAATAATGTTTAGCGTGATGGTGTTATGATCTTCTTGAACAACACCTCTGATAACATATGATTTAACTTGGTTGAATTCAGGGGGAAACGAGTCTCTAAAATGATGTTTTGCTGATTAACTTTTTTTTGTGTTTTGTCCAGAAATACAAAAAAGGAGAGATTGAAAGGAATATAATTTATTCTTTATTTAGGTTTTCCTTTTGATAATATTGTGTTTATTAAATTATAGAGTTTTTCTTTTCTAGATAATAGATGATTATGACAATAACTCTAGATATGATATTAGTGTTTAAAAGAGTTTATTTTCTAATAAAATTTTTGTTTACACATTTTTTATGATTTTTTTATGGAATAAACTCTAGGGCACAAGAAACATATAAATATAAAAGATATTTGTTGTGAAAGGTGTGTGCGAGAGAGAGAAGATACACCACAGGAGGAAGCAGGTGAATTAAATATTTATATCGAAGAGATAAAGTTGTGTTGTCATAAAGTGTTGAAGACATGAGACACAACATCTAATCACGATGCAGATTAGTCTGTTGTTCATCAAAAAGATTTTCGTCTTCATAAAAGTTGCTTCCGTAGTTTTGCCTAATTAGTTTGATAAGAGTTTTGGATGCATTTGTTCTCTCACTCTGTTAAGAAAGTTAGATTTTCTTTTATTCATTAGTATTGTTTTTGTTTAAACTGAAAGTATTTTCTAATGAATCTTTTGCCTTGAAACATCCTGTAAAAGTGTGTTCACACGTGCATAATTTTTTGTGTGTTATTTTATTTAAATAAAATTTTGTATGCTGAAATATTCTGGTGCATGTTGTGTAGGTGTTACAACACCTCACATCGTCTAAAAAATCGAATAAGCTTGTGACCATGAATTTGGTTTTTAATGAATTTAATGAATATTTAAATTTATAATTAATTTTTATTAAGTTCGAATAAGCTCGTGAACCATGAATATATATGTTAAATAAAGCTCAAGCTCAGATCGATTATAAACATGTCAAACTCAAAAATCGCCTCGATTACATCTCTATGACCTTATAAAAATTTGTGTTCGTCAAAAAACCTTGACAGGAAATAATTTTTATTATAATTTTATTGAGTGGGACTTCTATAAGACGGTCTTACGTATCTTTATCTGTAATAAATGTCAACTCGATTCATATTTACAATGAAAAATAATGATTTTGCCAAGAAAATAATAATTTTCATGGATTCAAATCGGATTGAAAATTATCTCACAAAATTTAACCGTGAGTCAATCTCATTGGGAATTTCGTGATACTTCCTAACTAAAGAAACCCATTGTCCACAAGGTCAAGAAATATAATTTATTGTATAATCGTACATAAAAAACTCTTGTGAGACAGCTTCACGAATCAATTTCGTTGATCGAATCTCTTATTTGGGTCATCGATGAAAAAGTATTATTTTTTATACTAAGAGTATTACTTTTTATTGTAAATATCGATAGGGTTAACCAGTCTTACAGATAAAAATTTGTGATACCCTCTCACATGAGACTTACTCATAATCGTAATCTCAATCACCATGTATTTGTCAAACTAAAAAAAAAAAACTAAAAAAAATTAAACTTCTAATTATTGAAATATATATAAAAAATCATTTTACAAATCACAATCACAATCACAATCACAATCAAACCAAATAAAATATAATTATTACAATAATCATCATATTGTGTCATAATCAATCAGACCAAATATAATATTAACTATGAGTATTTTCCACGTCAATTTCTTCACAACATAGCATCAAATAGGTATATCCCTTTGCTTAAAATTTAAATCCATAGAATCGCGTAACAATATTTAAATGAACACGATTTTTAGCTGTATACAGATGACACACGAGCACACCCTACTTTTTACAAATTCTAACTAGTTCACCAGTCTTGCTGCATGAAAACTCGTCGACATTCGCAAAATCGCCTAGTTTCCGACCATTCACGGGATCCTCCCCTCGTCAACTGGCTTCTTTCTTGTTGGATAACATTCCAGCAAACGTAAAAGGAAGAGAGGAAAATGGACTTAATTCTGATCTACAACACTTACCAAATTAAAGCCGGTTCCTTCATATTCTGAAGAAAAGAATGGAAGCTTGTTTCCTTTCATTTTCGTCACATCTTGGCTAGACCAGATGAAAATCCTTTCACATCTTGGCTAGACCAGATGAAAATCCTCCGGACCATGTTGCAAAATTCTCTGCACGAAAGAAGATGTCATGAGTTAGGAAAGCATGTTTTACGACTTGTTTCTTTCGAAATTTTATTCCCCTTTCAAACTAAAAAAGGCCAATCAAACATATTTTTTGAATCAAAAGAGCGCCTTTAAAGAATTGGAATATAGTCATATACTGAAATTCAGTGGGTGTCATATAAATGAATGCATTTTTTGCTTTTAATGAAACCGGATGACACTTACGGCCACGGATAGTCGCCCAAGAGCATGATGTCCCCTTCGTCATCTCCAAACACAATTTCCCATTTTTCTCGGGACCGAAGTTCTCCTCTGATGGAAAACACCATTTCAAGTTCGGTTATAAGCTCATTGTATCCGTTTAACGAGGTCAAGTCCACGGCACGACCAACTGCTACACCTTGCATGTGTACCTTCTCAAAACGAAAAACTTATATAAACATGCTGGTTCGTATTGGTAATAAATACAGGGTGGATACAGTAAGGGCTGAACGATGCGATCGCCATCTCATCCCTCCTCCCAAATTTCTGGATCCAACCCATATATATACAACAATGTTAAGAATGGATACATAGACTCAATTGCAGTTTATATACCTTAGTGCGGCTTCTAGAGGATTGGCTAAGTCTGCTTTGAACCTCCTTTGATGGGTTTTGCAATTTTTCTTTTCTCATATCTCTTGAATCCCTTGAAAGCACCGATTTCTGTTCTGAATTGCCAGAGGATAGGACACTCGGAATGTACACTTCATCGGTATCAGTTGGTATAAATGATTTTACAGGAGAATAGTCACAAAGAGCAACTACTGAGGGACAATTCAAATCGATTCCGAACAATCGGCATGTTGCACCAGTATCAGGTTTCCTTTCCTCGTTTCGGCAAGACGTGATGGGGTTAATACTTATTTTCCCTGAGATTGGAGCCGTGTGGTTCGAAATAACAGACCAAGCCGATGCACTTTTACTCTCTTCTGTTTCTTCAGGATTCATAGTTGGAGCATTGACAAATTGCGTCGATTGCCAGCATACCTCTATAAATGAAGTAACTAAATTATGATGCACAAAACGCATAAGAAAAACTAAAAATAAGATAAGCAAGGATATCTGAAGGATTATCCAACCAGGAACAATGCTTTCAGAGTGTGGTCGAAGCCTTTTGTGCTTTGTTGTTAATGGATGAACAAGGGTTGTGGGGGCTGTCGTGACAAACGGTTCGATCTCCCATGGCGAAACTCTTTCAGGTCTCGGTAGAGAAGCTGGTTCGTCCCATTGAACCTGAAGACAACAACAAAAATGAAAGAATTAGCCTTTCACATTATGGCAAATCGCGAGCATATGAACCGAGATATTTACCTTCAAAGAACGCCATCTTGAATCTTCCCAATGAGATGAAAAATCCTCAACTCCAACTATCGTACCTGCAAATCTGCTTGCTTATGAAACAAAAAGACTGTAAGTTAACGTCTCACGCAACCAAACACAAAGAAATCAGCTTATGTATGTAGCACAACCTTCTCTCAGGAGAATCCTCCCCCTCAAATCGCATCTTGAATCGCATGCCGATTCCATAGTCATGGTTGACAGCTTCTAGATATTTGCTAAGGCATATGATGAACTGACTTGTTCTAAAAAAAGGATTTTGCATCAAATAAATAATAAGATAACAAAAAAAAACATTCTAGGTGATGATTAACATGTATCACAAATCCACACCTTGGCTTGTAATAAACAACAAATCGGGTCTGAGTCACCATGGCATGAGATGCAGTTGCAAGCACTCCCAGATGCATGCTCTGACTCGAGATCACCGACGATGGCATGGAGCTCAGCTGACGAGCATGGCGTCGGACTCCAACACACAACTCCCCATTTTCTCCCCTACAAAAATGGGTAAATTAGAAGCTGAATGATTTGCCACAAAATGATGTTAAAAACTATTACTAGGCCCCTTCCATAAGCTAGAGCTTTTTGGATAAGTAGTAACCAACACAATTAACTTGGGATATAAGAGTGTAAGACCGAAAGTAACATTTAAGTACCTCAGAAACACAAAAGAATCCCCGGCAACTAATCTCTTCGAGGTCACAAATGTACTCCATCCTGTTGTCAGCAAATGCCTTCGAGGTTGACCTGTTTGGTATACAGTCTATATGCATCAAGTAGCAGCCCGAGAAAAATCTAGTATCTGATGTTTCATAATAGACTAAATTTTCTATATGCATAAATGTATGAAAATGCCCACCCACCAAAATCAAAATCCTAGTTCCTCCCAATCAGTGTGCTCTTAAAGAGTGACATTCAGCACTCAGTGATTTATGATACCCATAGTATATGAGCATAGGTGTGCACACGAATCGAATCTAGCCGAATGCCTCCATTTTTTGTGCTTCTGCTTCACCTCAAGCTTGAGTTATTTTTTCAGCTAGTGCAAAGTTTGACCAGAAGCTCAAAAAATGAGCTATTTCTGACTCAAGATCGGCTCGATTATATATTCGATTTCAAGCGCAAATAACTTGTTTTGAATTTAATTATAATGTCTGAATAAGTTAACTCTCAAATTACAACTCCAGCTCATTTAATTTTAATGTTGCCCCACGTTCGCCCATGCTCATCTTCTACCGTGACACCGTCCACAGGTCGACGGTCTCGGCCACCATTTAGAACACTGATTCCAACTCAATTTGGATTAGATAATTTCAAATACGATTGAATTATTCCTACCATTCAATTCGTTTGCACCCCTAAATAAGCATTCAATTAGAAACTAGATATAAAGATTTCACCTCTAAATATATGCTTAAAATGCCATTCAATTCCATGAAGGTCTTTGGCTACCAATTCTTGTGTTGGCGTCTGCAGGGTCATGTCCTGCTCGAAAAACATTCTCATTCCAAACAAGATTCAAAAATATTCCCACGACCACGACAAGAATCTGGAGGAAGGAAAGAATCATTACCAAAGGAGGAAGGCATTCGTTAGCATGTTTGCGAAGGACAGAGAATCCGCCATGGGTACTCGTATCTGAGGCCGTCAAAACTTTGCAAAATGAGTGAACCGCGGGTCGACAAGGCTCATCGGGACAAATATCGGGACTTCTCGGCTCGGTTTGCTGTAAATAGTTCAATTCAAGAACTTGAATTTCTAATTAAAATGAATCTTGAAATAAATTTTTTAATACTATTGAAGTTCTTACATCAGGTTCTGGCATCAAAGTAATTTGTGCATAAACTTCATCAGTGTCTTGTTCAGCCTACAAGTTGAACAATTCATGAATATTGCTAATGAAACATCACCAATTATTAATAGAAAAACAAATTAAAATTTTTTAAGAACAACTAATTTCCCATGATATTTATCAAAAAAAACATTAAACAAGGTAAAAGTTAAGAAGAAGACCATACCATAAGATGAATATTAAAAATACGACAAAGGATCTTTGAAGGAAGATTGAACATTGGTATCCTTTCATTCAATTCTCGATTTGTTGAAGCCTCCAACTGACAGATTTAAGTTAACAACAAAAACACAAACAAAACAAACAAAAATCAAAACCAAAAAGGATTTCGAAAGACAAGAAAACGAATGTAAATTCAAAAACTTCAACTGTAACTCCATTATTCCACCCAAAGATCAAAATTTCAACACCCCATTAAGAAAATAAAAAATAAAAAAGGCCAATCCAAATACAACTTACTTGCTCCATGTGGCCTTGGGGGAAATAATAAACCCGTTCTCCATCCTTTGGAACATACACCAAAGGACCTGCACAAGCCTTCCATAGCTCTCTGTACAATGATGCATCATTGCTTCCACCTCCTGAAAATTATCCCATTTTTTTTTAAGGAAAAAGATTATATATATTCTTATATATTATAATACATTGCGTGAAAAAAATACAAACTAAATAAAGGGAACCAAAAAAAATTTGACCTTCAGCCAAGAAACTGCTTTGCTGCTGGGAAAATGACCCTCTATTCTCCATGACACCACAAGTCCCTCTCTTTTTTGCACGAATATCAAATCTTTATATCTAAATCAAACAGAACTCACCGCATAACATGCATATATTGCGTGATAATAAATATAAATCACAAGATCAGCAGTAATATTTGACTAAAAATATTTGTCTAAACTTTACAAAAGATTTTCACAGCCAAGAAATGAAATTCATCAGTGGGAAAGTAAAGAAATAGGAATCCAAGAAACAGCTTAATATACGCCTTCATTTCTTCCTTTACTTTCCTTAATATTTTTTCCGCTCCAATAAATGTATTGGTTTTTGTCTCCTTTGCACTGCACCCACACAGTGAGTGTGTACCACCTAACTAACCATGGTTGAAATCTTCAACCAAAGTTAGGCGGTTCGGAGAGGACGAACTTTCTTGGTGGAGGAAATTTGTGGGGTCACAATATTCAGGCTTTGGGGATTGGGCATCTGGTATTACGGTCCATTAAATACAAAGTTATGGGATTTTTTTTTTATTTTCTTTAAAATTTGACAAATTGAGGTGAAAAGTTTTCCGAATTAAATTTTTTTTCTCTCGATCATAAATTTTATGAGTAAATTAGAGATAAATTTTCAAATTAAAACATAAATTTATTCTAATTTCTTATATCCTAAAAACTTTGTTTAAATTCTCTAAAACAATCAAAATGACAAAAAATACTCTTATTTGTTGATTTTAATTGATTGATTTACAAGGATAAAAAATGACATCAGAGCTTTAAGTAAAATTATTTCAAACATACAGAAATATTATTACTGAGTAATTAAATGTTTGATGAGGAGAATTTTCTCAAATAATATGGATCTGAACCCAAATTTGAGATTAATTATTTACAAGACTTATTCTAATACTTTAGAATATTTAAACAAGAAGATCTAACAACGATTAGATATCAAGAGCAAAGTGGAACTTATTAGAATCCAAATGTAAAATTATGATTCAATCTAATAAGTTCCTGGAAATAGTATCGGATTCCTCTAAAATTTCTGAAAATCTTAAAGAAATCCAAAAGAATGTACAAAATTACATCAGTTTGTTGTATTATGTACCACAAAAAGTGGCAAAAATATTCGAAAAACAAGAAGAAATTCTTGTAACACTAAAGGATATTCAAACGAGAATCCAAACTCTAGAACAACAAACAAGTTCTAATAAAAAGACTTCGGTAGGAAGGTTATGGACGTGGTACTGAACCCTTATTACATCAAAGACGGATGGCAAATGTGATGCCAAATTGTTTAATCGACGAAGAAAAATGATCAATCTAATTAATAATGTCTTAAAGAAGAAATTAATCTAATGACAACTTTAGCAAGAATTGGTCTAGAAGAACTCCAAGACATTGCAAAATCTTTTGCAAATTTCAGGATCGTAAATCTAAAGATGAACATAACTGGGAGTGAACCACCTGCATTAACATGGCCATCTTCTCATGAACTACTAAGGGAAAGTGTGGGATCTCATAATACAAATATGAGAAGACCCCAAACAGATTTTCAAATTGGTGGAGAAGCACATCAAGCGGGAACCGGGTCAAGGAAATGTCAAATTCCCTTGTGCCCGACACCATATGGGAAATCTGTTTTGGAACATATACATCTTTATGGGATTATGCTTAACCTTGATGTATTGGATTTCAAAAACAAATAAAATCTCATAAATGATAAGAAATTGGCTATAAGAATCGTAGCATGAACACTTGATCTCAACAAAGAATGATTCATTAAAATTTTAGAAATAAGTCATATGAGATCAGTGAAAAGTGCATTAGAAATGAATTTGGTAGAAACAAAAGAGTCAATACTAATAGGAGAATCTCTCAGTGAGATAGCCAGAAGAATGACTACCTATTTAAGGCAAAATTTATAGGGGTAGACTATTTCAACAGTCAAGACACATAGAAGAAAAAGAAGTATACTCAAGATCTGTATAGCCTTATAACCTGAGATCTGCTTAGTGGATGAATATATTATATTATTCAATAAATATAGATGGAATTCAGGGGTCAAAGAAAATATAGAAATGCAACTTTTTTCAGCCAAAATATCATGTTCCTGTAGAGAAATGCTAATTAGGAAATATGTCATTGACAATCCGGATACTTTGGCACGAAGAGTTTCTTTTCTCAAAGAAAAATTCGCAGAATGATGTGACTTGACAGCATTAACAAATAATTACAAACGATTAAAGGGTATTAACAAATGTAATCTTTTGTGTTGTAAATAAAATGATCTTCCAATAATGATTGGAAGTAAGCCACAAAGGCAGAAAAGAAAGACTTTGGATGTCATCTTTATGACAGAAATGGAAAAAGTGAAAGAAGTTCTTGGAAACCAAGAACAGTATGGTCTAGACAAAAGGCCAGATCTTACAAACATGGACAAAGAAGTAGACCATCAAGAAGAAGGATGTCATTCCAAGCATCAAGCACATCTCGAAGCTCGGAAAAAACACCTACAAAGAAAACTTTTGGAAGAGCTCACACCGAGCTAATGAAAGTTTTAAAAATTGTAATTGCTTGACATGTGGAGCAAAAGGTCACATCTTGACCAACTGTTCAGAAAATAAAAAAAGGAATAAAACGTTCGAACACATGGGACCTCGAATATTGAAGAAGCGGTTTATTACAAAGATCTTGTTCAATTATACTAGTTTGAGTATATTTCCTCATACGAAAGTATATATGAAGAAGAACAAGTCTTGAGTCAGGAAGAATTCGATGGAACAAAATCAGAATCTGACAGAAGACGAGGTACTTCGATACGAAACGCATAAAGACTTGTCTGTTTTCTTTAGTCATACAACAATATCCCATAACATGGTCCAAAAGATCATGAAACAAAATCATAGCCTATAGAAGTATCAATGATTCTTTGTAGGATATGTAGAAAATTTCTTAGGAAATTTGGCCTAAGAAACATAAATCATCATCTAAGCTATAAAAGTTTGTAGAAGAGAAATGTCAATCTCAATGAAACTTAAAGGAAATAAAATGGAGATACAAATAATTCATTCTGAAGAAATTAAAGAGGAAGTACAAAAACTCAAGATAGAATTAACACAAATCATGTACTGGATTCATATCAGAGCAATCCAAATTATGATAAAAGCTACTTTTAAAAAAGAAATAGATTCACCTATTGATATTACTATAAGCGATAAATGAATGAGTAACCTTCAAGATTCAATACTGGGAACAATCTCAAGGAATCTCTGTGCAGGGAAAATTTTAAGAGTAATTTATCCAAGAATTTCCTACAACCTCACAGCTTGAGATTTCAGCCAAGCTTTGACGTTGCATCAGAACTTCAAAGAAAAAATATTGATGAAATAGGGCAATATACCATATTATATTATTTATCAAATTTCATATGCTTTGCATAATGCACATCATTCAGAGTTGTTTATTAAAAATGAGTTCATTGAAATATCAGAGTTATTTGGAAAAGTTTTTTTCGCGATTTATCCATAAAAAAATGAGTTTCCATTAATAGAAGAAACAGATATCCAGATCCAAGACAACCGATTCTACAAAAGAGTCAAAGTCTTAGATTGGAACCTAGAAGATTATCTTTTCAAAGAGATAGTGAAGGATCGGTTCGGGCACCTTGAAGGTGCTTCAAACACAATATTCTCCATGAGATTCAATAGCTCGTGTTCTAATAATATTTACACTGATGAATTAAATCAAGTTTGATTATAAATCAAGCAGAAAATATTCGAAGTAATCCTTCGTTAAGAAAGCTGACTAATTTGAAAGAAATTTAACTTGTGTAAACTTTGACTGAAGTAAAGAGAATCAGTTCTGGCATATACCAGTTCATTTATGGTAAAAACTGAACTGACGGATGCTCTAATTGATCAAATCAATTAGAAAACAATAGTTAAATAGTTAAGTACACAAGATATGTTTATAAATGATCGGAGACTTCAACTGCTCCTACGTACCTCTTCTACCTCCTCGGGTGGATACACTAGATGACTTTGATCTATACAACGCCTTGTACAAACCCACTCAGCTTAGGACTTACTCTAATGCCTAACTGAACTCCTAGTCTAGACTAAAGACAACACCTTTCAGCCAACACTTGTTTAACGTATGTGTGTCAAAGACTACATACACAAGTTTATTGTCTTTGTGCAAGACTCACTCATCTATTCAAAAAGCTCAACTCTGTGATATATGTGAATGATTGTGTGTGTGAGTATGTGAGAATTGAACAATGGATATCACACGAAGGTGTTCTCACACATTGAGGGAAATAGGGCTTCTATACTAAGCTGATAACACGTTGAAGTGTTTCCTCTCTTCTTCACACACACTTATTCTATATGTCTGTTGGTCTTCACCGATCTTCTATTTATAGGTGGGAAACTGATCGTAGAGTGAGACTCAATAATTGTATCCGTTGCAGCTTGAATGTGTTCCTTGATATTCGTTCTCGACTTTTCCGACAGTCATTCTGGAACATTTTGTCTTTAAGTATTGCTGCAACGTCCATTATTGTACCTTGATCGTACAATTTATTTTGTATCCTTGTGCGTAGCTGGAATCCACTTGGATAAGCTTGTCTTGATCTGCAACTGATTGATTCCTAATTGATGCTCTTAATTGGTCATCTGAACTGATCTTCAGTTGGGCTGGTGAAATCAATTGACTCGTCAGTTGAACTGATTTCACTCTTTCAGTTGAACTGGTCAGCTGGGCTCTTCAACAATTGAGCACTTAATCAGCTGACCGGGCTTCTGAAGTTCTCCTGCTGAACCACCTATCAGCTGGATAATCAGTTGAACTGTTCTTTGATATATCAGTTGAGCTGATTCAGTTTGGGCAATCAGCTGGCACTTTCAGTTTGCGTCTCGAAAGATTCAGTTTTGGCTCGGTTAACTGATCAGTTACAGTTTCCTGCGCACTTCGATAAATCATTAGAAACAAAATAACAATGTTAACATCAAAATCAAGATTGCGAACATGAAATGTTCCAACAATCTCTCTCGTTTTGATAATCACAAAACTTGAGCTGTTCAAGCGATTTTAAAATTTAAAATTGATACATTGATTCTCCCCTTTTGTTAGAATCAAAAACAAAATATTAAAAGGAATTTTTCAGTTTGAGGGATAAGAAAGCTGTAAGGTCCAAAATTAAGACGACGTAATTCAACTGCATGCAAATATAAGGAATATGAAAAAAAATGGTTAATTAATTTATTTTAATTGCTTTATTGATTATGTGACATGTTTATATGATGTATTAGTGGGTTTTCTGCTTACATGCATTAAAATGTATTTTTAAGTGTTATTCGAGTTGCGATCGAGGAATGGAGACCGATGACTGAAAAATAGAAAATGTGTTTATTAAATAATTGTTTTTAATTATTTAAAATATGATTGATGCTTTTTCATATTTTAGAAAATAAGGGGTTTTGAGGTGATTTTATACGCCAGGACGTAAATTTTATCGGTGTTGATTTTTCAACAAAAATACGAACGTTGTACCCGGCTAATAAATTCACAAATTTTTCTAAACAAAATTATTTTTAATATTTTAATTGTGTACTAATGGGCCTAATTTACATACTTAGTGGACCTAAGCCTTATTAGTGACTTAACTAAGTATTTAATATTCAAAACCCCACCCCAAACCCTCATAACTCACGCCACTCTCCCCCACAACCCATACGTGACCCACCCCATCAGAAGACACACGCACACACGCCACTTTATAGAGTAATCAACCACGGTTTTGAAGGAAATTTCAGCCTAGGGTTTTCTCCACCGTCGTTCTTCGCATCGCCATCGAATATTCGTGCGTTTAAAACGCAAAGGCACATCATACATCTCCTTTTCTCGTCTATCACATCGTATTATCGTTTTAAATTTCATTCTTATGAAAAGCATGGTGTTCTTATGATTAATTTCGAAATATTGCATATGCTTGTGAAAAACTTATGGTTTGATGTTCCAAAAACTTGTTTAATGTGATCTAATGAGTCTGCCATGATTAAGGGTTGAACTTGTGTTGTTTTTACACGTTTTAAAGGGTTCTAGGATGCACATAAATTGCAGCACACGTAAACGAACAAGAAGGAACGAATTATTGTTTGGTTGATCACAAAGGGTTCGGTTAAGAGGTTCTCCACCGAGGACTTGGCCACGACCGCTAGGACTCTTCCCGAGCGTTTTGGTGCGGACCGCGATGGGGCGGCTGCTTGGAGGGTTCAGGCGAGGGCTAGCTGGTCTAGGCTTGGTCACAAAGGGGTCTAGGGTTGGTCCGGAGAGTGAGGGCTCGGGTGGTGGCCTGGGCGAGGAGTCCTAGTGAAGCTAGGAGTTGTGGGCGTGTGTAAAAGTGGCTCGCGCAGGTCCTTGTCTTCGATCAGTGGGTTGCAGCGAGTTAAGGGCTAGGTCATGGGGTCCTGGTTGGTCAGTAGGGTCTATATGTGGTCTGGGAAGGGGATGGCTCGGGGTGGCTTTGGTGCAGTTCCAGGGAAACAAAAGATAGTTCATGGGAAAAGATTAGGGTTCGGTTACTAGAGTCTAAGGGCAAAAAAAAGGGTTCTAACATGGTTCACAAGGGCGAGTCGTGGTTCACGAGAGCTAAAATATTATAAAAAGTTTAAGTTTTAAATTTATGAATTTTATATTAAAGTTTGAAATTATTCGAGATTAAAACACAGTAAAAACGAATAATAAATTAAAAAGTCTATTATTTAATCTAAATAAAATTATGGGAAATTTAATTTAAACTTAAATAATTATTTGGGACATGTTAGAGTCAATGAAACTACGAAAAAAGTCAAAATCGAGAAATTTTATGTCTAGGGGTAAAACGGTAATTTTACACCCGAAAATTAGTAAACGTCAGGGCAGTGCCCAGAATGATGTTTTATATGCTATTATGATTATTTTAAATGTTTAAGGATTTTTATATGCTAAAATGTTTATTTTAAAGGTTTATGGAATTTTATGATTGTTTATGGAATTCATGATGAAATGATTAAGTTAAAAGATATTTTGCATGCTTGTTTTTAAAAGAAAAGGATATTAAATGCATGATTTTTATAAAGTGATGAAAATGTAAAACGTTGAAGGAAGTGAAGTAATTGTGACTATTGAGGATATGAGGATAAGAATGCGGATATCATATGGGAAAAGGCCCCAGAGGGAGCCCATTTATGGGAGAAGGCCCCAGACGGAGCCCGACGATCGTATTTCCATTTGATGAGGATAGAACAAGGCCCAGTTGATCGGTGAGAGTGTTGCTGGTGTCCCCGCCGTCCAGTACTGTGGTTACATGTAGATGGATCCATCGACTTTTTGAGGATGAGGAAAGTCATAATTAATGATCTGAATTCAATAAAAAGGGAAAAATGTTTATAATCATGATGAAAAGATACATGTTATGAATGAGATAAAGATTTTGGTGTGTTGAGTCTTTAGACTCACTAGATGTGATGGATGCATGTGAGTTTGATGGAGGTCTTGATGGTTGACCTGACTGGACTGAAGGTGCACGTAAGCCGATGACCAGCGCTTCTACTTTTCCGTACTTATGATTTACGTTAAAGATTTTTAAGACTATTTATTTATGCTTATGAGTGGTTTTTGAGAGGATAATATTTTTCACATTTATTGTTTTTTAGGGTTGGTAAACATTTGACGATTTTATGCTTCGAGATATTTTCTTTAATTTTCAAATACTAGTTGGTTGATTTATTGTTTAAAATGGTAAAAAAAATTTATAAAAATATTTTTATGCATAAGTGAGTGTTCGGCCGATTCCTTAGGAAAAAAAAAATTCTAGTACTTTTAAAGCAATAAGAATAGCAGACGTTTCAGAATGGTATCAGAGCCGGTCACCGACATGGAACACCGGGAAATAAGTGCTATACGGGGCAAAGTGCTACGTGCATGAGAGCCACCTTTTGAACCTACGGGACAAAGTGCTACATGACGGGAGTCACCTCTTGAACCTATAAGAGCCACCTATAGATTCTCGGCGCTGGTGGATCGAGGTGTCAGGCCGCGACGAGGACGTCGCGTTTTGAAGGAGCGGTGATTGTGATACCCTTGTCTCACATATTAAAAATTAAAGATTTAAAGTGAGTTTATAATGGGTTACAATGGACTTCTATAGCAACTTGGGTTAATCATTTTCGTAAAGCGAAGACGAATACGAAGTAGTTGCTATAAGGGCCCACTGTGCAGTCACGTAGGCGCGGGCCTGGTCTCGGGGAGTGACAGAATGGTATCAGAGCAAAGGTCCTGTAAAGGGTTGTGCCACCATCAGCGCCAGAAAGATCAGTCGTCAAGCCTCAATTTGTAAGTTTTACATGCCTTATATGATTTAATGTGATGTTACCTGCATGATTACATGAATAATATGTTTACGTTACATGGTTACTAGCTTTTAAGTATATATGTTTGTATGCTTAAATTGCTTCATGGATTAAGATATGTCACATGATTAGAAGACTTAGACTTAAATGCATGTTGGTTACGTTAGAATTTGGAAAACGTTCAGATAAAATGCCTCCCAGACGTGCCTCTGTTAATGAGAATCAAGCCGAGAACAGTGTGAATCATCAAGGGAATGCACCCCCACCACCTCCTCCAGGGGATGCTGCTACTCGTGCGTTAGAGGGGATGGCTCGTTTCTTCGAGCAACAGTTACAGCAGCAGCAGTAACAGCAGGCACCTAGGCCGCAGCCTGACATATATGACCAGTTCCGGAGGCTAGGGCCGAAGGAATTTTCTGGCACTACCGACCCCTTTGCTGCTGAGGTATGGATTCGTGCACTCGAGGTACACTTTCGTTATCTGAATATGGGAGATGTCGATCGTGTGAGGTGTGCCACGTACCTATTTAGGTATGACGCTTCTTTATGGTGGGAAGGAGCCGAGCATGGGATTACTCTTGCTACACTTACTTGGGCTCAATTCAAGGAGATATTCTACGAGAAATATTTTACTGTTGATGTTAGGATGCTACTGAAGAGGGAGTTTATGAGCCTCCGTCAGGGAGACTCGACTGTTGCTGAGTTTGTGAATAACTTCGATAGGGGTTGTCACTTTGTACCCCTTATCGCGAGGGATGCTGTAGAGAAGCTTATGCACTTCATGGATGGCCTACGACCTACCATACGTAATAATGTGATGATGATGCATCCTCTGGATTATGCTACTGCTACCACTTATGCATTCCAGTCTGAGCAATCTTTGAGGGATATTGATTTTGAGATGTAGCGCAAGAGGTAGCAACACCAAAACAATAGTCAATCAAACAAGAAGTCATATATGGGTCCTCCTAGACCTCAAGGGCCTCAAAAACCCCAAGGACCAATCAAGAAACAAGGACAGCAAAAGCCACAACATCCTGGAGCACCAAAACCTGCTGAAAAACCCCTATGCAAGGAGTGCAATCGCCCACATCTGTGCAAATGTGAATCAGGGACGTTCAAATGTTTCTTTTGCAAGGAAAATGGGCACAAGGCTGCTGATTGCCCAAAGAGATTAGCACCTAATGTGGAACAAGCTTATGTTATGAATGCTAAAGAAGCTGTGGAGGAAGCAGACACTACACTCATTACGGGTAACCTAGTCGTTTAAAATTTTTATATTGCTTTTCTTGCATAAAATGTTAAATTGGTTATTAGAATTGAATTGGAATTAAGTTTAACCTAGTGGAAATTAGGTTGCATGATCTACCTTAGTTGGATTTAAGATATGATTTTAGAAACCATAGAGATGGTATTTATCTTGTGCCTTAATTTCTGTGAAGGATGTAACATTTCCAAATAAAAGTTTTAGGGCCAAAAATCTAAGAAAAATCATAATCAAGGGTTGGTTAAGGGTTTCAAATTTTTAAGGGGCCTAAGTGCAATTTAAAAAAAAAATAAAAAAATTGAGGTCCAAATGTAAATACCAAAAACTTAAAGGACCTATTTACAATTAACCAAAAGATAAGGGGCTTTAATGCAATTACCGAATTATGAAGGATCAATAGTGCAATTTTCAAAAATTTAAAGGACCAAAAAGTGAAATTTCAATAATTTAAGGGTTAATTTTGCAATTATTCAAAGATTGGGGACTAAAATGCAAATTTTGAGGAAATTGAAGGGCTAAAATGCAATTTTTTCAAGAAATGCTTAAGTTCAACACACAATCTTCATATAACTTTGGGAAATGAAAGATAGAAATTCCTTAAGCTTCAACACGAAAAGATTTAAAAGACGTTTTCGCCATAGGGAGGATTATCATTCAAGAGGTAGCTACCTATGCACTGCTAGATTCAGGAGCTACACATTCATTCATATCTGATACCTTCATCAAAAGACTGAATATTATTCTTCAAGATATGGGTTTGGGTTTCAAAGTTTCTATTCCTTCCGGTGATCAAATGCTCACATCTAAAATTGTCAAGAATCTGGAGCTTCGTTTATTCAAAGACGTGGTTCGGGCAGATCTTATTGTGCTTCCTATGCCCGAATTTGATATTATACTCGGTGTGAATTGGTTATCAGCGAATGGAGGTTCGATTGATTTTCGTCAGCGAACAGTGTCTATTTGACCGCCTAGTGGTAAATCTTTTGTCTTTGAGGTGGCGAGAAACAAGCAAATGCCGCACATTATCTCTTGTCTATGTGCGAGAAAGCTTATTAAACGTGGATGCCAAGCTTTTCTAGCATGTGTCACAACCGCACATGTTTTCCTATCAGTCAGAAGTTAGAAGATGTTGACATTGTCAGAGATTTTCCTAACGTCTTTCCCGAGGACGTTTCTGGCATTCTACCCGATCGTGAAGTGGAATTCTCTATTGATCTAATGCCGGACACATTACCTATATCTAAAGCACTTTATCGTCTAGCACCTGCTGAAATAAAAGAATTAAAATATCGAATCCAAGAATTGCTAGACAAGGGTTTTATTCGCCCTAGTTATTCTCCATGGGGCGCACCAGTATTATTTGTGAAGAATAAGGATGGTAGTATGAGTCTTTGCATTGATTATCGAGAGCTTAATAGGGTCACTATCAAGAANTGTGAATTGGTTATCAGCGAATGGAGCTTCGATTGATTTTCGTCAGCGAACAGTGTCTATTTGACCGCCTAGTGGTAAATCTTTTGTCTTTGAGGTGGCGAGAAACAAGCAAATGCCGCACATTATCTCTTGTCTATGTGCGAGAAAGCTTATTAAACGTGGATGCCAAGCTTTTCTAGCATGTGTCACAACCGCACATGTTCCTATCAGTCAGAAGTTAGAAGATTTTGACATTGTCAGAGATTTTCCTAACGTCTTTCCCGAGGACGTTTCTGGCATTCTACCTGATCGTGAAGTGGAATTCTCTATTGATCTAATGCCGGACACATTACCTATATCTAAAGCACTTTATCGTCTAGCACCTGCTGAAATAAAAGAATTAAAAGATCGAATCCAAGAATTGCTAGAAAAGGGTTTTATTCGCCCTAGTTATTCTCCATGGGGCGCACCAGTATTATTTGTGAAGAATAAAGATGGTAGTATGCGTCTTTGCATTGATTATCAAGAGCTTAATAGGGTCACTATCAAGAATAAGTATCCACTGCAGAGAATTGAAGAATTATTTGATCAGTTGCAAGGAGCATCGATATTTTCTAAGATTGATCTTCGATATGGGCACTACGAGTTTATGGTCATGCCATTCGGTCTGACTAATGCGCCAGCGATCTTCATGGATCTCATGAATCGCGTATTTCAGCAGTATCTGAATCAGTTTATTATAGTCTTCATTGATGATATATTGATATATTCGAAGAATAAATAGGAGCATAGACGCCATTTGAGGACAGCACTGCAAGTACTGCAAGATAGGAAGCTATATGCAAAATTTAGCAAGTGCGAGTTTTGGCTTGATAGAGTGGCTTTCTTAGGCCACATCATTTCTAGTGATGGCGTTGAAGGTTATCCGAGTAAAGTGGAGGCAGTGAAAGAGTGGCCAGTACCCAAGAGTGTTACCGAGATTAGCAATTTCTTGGGATTAGATGGCTATTATCGCAAGTTTATTCAGGAGTTCTCTTCCATAGCGGTGCCCATGACCGCCTTGACAAAGAAGAATGCAAAGTTTATATGAGGACCTGAGTGTCAAGACAGTTTTTACAAGTTGAAGCAAGCCTTGATTTCAGCGCCAGTGTTATCTATGCCATCGGGGCAAGGAGGGTATGTTCTTTATACCGACGCTTCTAAACTTGGTTTGGGCGTAGTTCTGATGCAAAATGACCGAGTTATAGCTTATGCGTCGAGACAGTTGAAAATTCACGAGAAAAACTACCCTACTCATGATCTTGAGCATGCAGCAGTAGTTTTTGCATTGAATATTTGGAGGCATTACCTTTATGGGGAGAAGTGCAAAATATTTACCGATCATAAAAGTTTGAAATACTTCTTCACCCAAAAAGAGGTGAATATGAGACATCGCAGATGGCTTGAGTTAGTAAATGACTACGACTGTGAGATTAGCTATCATCCGGAAAAAGCTAATGTTGTGGCAGATGCATTGAGTAGAAAAGTAGCAGTTATCACTCCAAAGACCGTTGCAGTCCGAGATACAGCGGTTTGAGCTTACAATCTATGCTTGGGACGAGGCTCCTAATCTTGCCACACTATCAATACAGTCGACTTTGGGAGATATAATTCGTGAGAGGCAGCCTACCGATGAGCAATTGCGAAAATGGAGAGCTAGAGATGAAGCCAAGGGCCGGAAGTTATATTCTGAGGTGGATTATATAGTTCGTTATCAAGATAGTTTATGGGTTCCTAGTGATGATTCTTTGAGAGATCTCATTATTAAGGAAGTTCATGACACACCTTATTCCATTCATCCGAGGAGCATGAAAATGTACAAAGATCTGCAGTTGTTATATTGGTGGCCAGGCATGAAGAGAGACATTCTGAGATTTGTATCCGAGTGTTTGACTTGTCAGCAAGTTAAAGCAGATCATCAGAGGCCAGCGGGGAAGCTTAAGCCACTTTCTATTCTCGAGTGGAAATGGGAAAATATCACGATTGACTTTGTTGTGAGATTGCCAAAGACTATTAAGGGATTCAATGCTATATGGGTGAGAGTGGATCGTCTTACGAAATCAGCACATTTTCTACCTATCAAGACGACCTTCACCATGATTCAGTATGCAGAGTTATATATTCGAGAGATAGTTCGTCTGCATGGGATTCTCGTATCTATTGTTTCTGATAGATATCTGAGATTTACGTCATCATTCTGGAAGAGTTTGCATGCAGCGATGGGGACCAAGTTACTATTCAGTACAGCATTCCATCCTCAAACCGATGGTCAGTCCGAAAGAGTTATTTAAATTTTAGAAGATCTAATGCGAGCTTGTGTTATTGATTTTCAAGGCAGTTGGGAACAAAAATTACCTCTAGTGGAGCTCACATACAACAATAGCTATCAATCATCAATCGGGATGGCTTCTTTTGAGGCACTTTATGGAAGGAAATGTAGATCTCCTGTTCATTGGGACGAGGTTGGTGAAAGAATAGAAATTGGTCCAGATGTGATAAAAGAGATTGCCGAGCTTGTGGTCAAAATTCGTGAGAGAATGAAGACTGCATAAAGCCGACAAAAGAGTAATGCTAACAAGAAACGAAGAGACTTAGAGTTTGCGGTGAGAGATCATGTGTTTGTGAAAATAGCACCTATGAAAGGTGTTATGCGATTTGGTAAGAAGGCAAGCTTAGTCCAAGATTCATTGGTCCGTTCGAGATTTTGGAGAGGGTTGGGACACTAGCTTATAGAGTTACACTGCCACCGATGCTTTCTGTAGTTCACAATGTGTTCCATATTTCGATTCAGCGGAATCACATGTCGAATCCATCACATGTAGTAAATTATGAACCTCTACATTTGACTCCAAATATGACTTATGAAGAAAGACCTGTCCAAATCTTGGCAAGACAAGAAAGAAGACTCCAAAACAAAGTCATTCCAATGGTCAAGTTCAAGTGGCTGAATCACTCGGAAGAGGAAGCTACTTGGGAAAATGAGAGGACTTGAAGAGTCGCTACCCGGAGCTATTCGGTAAGTTCTAATTTCGAGGACGAAATTTTATTTAAAGGGAGGGGAGGAATTGTAAGGTCCAAAATTAAGACGACGTAATTTAACTGCATGCAAATCTAAGGAATATGAAAAAAATGGTTAATTAATTTATTTTAATTGCTTAATTGATTATGTGACATTTTTATATGATGTATTAATGGGTTTTCTATTTACATGCATTAAAATTTATTTTTAAGAGTTATTCGAGTTGCGATCGAGGAACAGAGACCGATGGCTGAAAAATAAAAAATGTTTTTATTAAATAATTGTTTTTAATTATTTAAAATATGTTTGAACTTTTCAAGTTCGCAATTTTGATTTTGATGTTAACAAAACTTGTTAATTTGTGTTACTAATAATCTGCTTAGTGTGCAGAAGCTAGGATCAGTCACGAGCTGTTTAAATCGCAAACTGAAGACATAACTGATCGCACAAATTGAATCAGTCTAACTGTTACGTCAATTGAGCAGTCCAGCTGATTGTCCAGTTGATAGGTGGTTCAGCAGAAGAACCTCAGAAGCCTGACCAGCCGAAAGAGTGTTCCACTGATGAAGAAACCCAGCTGATCAATTCAACTGAACGAGAGTGAAATTAATTCAACTGACGAGTCAACTTATTTCACCAGCCCAACTAAAGATCAGTTCAGCTGACCTGTCCGAAGCATCAGTCAGAATCGTTCAGTTGTAGATGAAGACAAACTCTTTCAATGGATTCTAGCTGTGCGTGAAGGTACAAAGCTATTGTCCAGTCAAAAGAAAATAGTGGACGTTGCATCAGAGCATTAAAAACAAAACGTTTTAGAATGACAGTCGAAAAGTCGAAACACAAAGTCCAAGAAACGAATTCAAGATGGAACAAATACAATAAATGATTCTCACTGTACGATCAATATTTCCCGCTTATATAAAGAGAAGATCGGTGAAGACTCAACAACACAACTCAAAAACAACAAGATACAAGAGAAAATAAGAGAGAAAAGAAAGGCCACGCACATTGCAAATCAGTTTTCAGAAGCAATCAGCTCAGAGGGAGACTTCAACGTGTTATCAGCTTAGTATAGAAGCCTATATCTCTCAGTGTATGAAAACATCCCTGTTCAGTTCTCACACACACAAACACTCTCAACCACTCAAATACCGACTTGCACAAAGACGTTAAATTTGTGTATGTAGTCTTTGACACATAGACGTTAAAGTAGTGCTGACTGGAAGGTGCTGCCTTCAGTCGTAGCTAGGAGTTAAGTTTAGGCAGTAGTGTAAGTCCTAGCTGAGTGAGTTTGTACAAAGTGTTGTATTAATCAAAGTCTTCTAGTGGATCCTATCCGTGGTAGTAGAAGGGGTGACGTAGGAGCAGTTGAAGTCTCCGAACATCCATAAACATATCTTGTGTATTTAACTGATTAACTGTTGTTTTCAAATTGTTTTGATCAATTAGAGTATTTGTCAGTTCAGTGTCACCTTAACTAAAATGATGAATGCAAAAACTAATCTACCCTTTTTCAGTTATTGAGTTTCTAAAGTTAAAATGTTTTCTAATAACAGTCTTCTTCACGAAGGATTACTTTGAGTTTATTCCGCTTGGTTTTAAACCAAACTCGATTTAATTCATCGGTGCTAACATTCTTAGAATACGAGCTATTACAGCTCATTGGAAAATATAGTGTTCGAAATGCCTTTGAAGGAACTAGCACACTCGATCCTTCAATTGGTATCAGAGCTAGTTGTTCTAAGAAGAACATTTGAAGAAAACTGTGTTTTAAAATTTGTTACTTTAAAATAGTGTTAAAAGCTATTTAAAAGTATTTCATACAATTTTCAAAACTATTTGAAAATATTTATATGTCGCTCTTTAGCAAAGAGTTGAGAGGATTGGTTCGGCAACTAACGTTGCAGTCACTTCAATATACTCTTAGCTTTGAGGTTTTAATCAGCCTGCAGCGGATTGAGAATCATCTGCAAAGATGCACAGCTAAACTGCTCGCTGAACAAGATTTCAGTTGCAAGCCTACCAGGTCAACTGTTCTTCAGACGAAACTAATCCATGTTGGGATGTTGGTTGATTTAATCACCAGCTGAATTCCACGTGAGCCTAGTCAGAGTCTGCTCGATCAGTTGAATAAGCACAGATGTCAAGTTCAAAGCAGTTTAACTCGTTGCTCTAGCGAATTGTATTCACAACCAATGCATCATTTCAAGCAATCAAGCAACCAGTTGATGGTATATCCAGTTCTGTCGCATAAACCAACTGATATCTGATGTTGTTTAAATTATGCTATTGTTGTAGCAATTTTTCCTTTTCAACTGATGTATGTACTCAGATGTAAATACAAGGAAATTTATTTAATAAACATCATGATTGTTCAGCTGTGTTTCGTTGTAACTGAATGGATATTTCCATATTTCTTGTCTACATTGCTTGAATGATTATAACCTTTAAATGAATGACTATATAAATATCTTTCAAATACAGGTTTTAATTCAGTCTCTGAGGGGGAGTTTTTCTTTTACCCTCAAACTGAAAATCGCTTTGTTCAATCAGTTTTAACAGTCAGTTGTTGGGAAGAAATTTTTTTTTTCAACTGGAAAGTGCTTTCTTAATTTTTTTAATTCAGTTTTGGAGGGGGAGTTTTTTTTTTCTTTCTTCTATATCTAAATGGTTTTCAAAACTTCTTTAATTCAGTTCTTGAGGGGGAGCTTTTAACGATGTTTGAATGTACTAACCCTTGAATAGAATATATTGTGCTTAACTGCTCAAGTTTTGTGATCATCAAAAAGGGAGAGATTGTTGGAACTTTTCAAGTTCGCAATCTTGATTTTGATGTTAACAAAACTTGTTAAGTTGTGTTACTAATAATCTACCTTAGTGTGCAGAAGCTAGGATCAGTCACGAGTTGTTTACATCGCAAACTGAAGACCTAACTGATCACACAAACTGAATCAGTCTAACTGTTACGTCAATTGAGCAGTCCAGCTGATTGTCCAGTTGATAGGTGGTTCAGCAGATGAACCTCATAAGCCTGGCCAGCCGAAGGAGTGTTCAACTGATGAAGAAACTCAGCTGATTAATTCAACTGAACGAGAGTGAAATCAGTTCAACTGACGAGTCAACTGATTTCATCAGCCCAACTGAAGATCAGTTCAGCTGACCAGTCCGAAGCATCTGTCAGAATCTTTCAATTGTAGATGAAGACAAACTCTTTCAATGGATTCCAGCTGTGCGTGAAGGTACAAAGCTATTGTCCAGTCAAAGGACAATAGTGGACGTTGCATCAGAGCATTAAAGACAAAACGTTTCAGAATGGCAGTCAAAAAGTCGAAACACAAAGTCCAAGAAACGAATTCAAGATGCAACGGATATAATAAATGAGTCTCACTATACGATCAGTTTTCCCTGCCTATATAAAGAGAAGATCAGTGAAGACTCAACAACAAAACTCAAAAACAACAAGATACAAGAGAAAATAAGAGAGAAAAGAAAGGTCACGCACATTGCAAATAAGCTTTCAGAAGTAATGAGCTTAGAGAGATACTTCAACGTGTTATCAGCTTAGTATAGAAGCCTATATCCCTCAGTGTGTGAGAACATCCCTTTTCAGTTCTCACACACACAAACACTCTCAACCACCCAAATATCGCCTTGCACAAAGACGTTAAACTTGTGTATGTAGTCTTTGACACATAGACGTTAAAGAAGTACTGGCTGGAAGGTGCTGCCTTCAGTCATAGCTAGGAGTTCAGTTTAGGCAGTAGTGTAAGTCCTCGCTGAGTGGGTTTGTACAAAGTGTTGTATAAATCAAAGTCTTCTAGTGGATACTACCCGTGGTGGTAGAAGGGGTGACGTAGGAGCAGTTGAAGTCTCCGAACATCCATAAACATATCTTGTGTATTTAACTGATTAACTGCTGTTTTCAAATTTTTTTGATCAATTAGAGTATCCGTTAGTTCAGTTGTCACCATAACTGAACTGATGAATGCAAAAACTAATCTACCCTTTCTCAGTTATTCAGTTTACATAAGTTAAAATATTTTCTAATAATATTCTTCTTCACGAAGGATTACTTCGAGTTTCTTCCGCTTGGTTTTAAACCAAACTCGATTTAATTCATCGGTGTTAACATTCTTAGAACACGAGCTATTGCAGCTCATTGGAGAATATAGTGTTCGAAATACTTTCGAAGGCACTAGCACACTCGATGCTTCAAAATATGATTGATGCTTTTTCATATTTGTTAAAATAAGGGGTTTTGAATATTTGTGCCTTTAAAACGCAAATGCACGCTATACATCTTCTTTTCTTGTCTTCGTATTATCGTTTTCAATTTTGTTGTTATGAAAAGCATAGTGTTCTTATGATTAATTTCGAAATATTGCATATGCTTGTGAAAAACTTATGGTTTGATGTTCCAGAAACTTGTTTAATGTGATCTAATGAGGCTGCCATGATTAGGGGTTGAACTTGTGTTGTTTTTACATATTTTAAAGGGTTTTAGGATGCACATAAATTGCAGCACACGTAAACAAACAAGAAGGAACGAATTATTGTTTTGTTGATCACAAAGGGTTCGGTTAATAGGTTCTCCACCGAGGAGTTGGCCACGACCGCTAGGACTCTTCCCGAGCGTTTTGGTGCGGACCGCGATGGGGCGGCTGCTTGGAGGGTTCAGGCGAGGGCTAGCTTGTCTAGGCTTTGTCACAAAGGGGTCCAGGGTTGGTCCGGAGAGTGAGGGCTCGGGTGGTGGCCTGGGCGAGGAGTCCTAGTGAAGCTAGGAGTTGTGGGCATGTGTAAGAGTGGCTCGCGAAGGTTCTTGTCTTCGAGCAGGGGGTTGCAGCGAGTTAGGGGCTGGGTCATGGGGTCCTGGCTGGTCAGTAGGGTCCATAGGTGGTCTGGGAAGGGGCTGGCTTGGGGTGGCTCGGGTGCGGTTCGAGGGAAACGAAAGATAGCTCATGGGAAAGGTTTAAGGTTCGGTTATTAGAGTCTAAGGGTAAAAAAAAGGGCTCTAACATGGCTCACGGGGGGTCGAGTCGTTGTTCACGAGGGCTAAAATATTATAAAAAGTTTAAGTTTTAAATTTAAGAATTTTATATTAAAGTTTGAAATTATTCGGGATTAAAACATAGTAAAAACGAATAATAAATTAAAAAGTATATTATTTAAGCTAAATAAAAAAATGATAAAATTAATTTAAGCTTAAATAATTATTTAAGACATGTTAGAGTCAATGAAACTAAGAAAAAAGTCAAAATCGAGAAATTTTACGACTAGGGGTAAAATGGTAATTTTACACCCGAAAATTAGTAAACTTCAAGGCAGTGCTCTGAATGCTGTTTTATATGCTATTATGATTATTTTAAATGTTTAAAGATTTTTATATGCTAAAATGTTTATTTTAAAAGTTTATGAAATTTTATGATTGTTTATGGAATTCATGATGACACGATTAAGTTAAAAGATATTTTGCATGCTTGTTTTTAAAATAAAAGGATATTAAATGCATGATTTTTATAAAGTGATGAAAATATAAAACGTTGAAAGAAGTGAAGTAATTGTGACTATTAAGGATATGAGGATAAGAATTGGGATATCGTGAAAGAAAAGGCCCCAGAGGGAGCCCGACGATCATATCTCCATTCGATGAGGATAGGCCAAGGTCCAGTTGACCGGTGAGAGTGTTTCTGGTGTCCCCGCCGCCCAGTACCGTGGTTACATGTAGATTGATCCATCGACTTTTTGAGGATGAGGAAAGTCACAATTAATGATCTGAATTCAATAAAAAGGAAAATGTTTATGATCATGATGAAAAGATACATATTATGAATGAGATAAAGGAAAAAAGTTGAGGTTCAGTTGATCAACAGCTGGTGCGGTTCAGTTGGTGCTGGTTCAGTTGATCAGCAGCTGGTGAGGTTCAGTTGGTCTGAACCTCACCAGCTGGTCTGGTTCAGTTGGTCAGCTGCTGGTGCGGTTCAATTGGTCAGCTGCTGGTCTGGTTCAGTTGGTCAGCTGCTAGTCTGGTCCAGCTGGTGCTGGTTCAGTTGGTGCTGGTTCAGTTGATCAGCAGCTGGTGCGGTTCAGTTGGTCAGCAGCTGGTGCGGTTCAGTTGGTCAGCTGCTGGTTCGGTTCAGTTGGTCAGCAGCTGGTCTGGTTCAGTTGATTGCTGGTTCAGTTCAGTTCAGTTCAGCTAGTCAGCGTTGAAATCAGCCTAGCTGATTTCAGTTTGTGCAAAACCAGTAGCTTCATCGCCATTTATCAGCATCTTAAGCTTCGATTCAGACTTTGACTTCTGAAGATAATTTGTAGATCATTGTCTTATCTTTTCAACGCATACAGAATCGCTTCATTTCAATGACAGAGCTGAATGATATGACCAAAATACCGCAGCTGCTCAAACCCAACTGATTGCTGTCTTCGTGCAATCAGTTATGATTCGTTACGATCAGTTTGACCTAGATAACATCTGAATTTTCCCAACTAACGTGAAATACGACTTGTTTTAAATTGAGTTTTCTGATGAGTTCAGTTAGTGGATTGTCATTTAAATCATCCAGCCGAGAGATATCATCAAAACACTGAAACTCNTCTTCTTGTGTGAATCAAAAAGTCACATTTTTAAAACATTTTGAGCACAAAATTTTCTCCCCCTCAATATTTAAAAATAATCTCTCCATTTAAATTATAACGAGTTCTCTCCCTATATTTTTGAAATTTTGAAAATTATAAAAGAAGAGGGATAACTAACCAATTTTCTCAATTGCTCATTTCTGCCGCAGCACATATGCTCTGCTTTCAATGAACAGACTGCTTTTTCTTGGGCATAAATAGCCTGCAAATTTTAAACCGCTGTAATCCTCTAGGAGTCTAGTTTGCAATGCAAAAAACAGTTCGTCATTGGGACACTCGAGCAAGGAGATATGTCATTTTTCCCACAAAAACAATTTCAATGTTTTTTCAAGAAAGACCCGCTCTGATACCACTTGTGAGGATCGGTTTGGGGGATCTTCGTTGAGCTACAATAGCTTGGTTCTTGAAATATTGAATACCGATGAATTAAATCGAGTTTGGTGTTCAAACCAAGGGGAATACACTCGAAATAATCCTTCGTAGAAACCGATTAAATATTTTGTAAATCATTTAAAATATATGCAAGTTGAATGAGTAAAAGTATTTTGGTTGAAGCATTTTATCAAACACTTTGTATGCAATATTTTGATATTTGAAGAACACATAAAATGCTTCAACAATGCATCTTTAAAAAGCAATGAAAATGATAAGTAAATGCAATAAACAAATAGACACGAATTTGTTTATGGATGTTCGGAGACTTCAAATGCTCCTACGTCACCCATTCTTCCCCTTTGGAAGGATTCACTAGAATATTTTTATTTATACAACACCTTGTACAAACTCATTCAACTTAGGACTTTTCTCTTGCCTAACTGAAACTCCTAGCACTCAAGATTGTAGGCAGCACCTCACAATCAACATATTGTTTAATGTCTCATATGCAAAGACTACAAACACAATGTTTTACGTCTTTGTGTAAAGACTAAGTCAACTAATTTTTGAAGTTCAACTCTCTTGTATATGTGTGAGTGATTGTGTGTGAGAAATTTATCAGTTACAGTGTACATCTCAAAGGTATCCTCACACAAGGGCTTGTGCTCTCAACTATCTAATTTCTTCATGCTAACTGTCCATGTTTTGAATCCCATTCAAAAGCTCTTGTTTGATCTTCAAGATGTTGTATTTATAAGCCCAAACAATGATATATACGTTAGAAACAAGAATATGACCGTTTGGAAAGTTTCTGTACGGTTTCTGAAATTGCAACGGTCAAAATCGCCTTGCTGGACATTTTTCCGACTGGTCAACTCTGGTCAACTCAACTGATCATTCAGTTCAACTGATCAGCAGCTGGTTTAGTTCAGTTGGTCAGCTGCTGGTTCGGTTCAGTTCAGCTGGTTCAGTTGGTCTGGTTCAGTTGAACAGCAGCTGGTTCGGTTCAGTTGGTCAGCTGCTGGTTCAGTTCAGTTGGTCAGAAGCTATTCTGGTTCAGTTGTTCAGCTGCTGGTTTAGTTCAGTTGGTCAGCAACTGGTTCAGTTCAGCTGGTCAGCAGCTGGTTAAGTTCAGCTGGTGTGCTGAAATCAGCCAAGCTGATTTCAGTTTGTGCAGAATCAGTAGTTTTATCGCCATTTATCAGCATCTTAAGCTTCGATTCAGACTTTGACTTCTGAAGATGATTTATAGATCATTGTCTTATCTTTCCAACGCATACTAAATTGCTTCATTTCAATAACCGAGTTGAGAGATATGACAAAAATACCGCAGCTGCTCAAACCCAACTGATTGCTATCTTCGTGTGATTAGTTACGATCAGTTTGACCTAGATAACATCCGAATATGCCCAACTAACGTGAAATACAACTTGTTTCAAATTGAGTTTTCTGATCAGTTCAGTTAGTGGATTGTCATTTGAATCATCCAGTCGATAGATATCATCAAAATACTGAATCTCGCCAGAAATTCAGTTTGTGCAGAATTCAGTTTCAGCTTACTTCTTGTTATAATAACTTCACACTTGAGTAAATATGTTAGAAACACAATAACAAGTTTTGTTAACATAAAAATCAAGATTTCGAACATGAAATGTTCCAACATAAAGATTTTGGTGTGTTGAGTCTTTAGACTCACTAGGTGTGATGGATGCAGGTGAGTTTGATTGAGGTCTTGATGGTTGACCTGGCTGAACTGAAGGTGCACATAACCCGAGGACCATCGCTTCTACTTTTTCGCACTTATGATTTACGTTTATGATTCAAGTTAAAGATTTTTAAGACTATTTATTTATGCTTATGAGTGGTTTTTGAGAGGATGATATTTTTCACATTTATTGCTTTTTAGGGTTGGTAAACATTTGACGATTTTATGCTTCGAGATATTTTCTTTAATTTTCAAATACTAGTTGGTTGATTTATTGTTTAAAATGGTGCAAAATATTTTATAAAAATATTTTTATGCATAAGTGAGTGTTCGGCCGATTCCTTAAGGAAAAAATTTCTAATACTTTTAAAGCAATAAGAATAGCAGACGTTTCAAAAGCTCTCCCTCAATAACTGAATTCAAAACAAGTTTAAAAACATTTTACAGTTCGAGGGATAATTTTAAAGGAAAATCTCCGTCAGAAACTGAATTAAAATCTCCCTTTTAAAAATATAATTGTTTATGTGTTTAACAATGAGTTTTAGCATCATTAATATTCAAGCAATGTTGACAACAAATCTTAAGATAGCAGTTCAGTTACATAACAGCTAATTGGATAAACATGATGTTTGTTTAATCAAATACACGTCCCTTGTATCATATATTTACGCATACCAGCAAGTGTAAGGGAAATTGCTACTACAATAGCAGACTTTAAATAACATCAAATATCAGTTAGTTTATACATAATAGAACTGGATATACTAACAACTGGTCGCCATGAATGCTTTGAATGCTGCATCGATCTTGAGTCTCTTTGCCAGAGGAGCAGCGAATTTGACTTGAACATGATCTCTTTGCTGGCTAACTGGTCGAGCTGACTTAAAACTGGACTCGACTGATGCTAAACCGCTTTGATCATTTAATCTGATCTGATATGGTAATGAAGCGGCGGTATACTGATGGTGATTAAGCTCCACTTTAATCATCCAACATCTCAACATAGCTGGGATTCGTTTATTGATCAGCTAAAATGGTAGGCTGACAGCTGAAATCTTGTCCACTGAATCAGTTTAGCTAATCTGATGTCAGCTTGGACTCAACACCCTGCAAGTTGCAAAAACAACAAAATCCGGAGTTCAGAGAAATGGCTACAATATTAGTTGCAGAGCCAACAAACTTATCTTTTCCCACGGTAAGCTCATATAAAATTTTTAAGAGGATTTTGAAATCCATTTTAAATATAATTTTGAAACATATTTTAAAATATCAACTTTCAAATGCCTTCTTAGAACAGCTAGCTCTGATACCAATTGAAGGACCGGTTCGGGCACCCTTGAAGATTTCAAACACAATATTCTCCATGAGATTCGATAGCTCGTGTTCTAAGAATAATTACACAGATAAATTAAATCGAGTTTGATTATAAGCAGAAAATATTAGAAGTAATCATTCGTTAAGAAAGCTGACTAATTTGAAAGCAATTTAACTTGTGTAAACTGATTAACTGAAATAAAGGGAATCAGTTCTGGAATATATCAGTTCATTTATGGTAAAAACTGAACTGATGATGCTCTAACTGATCAAATCAGTTAGAAAACAATAGTTAAACAGTTAAGCACACAAGATATGTTTATGGATGTTCGGAGACTTCAACTGCTCCTACGTCACCCCTTCTACCTTCTCGGGTAAGATACACTATAAGATTTTGATATATACAATGCCTTGTACAAACCCACTCAGCTTAGGACTTACTCTACTGCCTAACTGAACTTCTAGTCTAGACTGAAGGCAACATCTTCTAACCAACACTTGTTTAACATCTGTGTGTCAAAGACTACATACACAAGTTTATTGTCTTTGTACAAGACTCACTCAGCTATTCAATAAGCTCAACTCTATGATAAATGTAAATGATTGTGTGTGTGCGTGTGTGAGAATTGAATAATGAATACCACACGAAGGTGTTCTCACACACTGAGGGAATTATGGCTTCTAATACTAAGTTGATAACACGTTAAAGTGTTTCCTCTCTTTTTCACACACACTTATTCTATATGTCTGTTGGTCTTCACTGATCTTTTATTTATAGGCAGAAAACTGATCGTAGAGTGAGACTCAATAATTGTATCCGTTGTAGTAGCTTGAATGTGTTATTTGAGATTCATGTCTCGACTTTTCCGACAGTCATTCTGGAACATTTTGTCTTTAAGTATTGCTGCAACGTCCATTATTGTATCTTGATCATACAATTGCTTTTGTATCCTTGTGCGTAGCTGGAATTCACTTGGATAAGCTTGTATTGATCTGCAACTGATTGATTCCTAACTGATGCTCCTAACTGGTCATCTGAACTGATCTTCAGTTGGGCTGATGAAATCAGTTGGCTCGTCAGTTGAACTGATTTAACTCTTTTAGTTGAACTGGTCAGCTGAGCTCTTCATCAGCTGAGCACTTCATTAGCTGGTCGGGCTTCTGAAGTTCTCCTGCTGAATCACCTATCAGCTAGACAATTAGTTGAAATGTTCTTTGATATATCAGTTGAGCTGATTCAGTTTGGGCAATTAGATGTCACTTTCAATTTGCGTCTCGAAAGCTTTGGTTTTGGCTCGGTTAACTGATCAGGTTGAAGACTGATCAGTTACAGTTTCCTACGCACTTCGATAAATCATTAGAAACAAAATAACAAGTTTTGTTAATATCAAAATCAAGATTGCGAACATGAAATGTTCCAATAGATAGAATAACAAGTTTAAAGTGGGGAAAAACACTACTGGCAAAACAATTCACAAGACTTGAACTTTTGATTTGAAATCTACGAAGACTTCTATATATACAAAGACAAAAGGAAGATGAATGCATTATTCAACCTCTTCATTTTCTTTCAAATAAATTGTAATATTTCTCTTTCTAAATTTATGTATTATATTCCGGCTACTATAAGTAGTTAAACAAGTTCCTCCTCCTCTATATGAGGTTACTATGTAATAATAATTTGTATGTTTGAATAAAAAGACCAATTATTTTTATTGTCCATTTCATGTATTATTTTCAAATTGAACTACCTTGCTATACATCTTGAGGTAAGAAACGAAACAGATTGTGCTAGGCGCTGTTGAAGAAATCTACATTTGGAACCATCTGTTGCAACTACGTGATTGGACTGTGAGAAGTAGTCTATAAACTCGGTCGATACGATCCGACGACACTCCGGTTAAAAATATAAACTTTTCAATTTATCTACGAAAGCATGATGGGCTCGATAGGTATAACAATATCAGATATAACAATTCTCATAAAATTTAAATGGAAAGTTGAATTTTTCCATCTCGGTTAGATAGATCCATAGATCCCATTCTCTTCTGGTATAGATTTTATCTTCGGTTATTGAAGCAACAAAGAGTATTTTTTCTATTTGAGGATCTTTGATAAATTTTTGAACATTCGTATCTGACATCCTTCACTTGATAAAATGAAAGGCTTCATGTGAGATTTTTCCGGCTGGTTCTGGTGCCATATTGAAAAATTATAGCTCCAAAATGTCTCATCTGGAAAAATATTCATTGTTTTTCAATGTTTCATGAACAGCTTTTTGGATCCACTTAGGTGATCTTTAAATTTCTGGGAAGCTGGGCGATGTAGTATAAACTGAGGCAAGAGCCCTAAATTCATACCATGCATTGATCTCCTTTGCATATTATTTTGGTTTCATCCATATCTAGGATATTTTCCTGCTACATCAACCCGAATTGTGGCTGGGTTAATGTATATTCTTGTTTTCAATTTCTCTCAGTTCTGTTGATATACCTTAAATGAAAAAACTACTTATTCATTAGTATCAACTTTAGATTTACCTTTGTCCGTATGAGCTCTAAGGTTAATCTCTCCCTCTTCAATTTTCGAGGTGAAGGGTTGACTTGAATACTCGAGAGAAGGATCTGGACTCTCAATTTTTGTTTTGGCCGAGTCATCTGGAGATGATACAGACCTAACACTTGTGTTAGGGGTACTTGAATACCTTGCTCCAGGTATAGAGTCTTGTACTCGAAAACTCATTATTTGGGAAACCAATGGCTTCTCAATGCATTGGAGGATATGCTTTTGCATTATAGATCATAGCTGGGTATAAGCCTGTAAACATAATGTAATTCGATCAGAGACAATTATTTTATCGACTTGTTGTAGCCTACCCGCAACTTCTGTATTTACGGCAAGCTTGTTGAACTCGTTTCGAATCATTTCAAGGTGTTCCTTCAAATGACTCTGCATTTTTATGATGGTATCAATATCACTGTTTTCTATCACTTGTTAAGAAATCTAGAAAAATATTTTCATGAGATTTAATAAGCATAGTATCAAAAATATAATTCTAACATAAATCTTTCCACTTTAAGAGTATAACCTTCTCAATTTTATATACAATTATATTCTTTAAGAAAACTTTCACCTGAGTATTATCAACCTTCAAAGTAAATGTCTCTGCTGGTAAAAATATTGGCTATTTTTCATATGTCCTTTCACTGCATAAAATTCATTTTTATTAATATGATATCTTATGGCTTCTGCTTCTAAGAACAGACTACTGCAATACTTGCATGGTTTTTCTCCTTCTGGTGTGAGCTGCCCACCAATGACCACTGGCATCTGTGTACAATACATGATCATCTTTATTTTGATGGATAGCCATTTTTGGAAAAAATTTACAAATCTCTTTTAGTTGCCTAAGCCTTTTGTGCGTTCTTCTGTCCATATAAATTTTGCATCTTTTTTCAGTAATGGACTAAACAATTTTCTGTATTTTGCAATGTGCTTAATGAACATTCCAACAAAATTAACAACTCATAAAAATTTTTGAAGTTGTTCATTTTCTTTTAGTATATCCATAAAATTTTGCACTTTTTCTATTATTTATTCTTGAAAAATTATTCATGACTAATCGATTTCTATTATGAGGAATTCAATCTTTCTTGTAGTAATGAGTGATTTCTTTTCAGATAAAACCAATTCCTCTTTCTTACAAACTTTAGAGAAATTCTCTAAGTGTTTAATATGTTCTTCTATATTTTTAGATGTTGTTAAAACATCATCAATATAGACAAACATGAATTTGAAATAATTTTTAAATAGATTATCCATCTTACTTTGAATTATCTGTGGTAAATTAGTCGATCTCATTGGTAAGACTTACCAAATATAGTGTTATTATGGTGTAGAGAAAGCTGCGAATTTCTTTCTTTATTCGTGCATCCAGATCTGATAGAAACCAGATTTACAATCAAATTTAGAGAATATTTTGGCGTTGCATATGCAACAGATAAATGTTCTCTACTAGGTATAAAATATCCATCAAACTCCAAGATTTTGTTAATTTCTTGATAATTAATAGACAACCTGGGTTTGTTTCTTTTTATCTTACCATGATTTATTACCAGAAAACATGGACTGTTGTATGGTGATATTTATGCTTTAATTATTCCAAGGTCTAGATGTTCCTTCATAATAGTATGCATATTCTTTTGATCAATCATGTTCATCGGGACAGGCTTGCATCAGAAAAATTCATACTCTTTGTTTTTCTTGATTTTAAGGCTGACTTTGAGTTGATTTGTATCTCACCATGTCAATGGATCTTTATTATAAGTTTCTTTGATCCTTTTCTTGACATCTTCTAGAGATACTTTCGATTCAAATTCTACCTCATTCTAGTGTGTAACTATCTTGAGAATTCCATTTCTTGGGGTTTGAGGCCCTTATCTGCTCTTAACTGGAGCATTGTTTCTTCAAACCGTCTAGAATCCTTCATTTTTGGGTTCAGAAGTTTTCCTTCATCACCACGCTTGTTGCAAAATCGGATTGATAATTTTATTTAAAGTTCTTCTCTTAGTCTCTGGACTATGAATTTGTGATTACATGGTGTTGTGAACATTAATATTCTAGTATAATTTTCTTATGTATATGACTTAAACATTTGTAGGAAATTGTTTCATAACAAAATGTCAGCTCATGTATCACGAAAATAAATCGGTGGTATTTTTACCTTATACCAAGGTATCTGTCTAGCCCTTTCAATTAATATTTATGTCATCTTCGCACTTCGATGCCCCATCGTCCACGATACAGAATAGGGTTGAGCGGCCCCCAATAAATGAGGTATATCTCAAAAGATATCAGGCTCAACATGATATATCATGCATAATATGCCAAAGCAGTAAAACATGTATCATGCAACATATAAATATGTAACATATAAGTGTGTATACTACACTTAGATATCTCAGTCAGTACATCACGTACATCACTAAAACAATATGACAGAAAGCTCTGAACCTAGACAATACCAACATAATGAAATCACTATCAAATCAGATTCTGAATTACTAAACATGCTACAAAGTTCTCTCTAATGATCCTTAAATCACTATTTAAGACTTTAGGATTATTCCTGCGTCCGATGTCATCTCGATGATGATGTCTCGATCTTAGTTTACCGACCCCTCCTCGAGTCGACATTAGCTCCGAAATTTCCCAACACCAAAGTGCCCTAGAAACTGACTAGAAAACTAAGGTATAAGGCTAGAACTCTCTCTGAAAGATGCGTTGTTGGAAACAAAAGAAATCAACTTCCATTTATAGGCTGCATCCGGACTAGTTCAGAAAATCCGAATCAATCTTATCTGACACGTGTAAGAATCTCATTTGTCTAGTTAGATTTCTCGGGATAATGTAATCTGAAGTAGATTTGGTTGTCCATTTTAAAATTGATGGATCCCAACGGCTTGATCCTGAATTATCAATTTCTTAATAATACTTAATTAACAACTCTTTAATTATCTCTTAATTTGTACTTCATTTAAAATAAGGATTCGGGTCATTACAAGACACGATTGATTACCTGTCTCAGAAGAACTACATGAATTGGTGTCAAACCTTAAACAAGTTCTATCTTTGGCAGATTTTTGCAACTCATGCATCTTCTTAATGAAAGCAAAAGACTTGTTCCAAGAATTGACCAGTAATGTCAACCGTTAATTTTTATTGATATTTGTTTGGAACACTCTTCACTAAGTATGACAATGAGCTGGGTAGAAACTCGGCCTCGTATTAAACTTGTCCTAACTGGGCAGGTTTATACCTATGTAGCAGGTTTATACCTACCTAAATAAGTCCTAAGAGAGTTCGAGGTGGGTCTCGGATTTAGCCAGACCCACCGCAAACCCGACCCGTAAATATTTATATAAAGATAAATATATATTTTAATTAATAAAACTATAATTTTTCAAATATTTAATAATAAATACTTTATGCGTAATTTTATTTTTAAATTTTTAATATTGAAATAAATATATTTAATATTAAAACATATAATTACACATTTTTATTAATTATTAATTAGATAAAAATTGATAATTAATTTTTAATTGAATAAAAATTAATATATTTTAATTTATAGCAGATTGAGTTTCACTCACCCTCAGACTGTCAAGTTCTTTTTGGTACGAACAACTAAAGTTGCTTAACTTATCTGTTAGGATTATGTTATCTGCCTTGACTTTCTCAAATAATTACGAAAGTCTTTTATACTCGTCTACCATGTTATGCAATGTCATGAAAAGATCTACTCGTGTAAATTCATCAGAGTCAAATACCATATCATCATCGACAGTTTCTTGCTCAACATCTGTGGTCTCCGGCTCAACATCTGCTATGAGACATTACACCTTCTCATCATCACTCTTGCTGGATGAAGTCTCTGAGCTTGAAGGGTTTGAATCTTCCCACTTGTTTTTGCTATCCTCAACAAAAATTATTTTTTACTCTCTCTTCTTTTCTAAATATCTCTTCTCATCCTTTGATATTCTCTTCTCATAAGGCTTCTTTTCATCTTTTCTTGGGTCTATTACGATATGCAATGCAATGGTCCTTCTTTCCACAGTTAAATCTAGTCTGATTTTTTACGATAAAAGTTGAATTTAGACTAGTTCTTTCTCATGAATTTTGTCAAATTTTTTAACAAAAATATAGATAATTTTTCATTTCTTATCTGATCAGAATATTTCATGCTTGAAGATTCTTCGTTGAATGTCAGAGTTGGGGTTGTCGCGGCTAGAGCTTTGGTGGGTTGTGGAGTGGATGACTCCTATTCTGTCCAGATCCCTAGCTCAAACTCGTATACTTTTAGGACTACAAATAAGTTAGGAAACTCGGGTTTGTTGAGGTCCTGAGACTCCCATAGTATTTACAACCCACTATATGGGAAGTGCTATCATTACCTTCAAAGGAAGTTCACGATTAGATTATTATTAACCAAGTGATGCAAATTCAATAACAATACTATGAAACCATTCGTCAAACTTGTTCAAAGTCTTTTCAGGCTTCATATTTGCATTATCAACCTTCTGGATAGCCATGGTCAACTTGTTCTCTTTAGTCTAATAATTTTCCTCACAAAGTTGGGTCAAATTCCGAGATCTCTTTAGCGGTTGCATATGTCTTTATCGTGTTGAACATGTTATTATCAATAATCGTATAAAGAATGTCATTGGACACATTGTTCAAGTTTTTTTTTTAATTTTTTTCCTCAGCGGTCCACTCTGACCGATGTTTTTCAAACATATATGGTCCGCTATCTGATATGGATATGGCAATGTTAGCTTTGAGAATCTTCATCGAGCCATCTATGATGAAATACTATATGTCATCATCTCGATTTGTTAAGTGTGCATGCATACATATTTAAAATCGTCATAATCTTCATTTGAAAACAATGAGATCTTGTAAAAAGATGCTATTATAAATATATAATTATCAAAGTTCAAGAAAAAACCTCAATGATACCACTTGTTGGGATCGAAACAAAGCTTAGAGGGGTTGAATAAACTTTTTATAAATATTTGCTAAACTCGAGCTTCCTGTAACATTTTTAAGATGTTAAGACACTTTCTTGAATGACTAGAATTCATTGAACCACTAAAATTAAATAAGTGTGGAAACGGTCCGGCTAAATTAGTGGTAATATATATATATATATATATCCGTTCCATTTTTTCCAATTTTGAATATGCATTTTTGTAGTTGAAAAGCTTCAATGGTCGGAAAATGCTTTTCAACGATCATTTGTACTACTCCCAACAGAATTCCCTCGTCGCTTTCAATCATCATACACTTCATTAAATGTCCCTTAGATTTTCTCGACTTTAGCACTTTTAGCTTCTGAAAAGGTGATTTACTTTGGACACTTTGGAAAATATTTTGTCAATCGGAAATTGATAGGATACTATTTTTCAATACTTTACTGCTAGTCATTGAACGTCTCGAGTTGCAGTATCCTCCTTGATTTGTTAATATCTGACCGGTTGCAATGTGACTTGTGTACTTTATTGAAGACTTGGTTCAGTTAGAAAACATATGATCTCTGCAGCTTGGGTTTCTGATATAATGTTGAGTGGTCTGGGTTGATCCAGTGGTTAGAGTCTTGTAAAAACATGAGAGTACTTGGCCGTTGGACTTTGAAACAACTCGATGCTGCTATTTGTCATTACCAAAACGTAAGGTATAATATTTATTAACAGTAAAGATTCATATAAACCAAATATATATTAAACAATAATCCAAATATATATTAAACAATAATTATAATACAGATTCATAAAATAAATTTTTAAATAGACACAACTGCTACTACATAATACAAATTAACTCTTCTGCCAATAATACAACACAAATATACTAGTACATAATGCTGAAAATTGAAGCAACATAAATAAATGGTTAAATGAACGCAAAACTCTTCTGGTAGTCCCTTATTATTCAATCATAGATACAAATAAAATATATCAATAGAACAATTATTTATGAATAAAAACAATTAAATAAAAAAATGAACTTGAAAAATATAAATTTAGTGGCACCTTTACATACTTTTTGTTCATTGTTTTCTCTCCCTGATTACAGGTCTATCAATCTCATTCCTCAATCGAATTCTTCTATCTCTACTCCTCTTTTTCTTTCAGGTCAACAGGGTTGTGGTACAACTAGAATGTGAGTGTATCCCAGTATCGTTCATCTGAAAGAGGTTGAAAATTTCTCTCATATGTTGGTAAGTACTTAGACATGTTGTATCATGGTTGCACAAGTTTTGTCTTATTTAACGAATTCCATTTTGCAGTGCAAATAGAATGGAAATATGAGATGCCAAAAATCTTCCATTTACCACATGAACATTTACTTGTTGACAATTTTACCACTTGCACATGTTGCCCAGAACTTGGTTTTCTTCCACTCGCAACCAAATTCGTTTGGTCTCGTACATTATATTTCGTAACATGATGGTCGTAATATTTTCTCTCTCATTTCTCATACTTCCGACATGTGTAATCTTACTATGGATGATTTTCACAAACCATATGACAAACTATTGTGGCACGTTCAATGAAGTAATGTACCCACCTCTGAAGGGTCAAGTGTACTATAGCATAAATGGGAAGGAGAACCATTTAACACACTATTTGAGTACTCGACATATTGGTCGTCATTACCACACAATGCCAACCACCGTCATGGGCTAGACTCTGTTTCTCCTTTGAAATTCTCACCAAATACATGTGCACCAATATGTTCTTGTTCTTTATTGCCTCTATTGTTTCTTTGAACTTACAAATTTTTTGTTACATGCCCGCTTCTAAGCATAAATTTTTCAAGTGCACATATTTGAATTTAGCATTAAAATTTGAACATACGTGTCTCAAACAAAAATGACGCACACCATGTTGATGTTGAAAATATGATAGATCATAAACATCTCACATGATTTCCTTATTCATATCAGAAATTAGACACATAGCGTTTGCACCATAAACAATATGTCGGCCGAGATTCTTCGAGAACCATTTTCAAGAGTCATATGTTTCTTCATCCACGATGGCGAAAGTTAGTGGTAGAACTTGATTATTCACATCCAAAGTGAAACATTTTGTGCTTATATTTTGTATACATATTTATACCATCGACACTAATGATTTTGCAGCAGTGTCAAAACACATATATGCATGACTTGAAATACCAAAAAACATAGTTCAATGTTTTTATCATTTGGTTGTTCGATTTGATATGGTTCCACTTCACAATTATTCTCAGATTATATTTGGACAGAGCACCCATATATTTTGGAATTAGTTGCACGGAGTAATGTTTTTTATTGCTTGGTTGTTCGATTTGATATGGTTCCACTTCACAGTTATTCCAAGATTATATTTAGACAGAGCACCCATATATTTTGGAATTAGTTGCACAAAGCTCTCCCATGTACTATAAACAATCTTCATCATGCGTTACCAAGTATCACATCGTATAATGCCCAATCGGGTATTTGTCATCATCTCACTAAGCAAGTGACGTTGATCGATCTATACCGACATTGGTAAAGATACATATATGCAACCCTCCATATTTCATTAATTTCCAATACTTTTTTTCGACTTGAAAGAAACTCGATAACCCCATCAACACATGAAAGTAGATGTGAAACACCCTACTCCCATGACATTTAAATTAAGTAAATAACATACGCGGAAGCCTTAGCATTTCAAAGGGAAAGAAACATATACTATTTATATCAAAACCATTTCCAATGTTAAGGTACATGATCATTCACAATGTATTATCCATTACATAACCAAAAGCCAACACAAACCTTTCATTTCATTCATTTACTAAACTACATGACATTTTAAAACTTTACATATGTTCACTCCACCACAATTCAAAATGACAAAACCAAAAAGTCTTTCCCTTGGCATCTTATATGACTTCTCCCGCCTCGAACAATCCATTTCAGTCCTTCTTATCACCTGCATCACATTACATTAACTAGAATGAGAATAAAACTCAGTAAGTAAGAAGTTGTGCATAGCAATTACATATACATAGCTTTGGCTTAGAACATGGTTATAGCAATGGCGATAAAGAATGAATCATAAATCTCAAATCAATGCAAAAGGTATCATATCATGAATTAAAGAAAGGAAATGACAGTCCTGTGACCTGTGACCCGTGACCTGTGGCAAGTATCTCTTTGATATAAATATCAAAACTGTGAGAGATACTTCATAATCATGTGATTGGCTAATGACATGCATGAATTACTATCATTCCTTGCCTTTAATCATAGGAAATCTCATTGAGGCATGTTGAATATAGAATTCAAAAAATTATCTCATATATTTTGACAAACACTTGGTAGGAACAAGGAATTAATAGCTCTTTTGTCAATGAATTCAATGGTAATATTTGAACAATGAATATATATAACAATATAAATATCAATTATATGCCATTGGAATGAGCTAATTGACAATAACATGACTTGATACATATATAAATCATGTGAGCACAAAGGAAAAGCTTTCACTTACAACGCACAAGCAAGTGGTTGTTATGATCACTTAGAAGAAGTTCCTACAAGATAACACATGAATTTAATCATCAATCAACACTAATAAGCATAGGAAGTTCAATCAATCCAACATATATCTTCAACTTTCAAATCCTTTTCAACTCAAGACTATAACATCCTTACCTCAAAGCTTGAGAATTGAGGTAGGAGACTCTAGGTAGTATACTTAAATCCTTGAACTTGAGGTGGAAGAAGAAGAGAGAAAAACCTTGGAGAGAAAAGCTTGAATCGATGGAATAGAAGGGAAAAGAGATGAGGAATGAAGAGAATAGTCTAGAAAAGGTTTAAAAGCCTTCAAAATACACCAAAAACGTGTTTTTTATGCCATAGACACGGACCTCGTGCCCCCCTCCGTGTATAAGTCCGCGTACACACTGGAAATCACTCATCTTTCATGGCAAGACCCGGACCCCGTGTAGGGGTCCGTGTACCCACTGCCAAGGGCCAAAACTGCATTTTTTCTTCCGAATTAGCCAAAGTGGTAAACATGAAAGTTGTAGCCCTATGTCTATTCTTGCATCTCCAATAGCCTCATGTCATTTGAAGGTTTGAGTAAAAAGTTATGCTCATTCTCACAACATGTGTCAGTGAAGGAACAATGAAACACACGACATACTTCGGGCCACTTTTGGCTCATCTTTCCTAATGATTTGAACAAAACTCAAAAATGAAAGTTATAGCCTTATATCTTATCTTTTTAATAGAAGTAGCCTCACATCAATTGGATCAATATACAAAATATTATACTAAAAGCCAAAACTACTGCCACATTTTTCATACCGTTTCTGCACTTCCATTTCCTATGTGGCTCAAGATCAACTTTCTATTCTACCCATTCATGGATTCTACCCATTCACTTCCATAATCATCACCAACTATGAACATAATACCAAAACAATAACCATAAACAATGACCATATAATAACCATTCCAATAAACATACCCATAACCAGTAACCATTCAACATAATCTCAACCAGTAAAGCATAAAACATGATCATAACAATAATAAACCATAAGGATTAACATGATAAAAGGTTGGGCTATTACAATCTCCCCTCATTATAAAAATTTCATCCCAAATTTGCTTGCCGTTGAATAAATTGGGATAACGATGTTTCATTTCTTCTTCTGGTTCCCAAGTTGCCTCTTCAATCATATGATTCCGCCATAGAATTTTTACAATACCAATCTCTTTGTTTCTTAATACTTTTACCTTACGATCAAGTATTTCAACCGGTATTTCCTCATAGCTTAAGTTAGGTAAAAGGTCTAATGATTCATGTCGAAGAACATGAGATGGATTGGGAAGATATTTGCGTTGCATAGACACATGAAAGACATTGTGCATTCGATCCAAGTCTGGTGGCAATGCAAGACGATAAGCTTGATCCCCAATCTTGTCGAGAATTTCAAACGGCCAAATGTATCGAGGATTTAACTTACCTTTCTTGCCAAACCGCATGACTCCCTTAAAAGGGGCTATTTTAATAAAAACATGATCACCTACCTCGAATGTCTAAGGCCGTCGACGAACATCGGCATAACTCTTCTATCGAGACTGAGACGTCTTCATTCGTTCTTGGATTAATGCCACCACATCTGCTATTTTTTGAACCAATTCTGGGTCCAACATCTTCCTTTCACCTACTTATTCCCAATATAAAAGAGATCGGCACTTTCTTCCGTATAGAGCTTCATAAGGTGCCATGCCAATTGAAGTATGGTAGCTATTGTTATACGTAAATTCCACTAAAGGCAATTTAGAATCCCAACTTCCCGAGAAATCNATAAATTCCACTAAAGGCAATTTAGAATCCCAACTTCCCGAGAAATCAATTGTGCAAGCTCGTAACATATCTTCAAGAATTTGAATTACCCTTTCGTACTGCTCGTCACTTTGAGGATGATATGCTATGCTAAAAGCCAACTTGGTGCCCAAGGCTCGGTGCAAACTTTTCCAAAATTCAGAAGTAAACCTTGGGTCACGATCAGATATAATTGACACAGGGATTCCATGAAGTCTGACAATCTCAGCCACATAAAATTCAGCATACTGGTTCATTGTAAACGTTGTTTTGACTGAAAGAAAATGAGCCGACTTGGTTAACCATGTCAACAATCACCCAGATGGAGTTGTTACCCTTTGGTGTTCTTGGGAGTCCTGTTACGAAGTCCATGGTGATGTGTTCCCATTCCATTGAGGTATTGGACGAGATAGCAAAGTCCCAGCAGGTCGTTGATGCTCAATCTTAACCTGTTGACAAGTTAGACATTCAGAAATAAATAACATGATATCTTTCTTCATACCTGGCCACCAATAAAGATGTCAAAGATCTTGGTACATTTTAGTACTGCCAGGATGTACCGAATATGGAGCTGTATGCACTTCAATAAGAATATCTTTCCGAATGTCATCCCCTAAAGGAACATAAACTCTACTTTGAAACGTTAACAAACCATCACGATTCAAACCAAACTTAGAAACTCCTGTCAAATCACTTTTATTCTTCAACTCGAATAACTAAATATCCAGTTGTTGTTCTTTTAAATTCTATCAATCAAAGTAGAGCGAAGAAATAATGCAGATAACTGATTTATTGTACCTGGAGACACTAGAGTTATTTCGTTTCTTTGCAAATCAAGTAACAACGGTTTCTGAATCATAGAGCCCAATAAATAACTGGATTTACGGCTTAAAGTATCCGCAACGACATTAGCTTTTCCAGGATGATAGCTAATGGTGCAATCATAGCCTTTTACCAGTTCCAACCACCTCCGCTGCCTCATATTCAATTCTTTCTGCGAAAATAAATAACTCAAGCTTTTATGATCTGTAAAGATTTCACATTTCTCACCGTATAAATAGTGTCGCTAAATATTTAAGGCGAATACTACAGCCGCCAACTCCAAATAATGTGTGGGATAATTCTTCTCGTATTCTTTTAGCTGCCAAGAAGCATAAGCGATCACTTTCCCACATTGCATCAACACAGCACCTAACCCCTGCTTTGAAGCATCTGTATACACAAAAAAATCCTCAGTACCACAAGGAAGTACTAATACATGGGCAGAAGTTAGCTTATATTTCAAAGTTTGGAATGCTTGTTGGCATTCTATGGTCCATTCAAATTTGATAGCTTTTCGTGTCAAGCTCGTCAATGACAAGACTATTTTCGAGAAATCTGCTATGAATCGTCTGTAATACCCTGCTAAACCAAGAAAACTTCGTACCTCTGAAACTGTCTTTGGAATGGACCATTGCTTAATAGCTTCAACCTTGGATGGATCGACTGTTATTCCTTCTTTTGACACGATATGGCCCAAAAACGCCACTTGCTCTAACCAAAATTCACATTTCTTTAAATTAGCATACAATTGTTTCTCCCTCAATGTCTGTAATACGATCCTCAAATGCTCACTATGAAGTTCTCGTGTCTTAGAATATATTAAAATGTTTTCAATAAACACAATCACAAAAGCATCCAAATATGGTTTAAAGACACGATTCATTAAATCCATAAACACTGAAGGAACATTAGTTAATCCAAACGACATCACCAAAAATTCATAATGGCCATACCTCGTTCTAAAAGCAGTCTTGGGTATGTCCTCCGTTTTTACTTTCAATTGATGATATCCGGATCGAAGATCGATTTTCGAAAACACGGTGGCTCCTTGCAATTGATCGAAAAGATCATCGATTAGAGGTAAAGGATATTTATTTTTAATATTTACCTTGTTAAGTTCTCGATAATCAATGCATAACCTCAACGATCCATCCTTCTTTTTCACGAACAAAACCGGAGCTCCCCATGGCGAGGAACCATGACGGATAAAACCTTTATCTAATAGCTCCTGCATTTGATTCTTCAATTCGTTCACTTCAGTTGGAGCCATTCTGTACGGAGCTTTAGAAATTGGGGTTGTACCTGGACTCAATTCAATAACAAACTCTACCTCTCGATCAGGAGGTAAGCCAGACACATCATCAGCAAATACATCAGGATACTCCTGAACTACATCAATATTCTGAATTTGCACATTACTGTCCCTATTCACATCTAATACTAAGTCCAGAAAACCAGTACAACCCTTATTCAATAATTTCGTAGCTTGGAGACAAGAAATAAGGGGAATACTTAGTGAGGAACCTAGCCCAACAAATTCATCACCCTCATGACCATCATCAGTTAAAAACCTCACGGTCTTTTCCACACAGTCAATCACGGCATGAAAAGCGTATAACCAATCCATACCCAAAATAACATCGAAAGCAACCATCGGAATTACAATAAAATCAGCATACAAAAATCTCGAACCTATCTGTACCGGACATGCCTTAAGAATACTAGTAGGACAAATCTCATCACCAGAAGGAAACATAATATTGAATTGTAAAGGCATGATAGTAGGCTCGCGAGATAAGCAGTGCATAAATACTCCAGACATAAAAGAATGAGTTGCTCCGGTATCAATCAATCACTACACCAAAAACGGCAAACGACAACGGATAAAATCCGTTGTCGTAGCCTTCTTAAAACTGTTGTAACTGATGGAGTTGTTGAAAGTCCGTTCAATGACAACGGTTTTTATCTGTTGTGATGGGTCAACCGTCGCTAAAAAAATTAGCGACGATTATCGTCGCTAATTCAAAATTAGCGACAGTTCATTAAACCGTCGCTAGTTCAAATGAGCGACGGTTTACTTAACCGTCGCTAATTTTAAATTAGCGACAGTTATCAATCAAGACCGTCGCTACTATTAGCGACGGTTATTAATCACAATTTCCGTCGCTAATTTGTTTCGAAAAATAAAAAAAATACTTTTAATAATTTAATAAATCTAAAAAAAACTTATAATCGAAACTAAAATCGTGTAAAAGAAAAAAATTTTAAGTGTTGTGAAGTAGTAAAATCGTGTAAGAGAGAAAAATTTTACGTGTTGTGTGAAATTGTATAAGAGAGAAAAAATTTTGAAGTGTAATGAAGTGGTTCGAAAAATTTTAGATGTCGTGTGAAATTGTGTAAGAGAAAAAAATTTTAAGTGTTGTGTGAAGTGATAAAATGGTGTAAGAGAGAAAAATTTTAAGTGTTATGAAGTGGTGAGAAAAATTTTAAGTGCTGTGTGAAGTGATAAAATGGTGTAAAAGAGAAAAATTTTAAGTGTTGTGAAGTGTTGTGGAGGAAAATGGACCGAAAATGTGATATTTATTAACAATTTGCGACGGTTGTTGTTTAAACCGTCGCTATTGGCGACGGTAATGTTGAAACCGTCGCATGATTTAAATTTAGCGACGGTTTCAGAACACTGTCGCTAATGTTAGTGACGGGTTTTGTAAAACCGTCACTAATTTTAAACATGAGACGGGTTTTGTTAAAACTGTCACTAAAATTAGCGACGGTTATTTTAAAACCGTCGCTAAATTAAAAATTAGCGACGGTTATTGAAACACCGTCGCTAAATATTGCAACGTTTTCCAAAACCGTTGTTGTTTGTCCGAAAACCACACTAATCGACAACGGTTTTCCAAAAAAACACGCTAATAGACAACGGTTGTAATTGACCCCAAAAAACCGTTGTCTTTGACCCCCCAAAGACAACGGTTAAAAACCGTTGTCTTTGACCCTCAAAAGACAACGGTTTTGGATAAAACCATTGTTAAAAACATACGACAACGGTTTTCAAAAAAACCGTTGTCGTATGTGCGTTGTTGTATGCAGAATTTCTTGTAGTTAATGTAAGTGCTTCCTTGCCAGATATTAGAATATTACCTGATATGACTAAAGAATCAGGATTGGCTCTTTCTTTTGTCATCGTAAAGATTCTGCCTTGAACTTTTCCTTTATCAGAGGAGAGAGGACACTTCTGTGTTGTATGCCCTATTTCTTTACATCTCTAAAATCGGCCACTTCCCACTAAACACTCACTTTTATGTGGCTTGCCACATTTAGGACATAATGGTCGCTCCATCTCTGAAAAAAGCGCAGAAGGTTTATTGCGTTGCTCTATCTTGCCTTTTCCTTTGTGACCACCTCGAGTACTAGCACTTGTCCCTTGCCCTCTAGCTTGAAAAGTTTGCCTTCTTAATTTCCGCTCCTTTTCAATTTCTTGTTCATCATGCTCGGCAAGTAAGGCTCTTTCAACGATGTCTTGATAAGTGATCACCTTGGCCATATGAACATCCCTTCGAATTTCTAGTTTCAACCCACGAAAGAAGTGTTCTCCTTTGTCTTTATCATTCTCGGCAATGAACGGAACAAACACACATCATTCTTCAAATTTTAAGGTGTAATCAGCAACACACAAGGAATCTTGTCTCAATTCAAGAAACTCTTTAACCTTCTTCGCTTTAACTTCTCTTGAAAAATACTTGGCATAAAATAACTCTTTGAACTCATTCCATTTTAACTCACGGACATTAACAGTCACTTTAGTAGCTTCCCACCAGATGCAGGCAGCTTTCACTAGCAAAAACATAGTACAACTCACTCTATCTCGATCAGTGAACATCATATAGTCAAATATGGCCTCCAATGATTTAACTCATTCAAGAGCTACGAGTGGATCGACACCACCAACAAATTCGAGAAGGTTCATTTGCCTGAATAATTCATAAGAACTACCTTCGGTGCTTTCCACTCTACTCTGTCCTCTTCCTTGACTATGACCCTGGGTTGAGGTATGCAGGCTCAACAACTGTTGAATTTGTTCACCATGAACTTTCGCTTGTTCTTGTATTAATTTACTGAATTCATCTACAACATTGGTAGACCTATCAGTGGTAGGGGTTCTATCATCCCCTTCAGTGACCTTTCGTTTAGGAGGCATTTCTTACACATAAGCTGACTTTAACATAGATAGGAAGAAAGAATACATCAATAACAATGGAATATGATCAACTCCAAATGTTAAAATCAATAGATGCAGGATCAAAAACATACCGGATTGTCCTAGGTAGAAGAAGTCATATACGGTCCAAGAACTTTTGCTCTGATACCAATTGAAACACCCCACTCCCATGACATTTAAATTAAGTAAATAACATACGCGGAAGCCTTAGCATTTCAAAGGGAAAGAAACACATACTATTTACATCAAAACCATTTCCAAGGTTAAGGTACATGATCATTCACAATGTATTATCCATAACATAACCAAAAGCCAACACAAACCTTTCCTTTCATTCATTTACTAAACTACGTGACATTTTAAAACTTTACATATGTTCACTCCACCACAATTCAAAATGACAAAACCCAAAAGTCTTTCCCTTGGCATCTTATATGACTTCTCCCGTCTCGAACAATCCATTTCAGTCCTTCTTATCACCTGCATCACATGACATTAACTGAAATGAGAATAAAACTCAGTAAGTAAGAAGCTGTACATAGCAATTACATATACATAGCTTTTTCTTAGAACATGGTTATAGCAATGGCGATAAAGAATGAATCATAAATCTCAAATCAATGTAAATGGTATCATATCATGAAGTAAATGAAGGAAATGAAAGTCCTGTGACCTGTGACCCGTGACCTGTGGCAAGTATCTCTTTGATATAAAAATCAAAATTGTGAGAGATACTTCATAATCATGTGATTGGCTAATGACATGCATGAATTACTATCATTCCTTGCCTTTAATCATAGGAAATCTCATTGAGGCGTGTTGAATATAGAATTCAAAAAATTATCTCATATATTTTGACAAACACTTGGTAGGAACAAGAAATTAATAGCTCTTTTGTCAATGAATTCAATGGTAATATTTGAACAATGAATATATATAACAATATACATATCAATTATATGCCCACGGAATGAGCTAATTGACAATAACATGGCTTGATACATATATAAATCATGTGAGCACAAAGGAAAAGCTCTCACTTACAACTCACAAGCAAGTGGTTGTTATGATCACTTAGAAGAAGTTCCTACAAGATAACACATGAATTTAATCATCAATCAACACTAATAAGCATAGGAAGTTCAATCAATCCAACATATATCTTCAACTTTCAAATCCTTTTCAACTCAAGACTATAACATCCTTACCTCAAAGCTTGAGAATTGAGGTAGGAGACTCTAGCTAGTATACTAAAATCCTTGAACTTGATGTGGAAGATGAAGAGAGAAAAACCTTGGAGAGAAAAGCTTGAATCGATGGAATTGAAGGGAAAAAAAATGAGGAATGAAGAGAATAGTCTAGAAAAGGTTTAAAAGCCTTCAAAATACACCAAAAACGTGTTTTCTATGCCATAGACACGGACCCCGTGCCCCCTCCATGTATAGGTCTGTGTACACACTGGAAATCACTCATCTTTCATGGCAAGGGGTTCGTGTACGCACTGCCAAGGGGCAAAACTGCATTTTTTCTTCCGAATTAGCCAAAGTGATAAACATAAAAGTTGTAGCCCTATGTCTGTTCTTGCATCTTCAATTAACCTCATGTCATTTGAAGGTCTGAGTAAAAATTTATGCTCATTCTCCCAACATGTGTCAGTGCAAGAACAACGAAACACACGACACAATCGGGCCACTTTTGGCTCGTCTTTCCTAATGATTTGAACAAAACTCAAAACATGAAAGTTATAGCCTTATATCTTATCTTTTTAATGAAAGTGGTCTCACATCAATTGGATCAATATACAAAACATTATACTAAAAGCCAAAACTACTGCCACATTTTTCATATCGTTTCTGCACTTCCATTTCCTATGTGGCTCAAGATCAAATTTCTATTCTACCCATTCATGGATTCTACCCATTCATTTCCATAATCATCACCAACTATGAGCATAATACCAAAACAATAACCATAAACAATGACCATATAATAATCATTCCAATAAACATATCCATTACCAGTAACCATTCAACATAATTTCAACCAGTAAAACATAAAACATGATCATAAAAATAATAAACCATAAGGATTAACATGATAAAAGGTTGGGCTATTACAAGATGAGTTGTTTTTGAACCATAATTTCCACAAAGTACGTGTGCTCCTAACAACATTATACTCACAACTCAAACAGAGTAATCTTTCACATATGTAATGAAATCATTCTTATCCTTAAAAACCATGTTTATATGTAGCTTTCCATTGTCCGGGTTATAATAGCTTGGTCGCAATTCAGATAGTACACCAGTAGAATCAAAAAGCTCCTCCACAAATACTTTATCAAAAAATGATGGCATCTCAGATGTTCTTGGCATAAACGATGCGATTTTTCTCCGTAACGTGTCGTGAGTCTGTTAACGTGATGACGTCCTCTCATTGGGACATGCACGCATATTTTCTTATCTATCATCATTTATCTCAACCTCGTCATTATCATGTTCTTCTCCAGATACTCTATATAACATCTTGGGTTCAGTATCACTCCTTAAATCATCATGATTATTGTCGCAATCGTCTAAGGAACGAGCCTATGTATCAAATGCATCATAAATTGGATCCCACCTGCTCCAACATTTTCAGCCCAAACCGGTGACGTATTTGGCCAACATGTGGGATTTTATTCGGAAGGAAAAGTGATATGTCGATCTCACGATCCACTTCCATGCTCCAAATGTCTATTGTCTAATCCTTCAGAGACTTGTGTAATGTATGATCTCGGCTCATGAAAATCGTTGTATGTATAAGTACAAGGTTGGTTATTGAACCACCTTCGACGACACGTGGAATGAATGATTCAGGTCCATGTGTAATGCCTGGAAATTATGTTACGGTAATTTGCGATTAATTATCGATAAAGTGATTTGATTATAGCCGGATCACTACGAAAATGAAATTGGAATAGCATGAGTATGCTTGCTGCGTGACCAGTAGGTCTCGCGCATATGCGCGGCATGAGAGCGCGCATATGCGCGAGCTACACAGGAAGCTTAAGTGTGGAACAGAACATTGCGCGCAAATGCGCGGCAGAGCGCGCGCCTATGCGCGATGAGTCCAGTGGCCATGATGCATTTCCAGAGAAGTAGGCGCACATGCGCGAGATGTCCAGTAGAATTCCAGAACATGTCGCGCACATGCGCGGAGGTTGCACGCGCATATGCGCGAGCTGCCGAGGGGCTGAGAGGCGAGAACAGAACTTTCCGCGCACATGCGCGGGATGAAGTCGCGCATATGCGCGAAAGGCTTTGGACAAAATTCGAGAGTGACACGTAGCAAGTTGCATGCAATATATATATATATATCTATCAAATTGGCATTTGTCTCTTATTCACAAGAGAGACTTCAGTGATTAATAGAGAGCATGTACTAGAGAGCATGTACTAGACGAGTATTAGACGAGTGATCTTGTGACAGAAGTGCCTGATAGTGGTGGGATCGCCACGGGCACATTGCACGATGTCACAAGATAGTGTATTGGCGATAGTGCCACAGTCTATGACGGATAGGTCAAGACACTGGATGTTTGGTTACATCGACGTGGATAGAATCAGATTTTCTTCTATTACTGTTGGTCGATATAGGAATACCATCGTCTGGAAACCGGGATCTCTAGACTAGGATTGAGTCTAGTCTGAGTCGTGGAGTCACGAGTATGATTGATAATTTGATATTAATTATGTTTCAGATTTTGATATATATCTGGTATCTGCTTCATGCTTTATATTAAATATATGATTGCATGTTTCGTTGATTTATACTGGGATTTATTCTTACCGGAGTTATCCGGCTGTTGTCGTGTTTGTATGTGTGCATGACAACAGGTGAGACAGGTTCAGGGTCGAGGAGATGAAGAGAGAGATCGTGATTAGAGTGGAGACTACGGACTTGATCTGAGATAGGGTTGAACACTTGATATTTAGTAGTTGAACCTTAGTTTGTAAATGATTGTATATAGTACAAGACTTGTACTTTAATTTTATACTGATATGTATAGTAGAGTGATTCCATTACGTTCCGCATTTGATATTATATTTTTTTTAAAAAAATGTTAGACCCTGTTTATTATAATTGATTAATTAGTCCCAATGATGATTAAGAACATGATTAGCGTCCGGATCCCCACACCATGTCTCCCGACATCATGGTTAGTTGGCTTCGTTTCCACGTAAAAATGCAATATTTGCATATTTTTACAATGTAAGATTTCTTCATCAACAATTTTGGCATGTACTTCATACCAAGATGATTTCTCCATTAATGAATATTTTCATTGACAATTTGATAGTAAAATTTGCTCATAACTTTAACCAACTCCTACAAACTAATAGATCATAATACTTGAATCGGTCTCACATATGAGATACTATATTCAACATATCCGTTTGCGATAATAACATAATCACAAAATATAAGAACACCTGATTTTATCAAAAAAAAATATAGAATCGTGTGTTTAAATTTTTAGACATAAAAACATTTGTGAAACTGACTGGAGATATCGGAAAAATAAATCAATGAAATCTTAGATAAAATGTGATAACGATGAGGTCTTTATAAAGAATTGTCTCGAAATTTCAAATTTTAGTCAAACTTGGAACCACGGAAAGCCGAGTCATCGAGAATCGTAGAAGCTGGGAATCGTGGAAAACTGAATTAATATGAGAATAACAGAATGTTACATATTGTACCACTTCCAGTAGCATCCGCTGCTGTCATTGACGGACAGTGCAAAATATTTTATTGTGGTAATTCCGCAAAACTCAATCATCCATGTTAATATTTTTGATTTTTTTAAAATTTAATTATAAAAAAAACCCTTGTTTTATCAATGGCATTCGTGCCCAAGCCTTGATAGTTTTACTTATTATTTATCTTTTTTTATTCTTCTTCTTAATATATAAATTGATGTGTTTGAAAATTAAAAATAAAAATAAATTATTATTTCGAAGAAAAGTAAAAAATATATTATTAAAATGGTTACATTTAGATATTAAATACTGAATTGAAATTTTTTATAATTTTGTGTAAATTTAGAGATTATATTAAAATTAAATTTACATAGAATTTTTTTAATTAAAAAAGTTATTGTTATATAATATTTTTTTGATGCAAGTGATGTGACTATCTAAACTCAGATATAATCTAAATAATTTTGTGTGCGAACGATAGTATATATATTTTTTATTATATAAAAATCTATTGTTAAAAATAAAGTAAATCTATATATGATATTAANATTTATTATTTTTTAAAAAAATCTCCATAATTATCAAATTGAAAAGAAAAATAAAACAGTTTAAACAAAGAAAACAGAGTCGGGCTCCATTTCAACTGGCAGCATGTTTACGCTTCTCCTCATCTGCCCCGGATGTTTAAGAGAAACACGGAAATGCCACTGACTGGGTCCCGCTGGGGTTTTTTTTATTATTATTCAGGTTCAGTGGTCCATGGCCAGTACAAGTCATCATATGGCGCCACGTGGCGGCGGGACCCGTGGCTTGTCCTTCTGTTCTGCTCTGTGTCTGCAAAGGTTGGATTGGACAGGTCCATGTTGTACGAGGACACATGTGACATGGCCTGTCCTAAAATTTATTCTCCCAAGGGTTTCTCTGACTCTCTTTTTCACTTTTTTTAATTATTTATTTATTTTTTAAAAAAATTAATCTGACGTGTACTTGAGGAGAGACTCGTCTTCGATTGAAATCGTTTAATCCTCGCCCTCTATACATAATCACGACATGAATTAAAAGATTTGATAACTAAATAAAACGAAGTATTTTTACTTTTAAAAAATTCTAATTTGATTAACAAATACCATGTTTACTAGAGATATGAAAGTTATGTTGGAGCCCATATCACATGATAAGACAGCCATCTTGATAAAATTAAGATAGTCCTACGTTGAGGCGATCAAAAAACACGTTGTTGGCTGGAACTTATTGTCAATAAATTTGATCGTAAAATCGCGATTTAATCTGCGTGAATTAACCTACTATTTCTGGAGATATAATACGATCTCCGACCATCCGTGAAACAGAGATGACGGGCAAAGGGCGCCTGAGGATGCCCGACATATTGGATATAAAAACAGACCGTTAAAAGACGTCGCTTGAACGGAACTTCAGACGAGCGTTGCCGGACGATTTCAGAACAACCAAACATTTTCCGACCAATAGCACGACGACGTGGAAGCGACAAAAGGGTGGTTAGAATTCGGATGTACATGGGCGATGGTCGACGGCCGGTGATTTCACACGAGAAGGTGGCATGGATGAAATCGAAAAATTGAGGTTAGGGTTTGAATTCGAAAATTGGGATCAAAATTGAAGTTTTTTGCAAATTGAGGTTTTTTTAATTTTACAGATTATTTGGCTGCTGTAATATTTTAAATTTTCAAAATTTTAATCTTTTGAAATATTATATTTCCAAAATTATTAATATTTTACAAGTTTAAAATTTATTTGGATAAGATATGTCAAACAGAATAAATTTTTTTTATCTTGTATGAAATTAATTTTTTTTAAAAAGATGAGAAATTTGTTCATATTAAATTATATTTGATTCCATAATTTTTATGAACAAATTAAATTAAATTATGGCTTGAGGAGATCCGTAATAAGGATAATTAATCAATAATATTTACACATGAAAATATAATTTGAGCGAGTTCTTCATAGGCATGTTTAAATTGTCTTGACTTACCATTGGTCTCCTTAAAAAACGTTGCTCTCTCTAAGAGTTAGATATATAAAGGGTCTTAGTAATACCTATATTTCCTGGAAATATCCTTGGAAATTGTTGATTGTATTATTAAATAATTATTATACAAACAATTACGTGAAACTAAAATTTTGTCCAATGAACAGTATAATTTTAAATAATAAAGATTTGACCACAATGCTTTTAATTATGCAAAATTATACATCAAGTGTATGGATCGTATTATGGACAAAATTATATATAATTAATTATGTAAATATAATAAATTTTACCCAACATGAAATTTTATTATATTTATATGATTGATTAGGATAAAATATCAAAACATATTTTTGTTAATTTACTCACATGAGTTAAGGAATTTTTTTATAATTTTATTATAAAGTTGTATAAAATCTAATTGAATTAAAATTTTAGCTCACATTCAAGTTTTATGTCAATAGATTTCTTGTACATGATTTACTTTGATAAAAATATTTAATTTTTCTCAAAAAATTTTAAGTAATAAGCATGTTTATTAATTTCTTGCAGTACAACTTGTTAATTTCTATGATATAAATTGTGATATCCCCAAACTCAAAGGGGATAATTACAAAGTCTGGAAAGAAATAGTTGTCCTTCGATTATGGTGGATGGATATTGACTATGTCATAAATAATAACGAACCATCTTCCTTAGATGAATTCAATAAACCTGATGAGGTTGATCTTTATAAAAAATGAGAGCGATCTAATTGTCTCTAACTTGTGTTCATAAAGACTAAGATATGTGTTGGTATTTGTGATTCTATCAAGGAGAATAAAAAAATCAATGACCTATTTAAGGCAATTGATGAATAATTTTCAATTTCAGACAAGACCATTCCTACCACCCTAATAATGAAGTTCTTTTTATTAAGGCTCACGAGTGTGAAAGATGTGCGAGAACACATCATGAATAGAGAGACATAACACCTCGATTGAAAAACTTGTGGTGGAAATCTCTTATAACTTTCTTGTGCACTTCATTTTATGAATTCTTCCATAGTAATATGGACCCATCAAAATATCTTACAACACACATAATGATAAGTGGTCAATCAACAAATGAATGACCATGTTTGTTCAAAAGGAAGAGATGTTGTTGATGAAAACAAATGATAATGTTTTTATGATTGCACAAGTAAAGTCTAAGAAGCAAGCCAAAATCAAGGGAAAATGAAAATGAAAATTCCACCCCAACCTGACATCAAGAAATAATCCAAGTATTTTTGTATAAAAACAGGACACATGAAGAAGGATTGCACTAAATTCAATGATTTACTTAATAAGAAAGGTATTTCTATTTCATTTGTTTGTTATAAACCTAATATGGTTGAGATGCTTTATAACACATGATAGATTAACTCTGGTTCTACAATGCATGTCACAAACTCCTTACAGGGTATGCAGAGCCTAAGGAAGCCAATGAGAAGTGAACAAAACATCTATTCAGGAAAAAAGATACATTCACATGTGGAGGCTATAGGGTTTTGCAATTTTGTTTTGGATAGTGTTTTATTTTGGTTTTAGAGAAAACATTTTATGTTCTAAGTTTTTCTAGAAATTTAATTTCAATTTCAAGTCTTGTAATGTATGAATACTCATTTCAATTTTTGGATAATTCTATGAATTGATTTTATAAATCAAATCTTGTTAGAAATAGTATCATCATAATGATCTTTTTTCAATTTCTTTGCAAAATGATACCAAAACCACTATGTATATTTGAAGGATCGGTTCAGGTGCTTCAAACACAATATTCTCCATGAGCTTCAATAGCTCGTGTTCTAAGAATGTAAACACCGATGAATTAAATCGAGTTTGGTGTTAAACCAAGCGAAAAATACTCGAAGTAATCATTAATTAAAAAATCTGACTAATTTGAAAGCAATTTAACTTATGTAAACTGATTAACTGAAATAAAGGAATAAGTTCTTGCATATATCAGTTTTGTTATGGTGAGAACTGAACTGATAACTGCTCGAACTGATCAAATCAGTTTGAAAACAAAAATTAAACAGTTAAGTACACAAGATATGTTTATGGATGTTCGGAGACTTCAACTTCTCCTACGTCATCCCTTCTACCATCTCGGGTAGGATCCAGTAGAAGACTTTGATTTATACAACACCTTGTACAAACCCACTCAGTTTAAGACTTATCCTATTACCTAACTGAACTCTTAGTTTAGAGTGAAGACAGCACCTTCCAGCCAATACTTTTTTAACGTCTTTGTGTCAAAGACTACATACACAAGTTTAATGTCTTTGTACAAGACTTACACATCTATTCAATAAGCTTAACTCTCTGTATACGTGAGTGATTGTGTGTGTCAGAACCAATATGAATACAACACGAAAGTGTTCTCACACACTGAGAGGAAAATGCTTCTAAACCGAGCTGATAACACTTTGAGGTGTTCTCTCAGATCTAGGCTGATTGCTTCTGTAAGCTTATATGAGTTCAGCGTGCCCTTTTTCTTCTCTCTTATTTTTCCGCATAGAAGTGTATTTCCACACTTTTTTTTATTTGTTGATGATCTTGATCTTGTATTTATAGTGGCAATGTATGATCGTACACCAAGACTCGTCAAATATGTTCGTTGCATTTTGAATTTGTTCCTCGAAATGTGACTGTACTTTCCGACAACCATTTTGAAACATTTTGGCTTTAAGCTCTGATGCAACGTCCATTATTGTCCTTTGACTGGACAAAAACTTTCCTTAATGCGCACAGCTGGATTCCATTGAATAAGCTTATCGTGTTCTACAAATTGATTGATTCCTAAATGACGTTCTGGACTGGTCAGTTGAACTGATCTTGAGCTAGTTTGGTGAAATCAGTTGGCTCGTCAGCTGAACAGATTTTTCTGCTTTAGTTGAACTGATCAGCTAGACTCTTCATTAGTTGAGATCTTCATCAGCTGGCCGGGCTTCTGAAGGTCTCCTGCTGAACTATCTGTCAGCTGGACAATCAGTTTATCTGGTCTTTGATACATCAGTTGTAACTGATTCAGTTTGAGCTATCAGTTGTCGCTTTCAGTTTGCGTCTCGATAGCTCCAGTTTTGACTTGATAACTGATTAGTTCGAATTCTGATCAGTTCCAGTTTCTACGCACTTAGGAAAATTCATTAGAAACAAAAAACAAGTTTTATTAACATCAAAATCAAGATTGCGAACATGAAATGTTCCAGCAATATTCAAGCGGGTATTAAAAGATGTATTATAAATTAGGATTCTTCTATATTGTGGCGCCGAAGATTGCAACATATCTCTATATAGAGGATTAAGAGATTACTAAATGATGTAGTACTTAATACTTTGGATTTTACTAATTTTGAAACTTGTGTATACTGTATTAAGTGAAGCAAGACCAACAAATCCAAAAAGGGTGCCAAGAGGAGTACCAAGTTGTGAGAGACCATACATTCAGATATATATATTTATTGTTGATACATAGACATGCAAAGTAAGAAATATTTAATCACTTTCATTGATGATTATTCATGACACATGTATATCTACTTGCTTCATAATAAGCACGAAGCATTGGACGCCTTTAAGATATTTAAGGCTAAAGTAGAAAACAATGTGATAAATAAATTAAGATCGTGAGAACTGAAAGAGGTGGTGAGTATTATAGTATATACACTGAAAATGGACAAGCTATTGGGCCATTTGTGAAGTTCTTTAAGAAAATGAGATTGTTGTCCAATATAACATGCCCGGTTCTTCGGACCAAAATAGTGTGGCTGAAAGAAGAATACAAAATTTAATGGACATGGTTAAGAGTATGAGGAGTATCTCCAAACTTCTCGTGTCCTTGTGTAATGAACCTTTTAAAATGATAGCGTATATATTAAATCGAGTTCTAACCTAGGCTGTCTCAAAGACGCCATTTGAATTATGGAAATATTGAAAACTGCTTTTGCAACATATATACATTTGGAGATGCCCGTCTAAAGTGAGATTTTATAACCCACTAGAAAGTAAACTAGACCAAAAAACTATAAGTGGATATTTTATTTGGTATGTCAAAATCCAAGGGGTATAGATTTTATTGTCCATATCATAATACTGGAATTGTGGAATCGAGAAATGCGAAATTTTTTGAAAATGACTTAATTAGTCGGAGTGATAATCTACAATATATAATTTTTGAAGAAGATCGCAATGATCAACCCTCTTACTCAAGTGATCTATTTGCTAATTTCACATCCCCAGGCCTCAACAGATGATAGACAACCAATGTTGAAGATTCACATTTTTTTTTGATGAAAATCTAGTCGATCAAAATTTAATGTGGATTAAGAAATAATTGTTGACCAGACAATTTGTTACACCTTGAGACCGAGGCGTATAGATACCAGCGCTTTTCAACAATTACATAATTGAAAACAACAAGTCTTGTAGATCAAAAATTTTTCCAATAGCTTATTGCTTATAATCAATCATAATATTGTCTTTACAACATAAATTCTTAAAATGATAAAAAAAATGTGGAAGCGTTTACAACTTGAAATAAAACTCGAAAAGAACATAATTATCATAAACTTCTCAATTCATCTCTATCACCAGCCCCAAAAATGGGCTTGTTCCTCTTCCTCGATCTGTTCTTCAGACTTATGTGGGGAGGATCGAGTAAGGGGTCAGTATTTTGGGAAATACTCAGCAAGCAGGGTCGTTTGATCACATACATAACAAAAATACAAAATCTTCGAAATAACATATCATGCATATCATATTTAGTATAACATATAACGTATAACATTATCATAAGCATAACATTGACAATGAAATTCATCTTCTTTCCAAGTTTTACTGATACCAGTCCCTAATTTTTAATCTTCTAACACAGCGAGACCATATAACGGTTACAATCTTACCTTATAAGGGCCATAAACTTATCGTATATAGGGATTTCAACCCATATCTTCTTAAATCATCGTATCACAAGAAGAAGAAGAAGAAGAAGAATTATGCTCGACCTAAACTTTCAAAAACGAATCAAGCCATATACAATTTTTTTTTAAAAAAATCCCACTTAAAAAAACAAGTGTGCAAAATCATATACAAAAACCCAATTATCTTAATCTTGAATGAGAAAACGAATCATATATAAAAACCCAATTACCTTAATCTTGAATGAAGAAAACGTGAAGAGGAATAGCTTGGATCGAAAATATCTTGGACACTTGCATGAATCCAGAAAGCGTTTGGACAGGACTTCGGCTTGTAAAATTTTGGAAATCTCAACAGCACTTGGAGAGCAAATTCTCCCAAATATGATGGAGTTTTACCTGTGATTTTTGTGAATGGGTTGTTGCCATATTTATAGAGGTGTGGAGGCTATCATGATTGCATGTTATCTTTGCATTCAAAACTTAAATCTTGAAATTCGAATTTGGGATAAATCAAGATCAAATATTTGTTATTTTGATCTTCTTGAAATCTTTTATCCATCATGATAAGCATATTTCGAAAACTTGGCATGCCAATCTCAATATTTTTCATGTGGTTGATAAGCCAATCTTGATTCTTTATACTCAAATCTCCTCATCTTGAAGTATATATTTATATATACATATACATGCATAATTTTGAATTTTATGTTCACACTCTTCTTATCCTAGAAAATCTTCTATCTTGAAGCACCTATCTTGATAAATTTCGGTTTATGTGTATATATCCCTATACATGATTTTTGATTTTAGGATCATAGTTCTTTATCATGAAAATATTTATCTTGTAGTATACATCTTGATTCATATCTACAATTCACAAAATTTTTATATATTTATCTAGGCTAAATTTTGAAGGGGCACAATCTCATGAAAACTTAAAAATTTACTTGGTACAAAATCTCTACATTATCAAGTATAATTTCGAATTTAGAAATATTCGAAGCTGGAAATTTGCAGGTTTTTTATCTCTCCCTCCTTTTTAGAAGTTTTTTCTTGAAACTTGAGTTGACTTCGTTTTTGAAGAGTTAAGGGTATTGCTCTCGCATTTTCTCATCCAGTTCACAAGTGACTTCTCTTTCAGTGTTATTGGACCACTGTACCTTAAAATTGGGAATGGTGCGTCATCTTAGAAATTTGTCCTTGGTATCCACAATTCAGATATGAGCTTCTTCGTACTTCAGTTTCTCACTCAGGTTCCCATAGATCATGAGCAGTCCTACGTCGAGAACAAGAATCTGATTCGATATGTATTTCCTCAATTGTGACAACTGAAATACAAGGTGGATTCTTGACATATCTAGTGGCAATGTTAGCATGTAAGCTAGATTTTCGTAAGATTTCAAAAGGTCCTACATATCGGGGGTTCATTTTCCTAGCTTTACTGAGTTGGATAATCCCTTTTATTAGTGAGATTTCAAATAGAATTTTTCACTGATGTTGAATTCCACATGCATTTTTTTCGGATCATACCAACTTTTCTTCTGGTCTTTCGTGGCCTTGATTTTCTCTTTAATGATTCAACCTTGTTTATTGTCACTTCAATGAGTTCAGGTTCGACAATAGCTTTTTCTCCGACTTCATCCCAATACAGAGGTGATCGAAATTTTCGTTCATACAAAGAGCCATTTTAATACTATTGTGGTATCTGTTATTGTAAGCGAACTCTAGCAAAAGTAAATGCTTGCTCCAGTTTCCAATGAAATCTAGTGCACATGCCCGCAACATATCTTCTATGGTTTGTATTGTTCTCTCAGTTTAGTTGTCAGTCTGAGAGTGGTAGGTCATGCTGAGGGTCACCTTAGTCCCCATGTCTTCTTAAGCTTTGCCAAAAATATGACACAAATCTCGGATCTATATCAGACAAAATTATTGCCATAATTCCGTGCAGTCGTACGATGTTGTCCATGTAGATGGTAGCCAACTTATCCAGGTTATAGTTCATGCGAACGGGCAGAAAATGCGTTGATTTTGTGAGTCTCTATACAATTACTCATATCCCGTCATGACTCTATCTTGACTTTGGTAATTTCACCATAAAGTCTATGGAAATGTGTTCACATTTCCAGTATGAGATTTCTAACGATTGCAGTAATCCTCCAGGTATTTAATGCTCGGCTTTAACCCATTGGCATACTTAGTACTTAGAGACAAACTCTGTGACATCTTTTTTCATTCCGCTCCATCGAAATCTTTATTTCAAGTCCCTATACATTTTTGTGCTGCAAGGATGGACCCAGATTTTTGAATTATGTGCTTCTGACATCACTTCTTGTCGAAGATTGTTGACGTCTGGTACACACAATCGTCTTCTCATCCATAGGATTCCATCTTGATCTATTTGAAAGTCTGATGTCTTTCCATCTTTGGTTCATCCTTTGAACTCTTCTAATGTGGTGTCTCGACTCTTATTTAACTTGATTGCCTGCCGAAGGAATGGTTGCCCGAAGAGTGACACTAGGGTTATCTTACCCATGTTTTTCTAACGTAAAACATTAGCTACATTGTTTGCTATGCCGGGGTGGTAGCTTATTATCAAATCATAGTCCTTGAGTAATTCTATCAACCGTCTTTGACTCACAGTCAATTAATTTTGAGTGAAAAAAATATTTGAGGTTTTGGTGGTCAGTGAATATTTCACATTTGGCACCATAGAGATAATGTTTTCAAATTTTCAAAGCAAAGACCATTGTCGTTGTGGGGCCCCGGGTCCGACATCTAATATTAATAATTATAAATGTAACAAACCAAACGATTTAGTAAAATACATAATTTGTGTTTCAAAAACCAACATAAATATCATCAAAATAATTTAAAGGTCTCAAATGTTTGAAATATAAATTTTAACATTTCAAAATAAACTAGTGAACCAAAGAAATTAAGACCCGAGAATCCCACCCTAACTCGTATCTCCTCGCCTAGAGCTGGACTCTGGCATTCCAAGCCTCGCCTCAGCTACCGTCAAGCGCATGAAAACAAGAGGTAGCCGACGTGTCGGTGAGTAGAAACCCAATATGATACAATCAATAACATGTGAGAATTAAAATTTCAAATAGTTCATATGAAATTCATAAAGATGCAATATAATACAATGAATGATCAGAAGTTGTGGGCTATCAATAAATCTCAAGATCAAGTGAATCATCATGTCATAGAGTACCCAAGGGAAGAGAATCCCTCAGCAACATCCACCGACTCATCCGCTCGAGGTGGGGTGCTGTGTTCTACAATCCCAAGACTATGGTGCGCCTATAGAGAGTGTTCAGGCCATAACAGCGACCTCCACATACACTATGTCAACTCAACTATAGCCCCATACGTCCAACAAATCAATAAATCAAGGCGACATCCGCCATATCAAATCTGAATCGACAAGCGGCTCAATATGAAATGTAATGATGCAAATCAATATCATCATCTCGATATCATAATAATCTCATCTCAAGACAACAATCATCATCAAATCACAAGTAATGCATCGAGCCAGATAATTTTCAATTTAAAAATAAAAATGATACTTTTACCTCGTATGTTACCGACCGTAACATACCTTTCGCATATTACCAACAAGATATCAAAATATATGGTTGAGAAGTCTTGAACCCTCGCAGTCTACTCGATTCGCTATCAACCAACTTAAAGTAAATAATCTTGAGTCAACCCAAGTCAATACTTCAATCGAATCTTCAATACATAAATCAAGAACTCGGATTATTTATCAACACAGAGCAATTTTCGTACAAAATTCATAATTAATTCGATACTGCTTCAAATCAAGATCTGTAATTGGATATGCAAGAAAACTCAATGCCCAAAAATTCTTCTTCACAAACTTTTGTCAAATAAAGTCATTTACTCAGTCGTTCATAATCTGAAACATTCAACATAATTTTCAAAATTCGACATCAGTACAAATCTGGCACAATTTAGTATTTGGAGCATAACTCCCTCAATACTCAATGGAATCAATCCAATTTGGTATCATTTCGAAGACAAGACAATGTTCTATAACTTTTATTTGAACATCAAATCCAGAATCCCAACCAATTAATACCAGAATTCAAATAAATAGAAGACATGGCACAAACTCGGGATTCTAGACCAGGTTTAGTAAACATAGCATATCTCTTTCATTGCTTCATGGAACTAAGTGATTCTTAAACCAAATTGAAGCTAACTTGATGCTCTATAAGTTTGATGAAGACCATAATATCAAATTCCAAATAGAAATGTTCCATATACCCGAAATACAGTAGGCATAAAAACTGATCTTGCACAAAAACAAGAAATCATACTCATATCAATTTTAAATTCAAACCAACTCAAATACAACATCTTCAACATCTTAATATCTCAAATATTAACTCAAATATCAATTCTAAACTTCAACCCAATTCAAAACTTGAATAAAAATGAGAAATACTTACATCCTCGTGAAGCCCATGATGAGAGGATCACAAATCTACCTTCATTTCATAATTTTCTTGAGCATATCTCCCATAAAATTAGAAATAAGTTTGAAAATGGAGAGGAAATGGATGAGGGTTTGTGTGAAGGAGGAGAAAAATGATTGGAGAAGGTGAAAATGAGCTTACATAGTCAAATTTGGCGTCTGTAGCGCCGCAGCATCTCAGCGCTAAATTTTCGTAACTCTAGTGCCTAGGCGCTACTATTCTAGCGCCGCAGCGCGTGAATAATAACCTGATGAACAGTAATTTTTTTTATAATTTTTTTTTCAAGCATTACAGTCGCTAACTCAAGATCGTGAGTAGGATAATTCTGCTCATGTGACTTTAATTGTCTTTATCCATAAGCAATGACTCTTCCTTCTCACATGAGTACACATCTAAGACGTTCCTTTGATGTGTCTTCATAGATAGTAAAATTGTTATCCTCGGTAGGTAATACTAATATCGGCATGGATGCGTTCTTCTCCTTCAATGTCTGGAAGTTCTTCTCACATACTTCGCTCCAAATGAATTTGGAGTTCTTCTGTGTGAGTTTTGTAAGTGATACGGCTATTGAAGGAAAACCTTCGATAAAATTCCAATAATAGCCTGCTAATACAAGGAAGCTTCTAATTTTTGTCGCATTCTTAGATCTCTGTCGATCAAGAATCGCTTCCACTTTCTTTGGATCTATTTATACTCCCGCTTCTGATATCACATGACCCAAGAAAGTTATACTTCTTAGTCATAATTCATATTTCTTGAACTTGGCGTAAAGTTCTTTCTCCCTTATTGTTTGTAGAGTGAGGCAGAGGTGCTCTTTGTTTTATTCGCTCGGAGAATAGACAAGGATGTCTTTGATGAACATCACTATGAATTTGTCAAGGAATGACTTAAATACACTATTAATTAGATCCATAAAGCGTGCTGACACGTTTGTCAAGCCAAAAATAATTGTGGTGAACTCATAATGCTCGTACCTTGTTCAGAAGGATGTTTTCGGAATATCTTCAAACCTGGCCTTCAATTGGTGATAGCTTGTCCTCATATCAAGTTTGGAAAAGATTGCAACTCCCTTAAGTTGATCGAACATGTCATCTATCCTAGGAAAAAGGTATTTATTCTTGATTGCGAATTTGTTCAGTTCCCTATAATCAATGTACAACCTCATACTCCCGTCTCTTTTCTTCGCAAACAGCACTGGAGCTTCCCATGGAGAGACGCTTGGTCAAATTTTCTTCTTTTCTATCAATTCTTCGAGTTATTCATTTGTATCGTTGAGTTCATCTGGCGCCATTCAGTAAGGTGCCATTGAAATTAGTGTATCACTAGGAACCATATTGATTTCGAACTCAATCTCGCACTTCGGGACTGTCCTTTGTAATTCTTCCAGAAAGATGTTCTGGAAGTATGTTCTTGCTAACCAATTCATTCCTAGTATGACGTAAAATTCGACCATAACGAGTTGTATTAGGTTAGTGCTGAAAGTTTGAGTGCCAATACCAATTCTAAAATCTTTATAAATCTCGTAAGTTTCAGTAGACTTAAACGTAGGTGTGACTATTCTAAAAGACTCAACTAATTTCTCGGGTATATGTCCTAAATTCTTAGAAAATCTCTTATATCCAAAAGAATGTGTACCGCAATCAAACATAAGTAGGGACATTTTAGATTAGTAAGATACCTGACATGATATCATTTGCCATTGTCTCCGTCCTGCATAATGGCAAACACCCGGGCATTCGGTCTTGTTCTCTTTTGGCTTGGTGGGAATTTCTCCCACATTTGGCCCAGTTCCCCAGGTGCCGTTTTCTCTACGACACTCTTCAGTATGTCGGTGCATATGTTTCTAGATGATTGAATTTGGAAGTGTAGTCCACAACCGACTTTCTTGGGGTCTGGATGAAGTTTTCAAACTCTCTTAGCTCCTACGATCGAACCTTGGCCACGTAGTAATGCTTTAAGAAAGAATCTCGGAATCATTTCCACATGATTGCTCCCATGGCTGACATGTCTGGTGAGACCGGTTCCTACCATTTTCTTGTTTTCTCCTCGGTAAAAAGAGTTACTACATCCACCTTAAGTCCTTCGAGGATATCTATTAACTTGAGTTGTGTTTCCACATTTTTAAGCCAGCTGTGAATGGCTTATGGGTCCGAGTCCTCTTTGAATGTTGGGCGTCGATTTTTGCGAAGGGATTCATAGTGACAATCAATCCCATTTGGCGGCAGAGATGGAGGTGTCTGATTGGCATTCGGGTTTCCCAACTCTTGCAGTTTTTTCACCATTATATTGGCTATAGCTAACAAATCTATGTGGCTAAGATTAAATCCCGGTGGTGGTAGAGGTGGTGGTGGATTCTCATCCTCGTGATGGCGATTATTCTTATTGTTCTGCGGGTTTCTTCCAACCATTTCCTTAAAGTCATAAGCTTTTAAGAATTTGATGCATGTTTAGTAATGACAGAAATCATAGAATATTTTGCACCAAATAAATTGAAATCAATGGATAGAAAATATCTCTTTATTGATCTCAAAAATAAAGAAACATAGTCTAATAAAAAGAATGAAACGAACAACGTAGTATTTCGCAAAAAGGAAATAAATTCGACAATCAACTGGCTAAAATAAGCTAAACATTAAAGTTGATCTACTATCTCTCCCTCGCCTACTGCCTCTAAAGGCTCAACTTCTATCTCCTCGGTGTACTCTTAGGATCCTCTTCTACTTGTATTTGCTCCATGATCGGCATAAGTTGGGTATTCTCCCCTTTGAGCTATGCAACTTGGTTTTTTAAGTCCTTGAATTTCCTCATTTGTTTCCCCCATTAGATGTTGACCGTTCTGGTCATAGTTCTGATGCCGTGCCAGATTCTGTTGCTTCTTAGCATTAAGGTCTTCAGATCTCTTAATGTGGCCGACCTCAAATTCTAACCTCTTTTCGTTCTTTCATTTATGTTGGATTGCGTTAACCAATTCTATGGTGTAACACTTGATGTCTTCATGTAGCCTCTTTTCTCGAAATTCGCCAGTTTCGATGTAATCTCTCAAAGCAATAATATCTCCCCTTAACTGCTCCACTTGATGAAACGTCTTGTTTAGTTGTTCCTCTACCTCTGCCTTGGTCACAGCTAAAACCTCATTCTCACTACTTTGTTCAATAATTCGGGCTCAAAGATGCTTAATCATGCGATCCTGATTGTCGAGGGCAAGCTGTTTCATGAGGATATCAGCTTGAGGTTGAGTGTCAAAAGAGCTTTTGGAGCCATTTCCTGAAATCAAGAAAAATGAAAATACCCAGAATAGGTTCAATAATTATAATCATATAAATAGTAATTATACAAAACAACAAACAATAATTACTAGGACGGTTTGTCACGATACATGGTTCGAACTGAATTTTACAAATTTTTTCCAAAAATTAAAATTTCGGGGATTGACATATGTAATTAAAGCATACTTCAAGAGTCTAGTGCAACTGACGGAATCGGATTTGTAATTTCCTACAATAAGTTGTGGGCTCTACGAAACTTTATTAAAAAAGCAAAAATGCGATTTTGGATGTCTAAACGAAGAAATTTCGCAATTTCGAACCTTACCTGAGATTAATCGTTGGTTCGTTTCAAAGGGAAATATATTAGCACATTTTCAGATTTTGACGTATTTTTTCTTTTTTGTAAAACTTTTATCCCGACTGGATTATAAACATGACTGCTCTGGTACCACTTAGATGTCACGCCCTGAGACCGAGGTATATAGACACCGACATTGTTCAATAATTACATTATTGAAAACAAAAACCTCATAGATCGAAAGTCTTTCCAACCAGTTTATTATTCATAATCAGTCATAATGCTGCCATGATACCACTTAAATGTCACGCTCTGAGGCCGAGGTGTATAGAAACCAGCATTTTTCAACAATCACATAATTAAAACAACATGCCTCGTAGATCAAAAGTCTTTCCAATCAGTTTATTACTCATAATCAATCATAATAATATCTTTACAACATAAATTCTTAAAATGATACAAAATCTGTGGAAGCATTTACAACTTGAAATAAAACTCGAAAGGAAAATAACTATCATAAACTTCTCGATTCCTCTCTATCACCAGTACCAAAACTACTCTTGTTCCTCTTTCTCGATCTGTTCTTCAGACTTATTTGGGAGGGTAGAGTAAGAGATTAGTATTTTGAGAAATACTTAGCAAGCGGAGGTCGTTTGAGCATATACGTAAAATAAATATACATGTTTTTCGAAATAACATATCATGCATAGCATATTTCATATAACATATAACATAAGCATAAACGTAAACTTAGCATTGTAACTAAAATTCATATTCTTTCAATATTTTACTGATATCAGTCCCTAATTTTTATTTTTCTAAGGAGGCGAGACCTTATAACGGTTACAATCTCATCGTGTAAGGGCATAATATTATCGTATGTTGGAATTTTCACTCATATCTAGTTGAATCTCATAGTGCCAAAACATAGGGTAGTTTTTAATTGTATCAATAGAAGGGGAAGAAGATGAATTGTGCTCGACAGAAACTTTCACTAAAGAATGAAGCCATATACGAAATTTAATTTTTTTTTATAAAACACACACATTTAAAAAAACAAGTGTGCAAAATTATATACAAAAACTAACTTACCTTAATCCTGAATTAAGAAAACGTGAAGAAGGGTAGCTATGATCGAAAATATCTTTGACTCTTTCTTGAATCTGAACAACATTTGGTCATGACTTCGGCTTGTAAAATCTTCGAAATATCGACAGCACTTGGAGATCAAATTCTCAAAATATGATGGAGTTTTAGGTGTGATTTTCGTGAATGGAATGTTGTCCTATTTAGAGAGGTGTGGAGGCTATCATGATCGCATTTATATTCGCTTTCAAAGTTTAAATCCTGAAATTAGAATTTGGGATAGATCGTGATCAAAGATTTGATTTCTTGATTTTTTGAAATCTTTTATACATCATGATAAGCATATTTCAAAAACTTGGCATGCCAATCTTGATTTTTTCTTATGCTTGATAAGCCAATCTTGATTGTTGATGCTCAAATCTCCTCATTTTGAAGTATATATTTATATACATGGATCTTGATTTATATATTCTTATACATGCATAATTTTAAATTTTATGCTCACTATATTCTTATCCTAGAAAATCTTCTGTCTTGAAGCACCTATCTTGATAAAATTTGGGTTTATGTGTATATATCTCTGTACATGATTTTCGATTCTAAGATCATAATTCCTTATCTTGAAGATGTTTATCTTGTAGTATACATCTTGATCCATATATATAATTCTCAAAATTTATATATATTTATCTAGGTTCGAACTCTTTGGGGGCACAGCTCATGCAAACTTACTAATTTACTAGGTACAAAATCTCGATATTATTCAGTACAATTTTGAATTTAAAAATATTTAAAGTTGGAAATTTTCTGGTTTTACACAATTCATCAAGAAGCTCCCCAAGATAACAACTTAAGAAGATCTAGTAGGGTAAAGAAAACAACAATACCTAATGCTTATATTGTGAATTTGCAAGAATTGAACTTTAACATAAGAGCCGAATATGACCCTGAAACATTTTCACAAGCCATGAGTTGTAGTTAATCGATATTATGGTATGATGTCATGATGGAAGAAATGAATTTGATGACATCAAATCGAGTTTGAGATCTTGTTTAGTTTCCTGATGGTGCAAAGACCATTGGATGTAAGTGGGTCTTCAAAACAAAGAGAAATTCATTGGGAAACTTTGAAAAATATAAAACAAGACTTGTTGCTAAGAGATTCACTCAAGGAATGAATAAACTATAACAAGACGCTTTCTCCGAGACCATTTCTCTCGTCTTTAAGAAAGATTCTCTTTGAACAATTATGAAATTAGCTGCAAATTTTGACCTTGCATTGCAATAAATAAATGTGAGAACGATGCTTCTCAATGGTGATCTAAAAAAGAGGTGTATATGAAAAAATCAGAAGAATTTTCCTCTAGTGATGGTGAACAATTGGTATGCAAGATTAAGAAATCCATATAAAGCCTCCCATAAGTGGTATCTAAAATTTCATGATGTCATCTTTTCATTTGGTTTTGTAAAAAACATAATGGATTAGTGCATATACTAGAAAATCAGTGGGTGTAAGATTTGTTTCCTTATCTTATATGTAAATGATATATTGCTTGCAACCAATAATAAAGGATCACTATATGAGATGAAACAATTTCTATTTGAAAACTTTGATATGAAGGATATGGGTGATGCATCTCATTTCATTGGCATCAAAGTACATAGAATTGTCTGAAGTGAAAGGGGATCGGTTACGGTGACCGGAAGCGCAACGGAAGTTTAAAATTTTGATTTTTCATAAGAAATTTTCGGCCACCTTGATTTAATGTGTAGCAAATACAAAAACAACAAAATGTCATACATAGTGTGTTTAGAAAAATACCTATCAACCTCTTGAGGTTGATGATGGCTCCAACTAAGGTGTAAACACCTTAGCTCTTGTATGGCAAGAACTTCTACAAGCTTCCAAAGAGCACTCCTTGCTCTAAAATAAAGCCCACCACCAACTAGGTAGATCCCCTCATATTTTGCACTAGAAAAATATGAGAATTTTTCTTTGAGAAGTGAGTGTTTTCTCCAACTATTGAAGAACAAAAAAAATGGAGAGAATGAATAGTATTTTCGGCCACTATTCATGCTAGGAGAGAAGGAGAGACATTTTTTTGGTTGTGGGAAAAGTTAAAGTAAAAAAGTTGCATGCCAAGCCTTGGTTATACAAAAAGTTGTCTCCCAACCTTTCACCTCCCATGCATGCAAGTTTTATTTGATTTTTAACAATTAAAAATCCATGGACTTATTTTTAATTATCTCAAACATATTTGAGACTAATTAAACATTACTTGAATTTACTCAAGTCCCACTAGTTAAATAATTATTTAAATTGAGCTCTACAAGACTCAATATGATTTAATTAATTCAACACTTGAATTAATTTAATTATTTGGACTCTACTAGGTCCACTAGTGTTTAATTAATTCAACACTTGAATTAATTTAATTTAGTCCATAATAATGTTTATGAAAATCACAATTTTCAAATACATTATTCACTTGGCCAAATTTTAATTTAGGAACACTTCCATAAATTAAAATTTACATTTCTCTCATAGAAGTCATACTTCTATTTTTCCTTACGCCTATAAACTCATTTATAAGCCGTTCAACACATTGAACTATTTTCTCCTTTATAGAAGTCATACTTCTAATTTTCCTTACGCTTATAAACTCCTTTATAAGCCGTTCAACACATTGAACTATTTTACTTCTCAACGGGATCTAGAAAGCTAGTACTTGTGTGGCCCTCAATGGTTCATTGATACAACTAGCCGTGGGTTCACATCTCCATGTGATTCGGACTAAACATGTCCTTATATGAGCATACCCCAATTGCTCCATTCTTATTTATCAACTCCTTGATAATAAGAACGTCAGAACTCAAGTCTGATAGTACCCAACCAATCATGTTAAACGCCTAGCAGCATCGCTTACATGATTCCCTAGGTATCAAATGATAGTGCCTGCAAGAACCATTCAATTATGGTTAGCGTACAGTACGGTCCCTTCAACTCATATATCCCGACCGATTCGACAACCATTGGTTTATCGAGAGTTGTCAATGAATCGATACTATGTGTCATGTCGTAGTTGCATCGATGGTGTAATCTATGAAACCCCTTTCATAATTACCACCATACTCTGATCAGAGATTTCAAACTACATATACATGAAAAACACATAGGATATCCATACCCGTAGGTAAGCGGTGAATCCCCGACTACAATGCATCGACTCCTATATGTTTCGACAGAACACCCAACCTTGCCACCTGATGACCCCATGAGAGTCGGTAAACAAGTCAAAGTGTAATTCTAGCACATAGAGTCTCAATGTTGTCCCGGGTCATAAGGACTAATGGTGTACAACCATAAACTAGGACTTTTCCACTCGATAAGTGAGAACCACTTGGAAAGTCCTTTAATGGAGGGTTGTTCAGTGCACTCTACCAGGAGCACCTATCTGCATGCTCGGACATCACAATGTCCCCTACCAATGAAACATGGTACTCACATCGCAGATACTAGTCTCAAGCTCGAGCGGCCTATATCCTTCTTAGCGGCGGCTGAATCGACTAGGAACCGTTTAGAATATACAGTATTCCAAATATGAGTTTCATGATACTCATCATATGAGCATCTCATATTCTTTCTACTATTTGTATATTCAAGGGCTTTATCTATGCAACTAGCATGGGTATACAGATAAAGATGTGCCAAAACAATAATTTCAAATATTATTAAAATAAAGATTGCTTATACATAGAGTTTCATTGTGAACACTCGGCCAACACTTGGCTCGACGTGCACCTACTCTAACATGAAGAGACCGATATCAACAAAGTTTTGGATAGATTTCGGAAGAAGAATTGTTCACCAAGTGTGCCTCTCGTTGTTAAGGGCGACAATTTCTATTTGTATCAATTCCCAAAAAATGACTTTGAAAATAACAAATGAAAAACATTCATTATGTTTCTAGTACTGTTAGAAGCTTTATGTATGCCCATGTTTGCACTAGACTTAACATATCATATATAGTTGGAATGTTGGGAAGCTATCAGAATACTCTCAGTATAGACCACTGGAAAGCTGCAAAGAAAGTGATGAGGTATCTTCAAGGCACCGAAGATTACATGTTATTTCAAGTTGAATTGAGAATTTGGAAGTGATTGACTATTATGATTCAGAATACACTGGTTATATAGATTCAAGAAAATCCACTTATGGATATATTTTCTTGCTAGTCAGTGGAGTTATATATTGGAGAAGCACAAAAAAAAAAAAACTGCTACTTCTATCATGGAGGCTGAATTGGTATCTTTTTTTGAGGCTACCTCACATGGCGTTTGGATGAAGAGTTTCATTGCAGTGCAGAATCATGGATTATATTTCTAGGTCATTGATGATGTTTATGAGAATTCAGCCGTTGTTTTTATGGCTAAGAATAATGAAAATGAAAGTCGATACATTAAGTCCATAAGAGAACGTGTAAAAGATAAGACATTGGTTATCGAACATATTAGCATTAAAATGATGATTGCTTATGCTTTGACTAAAAGCATCCCACTACATAAATTTAAGGATCATGTGGAAAGTATGATACTTGGTTATTCTATGTAATTTTTGTTATAAGAACAAATCCAGTTATTAATAAAACTTTGTTATGATATTAATCTCATATTTGTTATTTATGTACACATCCGTTAATTTGAGAAATATCACTAAATTTTGGCCTTCAATAAATAAAGGATTTATTCATTAAGTTATTTCGGTTCAAGAAGCATGATACATCGTGATACATAGAAGATAATTTTCTCCTTTAGGGGACTTATCACCATGAGCCGTGTATTTTGTTTACTCATTTGGAGATGATGAGAAGTATACATGTCAAGTGAGAGGATATTGGAAATATTTATTAAGTTATAAAATATTTTCCTATTAAGTGACCCATACGATGATGATTAAAATATTTAATTATACTCAAACTTCATCTTATCTATCGACCATATATATGTAAAGATTTAGATGTGCAAAACTCTGTTTTCATAAAATTATATATTGATAATTTTATCTTGATAAGTTTATCATATTTTGAAACAAAATATGTCATCATGATAAACCACACTTATTCAAACTTAGTCAATGATGGTACTAGTTTTCTATAAATACTGACGCTTAGGGTCCTTAAGCATACACACAAAAAGTTCACAAAACATCGTCAAAGTGAGGTTTTAAGTGCTTAGAAGACTCTCAAGCATTACGAAGATATTCAAGGAGGTGTTATAGGCGTTTTTCAATTCAATGACATGAGGTAACTATTCGATCTATTTATCGCATTCAGTATCATGTTATTAAGTTGTAAACATGACTAAATTCTTACAAGGTGAAAGATAAATAATTCAAGTATATCTGTATACAAGGATTAATTATGGTGGCATTTGATCTAAAACTAAACTGAGAAGTCATGAAAATGTATTTAACATCAAGCATTTGTTTCTTTAGTTAGTGTCAACGATAACACTTGAATTTTGTATAGCTATAATATATGAGTTATTCTCCCAATATGTATTTTTTGTTGGGAGAGTGATTTTTTAACGGATAATGTATAGTTTGAGCGGAGTGTTATTTTAATTATAGTCTAAAAAAAGTTAATAACACTTCACTTTGCCTAACTAATTTATTATTAGAAAATATTGTCTTTATAACATATTTCCTTGTATAAATTATTTTTATTAAAAAAAATTACTTATGTATATAATTTTTATTCAACAAATAAATTTTGATATTTTCAAAGAAAGTTCACAGAATTTAATTTAAGTATATGTAAAAATATAAAATAACAAAAAAATTTAATATTATTTTTTATCCCAAGTTAAATATATGTACAAAATATTGGCCAATTATTTTTTTAAAAATACATAAATTATTTTCATGTAAAAATTCTTGATTTACAAAAATTTTATTAATTTTGGGATAAAATACAAAATATTTTAATATTTTAGATAAAAATTAAGATTTTGTATATAAATATATATATTCTAGTCAATATTAACATTATTTATATAATATAAAAATATTATTTAAATGTATTTATATTGTGTAGATAAACACTAAATATTAAATTAATTTATGTCAATTTTTTTAAGAATGTTAAATATATTAATTAAAAATTTTATAAATAATATTTTATTTTAAAATGACAATTTTTTTAGTAGATATATGTATGTCACAAGATATAATGATAATTAAACTTAATAATTTTTTAAGTAATGATTAAAAAAAATGTAGTAAAAAAATAAGAATGAGAAAAGAGAAATAAAATATAAATTAATACGAAATAAAAATAATAGTTAGTTTTTAATATTTTTTTGTATCTTGTTTATATTTATTTTGATTAATGAGTTTAACTTATTTTAAAAATCGAACTACCAATAAAATTTTCCGTAGTTTTAAAATTTCCGTAAATGAAATATAAATCCGTGTCGCTTCCTAATGTTTTTTTTTTTTGGTTTGGATATAGTGTTGTGTACATCAGAAGATCCAAGTTATTTTGTGTTTGTCCAACTTCCCATATCAAATTCATATGAAATTTGAACGTGAAAATTTTGTGTTAATATAATTTTCTTTTCAATTCCTAACTTTTGAAATATTATAGGTATTAAAAAATAGTGCGAGACAAATGTCTGCAATATTCAAACACGATCATTTGTTGTTGAATTAAATTTGAATCGTGGAGTGCGAGACCTAATTTAGTTGACTGAATTCATCTTCCCATAATTTTCCATAGCTGGAATANGATTATGATAAAAAAAAAATTGTTCATTGTGTTACTAATATATTGACTTAAGTGTAAAGTTTGTATCTCAAGTTGGAAGCTGAAACTCGAAATCAATAAACTGAAATCCTGGCAAACTGCGATATTTTGATGATATCTCATAGTTCGATTAAGAATATGACAATACGCCAAAACGACTAAATATAAAACTCAATTCTTGACAAGTCATATTTTAAAATAGCTCAGTTGGTTCGAATATCATCTAGGCGAAATATTAGTAGCAAGGTTGAGCTGATGGAAACAGAACCTACAATAAGCATGAATGGATCTGTTCTGGTATTTTGGTCATATCTGTAACCTCATTTATTCAAATGGAATGATTCGATATTCTTTACAAAGATAAGAGAACGGTCTACAAATCATCTTCTTAAGTCAAGGTCTGAATCAGAGCATAAGAAGTTAATAAACTACGATAAATCTTTATCGTACAAACTTGGAATTGAGTGATTCTTGATTCCATATAAAGCTAAGATAAAGATATACAACTTTCATGTTCACCAATTTGCCCATAAATCGACAAATCAAAAGCTATAACAAAGCAAAACCAACAACTCGACTTGCACTAGCTTTGCAACATCTCACTTGAAACATCTCAGATCAAGCCAACAGCTTAAGCTCATAACATATCAGATCAGACCATCAGATCAGCACAGTTTGATCAGCTTGATCTGATAACAACTCAGTTTCAAAAAATAGACAGAAACGTGAATTTGATCGTGGCAATATCAAAATTCGTGCACAAACTTTCCAAACGGTCATATTTTTGTGTTTAGCATATATATCACTATTGAAGGCCATATATACAACATATTGAAGATTAAATAAAAGCTTTTAAAGTGGTTTGAAAGCATGGCACTACAAGAAAAAATATCATCAACAACACTCATACGACAACGCTTTTTATTAAAACCGTTGTGTTTTTTTCTTTTAACAAAGGTTTTAACAAAGACTGTTGCCGTAGATGTGTCTAAGACAATGGTTTTTAAAAACCATTGTCTATGAGCGTGTTTTTTTGGGTTACAACAAGTTGTCTATGAGCGTTTTTTTTAGGCCACGACAACGGTTTTTAAAAACCGTTGACTATGAGCGTGTTTTTTTGGGATACAACAATGGTTTTTAAAAATCATTGTCTATATGTGTTTTTGTCAAGGGTCAAAGACAACGGTTTTTTAAAACGTTGTCGTTTTTTTGTATTTTATTTGGTTAGCGACAATGGTTCATTTAAACTGTTGCTATATTTAGCGACGGTTTTGCTAAAACTATCGCAAAATTTGCGACGGTTTTAGCAGAACCGTCGCTACCGTCAAAACCGTCGTTAATTTAAAAATAACGACAGTTCTGCTTAAAACCGTCGCATGTTTTAAATTAACAACGATTTTACTAAATCCGTTGCTATATTTAGCGACGGTTTTTATCAACACCTTCGCTATTTTTAAATTTACGACGGTTTAACGAAATAACCATCGCTATTAGAGACGGTTTAACCAAAAATCGTCGCAAATTGTCTATAAATATCCGTATTTTCGGTCCATTTCCTTACACTACTTCACAACACTTAAAATTTTTCTCTCTTACACGATTTTTAGTTTCGATTTAGAGTAAATTATTTCACTTTAATTTTTTGAAAATTTAAATTGTTAGTTAAGATCATGAATATCATTAGCATAGTCAGATTATAAGTTTTTTTTAGATTTATTAAATTATTAAAAGTAATTTTTTTTTACTGAAAAAATTAACTTCGAAAATCATGAAAAACCGTCGGTAAAATTAGCGACGGACTTGATGGAAAACCATCGCTAAAATTAGCGACGGTTTAGCTTAAACCGTTGCTAAATTTAACCGTCGTCATACCGCTGAAACACAACGGTTTAAAAACGGTGAAAAACCGTTGTTGTTGATCTACGACAATGGTTTTTCCCTGTTGTCTTTGAGCGAACCTTTTAACAACAGGGTTTTAACAACGGTTTTTCAGGGCTTACGACAACGGTTAAAAACCATTGTCTTTACGCTTTTTTCTTCTAGTGTGGGCATCCTACATGAATAAATTAGCTAAAATGATAGTAAGCCAATTTTTGAGGATACATTTAATATATATACATACACAATCACTCACACATATACATGAGAGTTGAGTTTCAAAGTTTGGATGAGTGAGTCTTCACACAAAGACATTAAAGATTTTATTTATAATCTTGGCATAAGAAACATTAAATATTATGTAGATTATGAGGATGTGGCGTACAATCTAGTGTGGTAGGGATTTCAAATTAGGCAATGAATAAGTCATAAGTTGAAATGAGTTTATACAAGAAGTTATTGAAATCAATGTTTTCTACTAAATCCTTCGTAGGTGGAAGAAGGGGTGATTTAGGAGTTCTTAATCTCCAGAAATCCATAAAAAAAATTTGTGTCTGTTTATTTATTGTATTTAATTATTGATGTTGTTTTTAAGATACATTCTTGAATCACTTTATGTGTTCTTCAAATACCCAAAAAAATTGCATATCAAGTGTTTGATAAAACGATTCAACCAAAAACATTTTGACACATTTAACTTGCATATCTTTTAAATGTTTTTCAAAATGTTTAATCAATTTTTGTAAGGGATTATTTTGAGTTTATTCCACTTGGTTTGAAAACCAAACTCGATTTAATTTCTCGGTGATCAATATTTCAAGAACCGAGCTATTGTAACTCAACGATTCTCCCCTAATTGATCGTATCAATTGATATCAGAGTGTATTATTTTTGAAAGAGCATTTTAAACTGGTTTTGTGTTCTTCAAATATCCAAAATATTTCATATCAAGTGTTTGATAAAATGTTTCAACCAAAAATATTTTTGCATATTCAACTTGCATATCTTTTAAATGTTTTTAAAAATATTTAATCGGTTTTTGCGAGGGATTATTTTGAGTACCATACATTTGGTTTAAAAATCAAACTCTATTTAATTTCTAGGTGTTCAATATTTTTATAGCTGAGCTATTATAGTCAACGATTCTCCCCCAAACGATCCTATCAGAGATAGTCTCACATGTAAATTTTGTAATACAAATATTCTATTTGAATCAGTCATGAAAACATATTACTTTTTATATCAAATATAGACAGGGTTTATATGTCTCACGAATAAAAATATGTGAGACCGTATGATAAGAGACATACTGATGTCTTTATATATTTTAGTGTCCACACCCAGTGGGTACTATATTTCCAACTTATTAGGGCTGGCCTATAGGCAAATTATTTTAATATAGCATGATCCATCTCATGCAACATGTAAAAATAAAGAGTTTTATTGATTGATCATTTAAACATGTTGACTTTGACAATATAGTTGATAGGTTCATTGCACCCATTATTCTCAACAAGATTAATTAATTAATATTAAACTTAAATTTTCAAGAGCATAGATTAGTACATCCCAACTTGCGCAATTTCAACAATTCACGGATCTCACTCCATATTTCCTTGAAGATTGTTGGAGAATATACCAATTTTTTTTCCTCTTAATTGACTATCCTTTGTTGCTTAGCTACATTATTGACCATCCCTTTGGAATGAGAAAGAGATAACCCTCGAAATCGGGACGGAGACTAAGCGATCAGCGCGGATATTATATAAAAAATTCTTTAAGTATAGCGCTTGAGAAGAGATGATCGTAGCCGAACAATGGGACGAGGAGTCGTCCGTGGTACAGTTCTTGACGTATTTTTCATATATTCGAAGCATTATAATTGGATAAAAAAATAAAAAAAAATATATGTATAAATGTGTCATTTAAAAAGTTTAATCTTTGTTCGATTATATATTGTTACTCATCGGCTTGTGGGTCATAAAAAAATTTCAAAGAAAAAAGGTACAATAAAATGTTGGGTTGCCCACCTGCATGATTTTGTGGATAAGAGAGATTTGTCTGAATTAGTAATATCAAAAGCGACATCTTCTCTACTTGCCGGGAAAAAGTGGATCAGATAAAAATTTTCACGATACCTAACAACATGATTTCCAATGCTTTTCTTGCATCCCATTCATAGGCAACAATCCAAGACTTCAATTTGTACAACACTCCAATCCCATCTTGAATCTTATATGTCACTAATTATTATTATTTTGTGTGAGAATACAACAAGTTAAAGCATCTATATTGTTTTAAAAAAATAAAAAAAAAATTTCCGAAGTAATTGCCTTTTCAAACAAACAATAAAAAGACGTGGTTGCACAATTATATACACTTTGACACCTTGACATTGTGCGTCTCAATATGACAAGGTATTGAGTTCGAAACTCCGTATATCTACAAATATTCAAAAAAGTCATCATAATTATATATGTGGTTGCACAATTATATACACTTTGATATAATCATTGAAAAATTTAATCAAGGTAAATTTTCTCTAATTTATGTGGTCATTTTTATTGTAGAACTATCTGTATTATTTAATAAATAATTATTAGGGTCGAATTAGAATTTAGAGAGGGTGAATAAACTCTATAAATTTCTTTGAACTTGAATTGTTCTTAACATTTTTAAGATGTTAAGTACTATTCTTGAACGACTAGCTTTATTGAACCACTTTAAAATAGAGTAAGTGCAAAAATGGTCCGATTTGGCAAGAGATAAATAAACGGTTGACAGTTTAACAAGAAACGGTCGAAGAACTTGAATATGGAGAAATGTGAAGTGCGTAAGTAAATAATACAACTTTTATGGATGTTCGGATATAATACTCCTATGCCACTCATCTTCCAATTAGAAATATTTGCACTAAAAGACTTTGACTTTACAACATCTTGTAATAGTCCGTTTCAATTAGGACTTATCACACTGTCTAAATTGAAACTCTTAATTATCACTTTACAAGTCCTGAATGTTTAAGAGTCCTTAGTTTACCAGACAACACAATAAATAACAATGACCCAATGGTCAGCTTTGTAACAACTTGACTTGGTTGAGATAGCACAAGTTGATCCTTGAATATATGAATTAATATGGTAAACGTGTGCTATGGTTGAATAGTCTTAAATGTAAGCTGTTAAGTGTGCTCAAACGATCTTAAAATATGCAGATTGTAGAAATTGTTAATTTAGTGACTGGAACACTAGATTGTTCAGAGTTTCCGGTGTTATTCACTTTGAATGTTCAACGTATTTATAGTTGAAAAAATCCAATGGTCTGATTTTCTTTTCAACGATCATCTATACAACTTCTTGACAATATGGACAAGTCATTTTCAATCGTCGTACTATTTGAGGTTCTTCTCGCTCTTGCGACTTTAATCCCATGCTATTTGAAAACTGATAGACCGTAGACCGAATAAGCAACTTTCTGTCACTTATGGGGTTTGGTAGGATATTGTGTGATCTTTCCATTTGCAGCATTCGTCTGAATGGATTGACTTATAATATCCTCCTTGAAATGCTCAAAACCGCCTGTATCTAATGCAGTTAGAATAAAACGATTTGAATCTTTTCACTACATCGGAGTTTCAGACCGATCAGTTTTGGCGAATGATATTTTACAACTGAAGTTCAATCAATACAACATTTTCTTGAAACCAAGCATGCAACTTATTTTTTAACATTTTACTATTTTCATAAGCAAATTCCATAACCTTTCAAAATATACATTTTAACATTTGTTACTGCATTCAGGACACTGCCAGGACTCCTAACATTTTTCGGGTGCGAAATGACCATTTTACCCCTGAAACATTAACTTGACCATTTTACCCTAGGACCTTAATACGACGACCCGAATCTATCCAAACTTATCATAACATCTTAAAATACACCCATAAACATTTCTTAGTCATAAACTTAAGCCCCTTAACTATATTCGTAATTCATTTTATAACTTGAACCGAAGTCACGGTTTTAACCCAAATCAACTCTAAACTTAACCAAACTTTAACCATGGCTTAATAACATTTAACCTACCCCTTTACAACCCAAATCAAGCCATTTAGAACCCTCGGAAACCAATTAAGAACCTTATGAATTTTCTGTCCTTTTTCCATCATACCCTAGCCCGAGGTAATCCATGAGATCTTCGACCCTAGCCCTTAACCAACAAGTCCAGACCCTATGCAACCTTCTAGGACCAAGAATGAACCATAAGAACCCTATTGGACCGAGCCTAGTGAGCCATGCACGCGCAACCATCAAACCCGTGCCCTTAATGAATCGCGCGAACAAGTCTCACGCCTCTAGCCCTCATCCTTGCAACAGCCTCACCTCAACCCCTCTAGGACCTTATGTAAACCCTCTTAGGACCCTTGAACATGCCCCAACCGCAGCACGCAGTCGCACCCTTCAAGAGCCCAAAAGTTGAAATCCTAGTTCCTCTGAAAACCCAAACCAATGTTCCCTCATCCCTTGAACCATACCAGACCTAATTCATGCATCTAAGGACCATTAAACCCTCTGAAAATTTACCCTTATAATAGCCCTAACCTAGCAGCCCCTTTGTGCATCGATACCATGAATTAAAGAGCATGAAATTAAAATCTAAGTTCTATCATTTGTATGCCATAAAAACGAAAATAAATAAGAGAGTGTCATATTTTTCATGTAAACATGTATATTCACACATAATATGATATGAACGATCAGAAAAGAAGGAATAAGACGTGCATTTGCGTGATTCACACACGGAGATTCAATTCTAGATGCGAATGGGCGTTGCCAGAGAGACAGAGAATCCTTGTTGCGTTTTTCCTTTAAAATTCATGTGAAAAGGCTCCATGAACATGAGGTGTGTGTGCGTGTGTTGGTAGAGAAAAACCCTAGGATTCTAGATTGCTTTAAACGTGTGGTTTGAAGAGTTTTATGGTTTAGAAACTCCATCTTTTAATATAAATAATTGGGTAGAAAGCTATGCCCAATAACCCTGGTATAATAGGTAGGCCTATTATAATGTAGGAAAAATATCTCGTTTTGGAAAGTTTTTGAAAATAATAACTGAGCATCCAAAAAGTCAATGTTTTCTTCCAAAATCGATTACCGCTTCAAAATAGGACTTGACATATAAAAACATCTCAAAAACAACATTTTTTAAATTCACCTATTTAATATATCACATATTAAATAATTAAAAATAATCATTTAATAAAAATATTTTCCCTCTACAGTCCCCAGTCTCTGTTCCTCGGTCGCGTCTCGAATAACTATTGAAAACACAGTTTTATGCATTCTAATAGAAAATCACATTTTTAAACATGTAAACATGCCTATCACATATTATTAATGCAATTAAAACAGTTTAATTAAGCATTTTCCATTTTCTCTAGATTTGAAAGTAGTTGGATTACGTTATTGCATCTTGGACTTTACAATTCCTTCCTCCCTTAAATGAAATTTCGTCTTCATAATTAAGAATTACCGAATAAGTCCGGGTAGCGACTCCTCATGTCGGTCTCAGTTTCCCAAGTAGCTTCCTCCTCCGAATGATTTAGCCACTTGATTTTGACCATGTGAATGACCTTATTCCGGAGCCTTCTTTCTTGCCTATCCAGAATCTGCATAGGCCTTTCCTCGAATGACATATTCTGATAAAACTGCATAGGTTCATGATTCAGTACATGTGAAGGATTCAACATGTACTTCCGCAGCATTGAGATATGGAACACATTATGCACTCCAGCTAGTATTGGTGGCAACGCTACTCTATAAGCTAATATTTCAATCCTCTCTAGAACCTCAAACGGTCCTATTTCATAGGTGCTACTTTAACAGACACGTGGTCACCTACTGCAAACTCTAGCTCCCTACGCCGCTTATCAGCATAGTTTTTATGGTGGCTTTGAGCATTCTTCATCCTATCTCAGATTTTGACTACTAGCTCTACTGTCTGCTTGATCAAGTCAAGTCCTAATTCTCCTCTTTTACCAACCTCATCCCAATATATCGGTGATCTCCATTTCCTCTCATAAAGTTCCTCGTAAGGAGCCATACCTATAGACGATTGGTAACTATTGTTATAGGTGAACTCCACTAGAGGTAACTTCGGTTCCCAACTGCCTTGGAAATCGATCACACAAGATCGGAGTAGATCCTCAAGAATCTGATTTTGAATCACCCTTTCAGACTGACCATCGGTCTGAGGATGAAATATTGTACTGAACAACTACTTCATTCCCATAGTTGAATTCAGACTCTTCCAGAAGGACGTTGTAAACCTCGGATCTCTATCCGAAACAATAGATACTAGAATTTTTGCAATCGGACTACCTCGATGTACAACTCTGCTTACTGTCATGATGAATGTCTTCTTAATAGGTAGAAAGTGCGCTAATTTCGTAAGACGATCAACTATCACTCAAATGAAGTTAAGTCTCCTGATAGTCCTTGGAAATCCTGTTATAAAATCCATCGTGATATTTTCCCATTTCCACTCTGGAATTGGAAGTGGCTTAAGCTTCTCGTCTGGCCTCTGGTGTTCTGCCTTAATTTTGTGGCATTTCAAACACTCAGACACAAAACTCAAGATGTCTCATTTCATGTCCGGCCACCAATACCGTGACTGCAAATCTTTAGGCATCTTCGTACTTCCAAGATGAATGGAGTACGGAGTATTATGGTCTTCCTTCATAACAACTTCACTGAGTGAATCACCACTAGGAACCCAAAGTCGATCTCGATATCAAACTATGCCATCCTCCTCCGAATACAGCTTCTGACCCTTAGATTCATCTCTCAGTCTCCAATTCTGTAATTTCTCATCAGAAGATTGACCTCATGGATTATATCCCTCAGGGTCGATTGAAATGTAATAGTAGAAAGATTAGGAGTTTTGCCCCTAGCATACACTGCAAGCTCGAATCGCTAAATCTCTGCCTGCAATGGTCTCTGAACTTTCAATTGAGCGATAACAGCTGTCTTTCTACTCAAAGTGTTTGCGACCACATTAGTTTTTCCGGGATGGTATCTAATATCGCAGTCGTAATCATTCACCAGCTCTAACCATTTTTGTTGTCTCATATTCAACTCTTTCTTGGTCAAGAAGTACTTCAAGTTTTTATGATCAGTTAAAATCTTGCACTTCTCCCCATATAAGTAATGTCTCCAGACCTTCAGAGCGAATACACTGAAAGCTCGAGGTCATGAGTCAGGTAATTCTTCTCATGAATCATCAACTGTCTAGACGCATAAGCTATCACTCGATCATTCTGCATCAGGATTGCACCCAAACCAAGACTTGAAGCGTCTTTATAGAGAACATACTCTCCTTGCCTTGATGGCATCGATAGAACTGGCGCTGAAGCCAAAGCTTGCTTCAGCTTCTCGAAGCTTTCTTTGCAATTTGATCCCCAAATAAACTTCGCATATTTCTTCGTCAAGGCGATCAGGGGTACTGCAATAGAGGAAAAACTATGAATGAACTTTCGGTAGTAGCCAGCTAGACCCAAGAAACTGCGGATCTTGATCACACACTTAGGTACTAGCCACTCTCTAACTACCTCGACCTTGCTGGGATCGACCTCAACTCCATCTCTAGAAATAATGTGGCCTAAGAATGCCACTCTCTCGAGCAAAACTTGCACTTGCTGAACTTAGCGAACAGCTTCTTATCTTGCAGTAACTGTAGAGCCGTTCTTAAGTGCTGACTGTGCTCTTCTCTGCTCCTCCAGTAAATCAGAATATCATCGAAAAAGATTATGATAAACTGATCCAGATACGCCTGAAAAATGAGATTAATGATATCCATGAAAATCGCTGGCGCGTTGGTCGACCCGAACGGCATCACTATAAACTCGTAGTGCCCATATCGAGTCCAGAAAGCTGTCTTATGAACATTTGGCTCCTTCACCTTCAGCTGATGGTATCCCTAACGAAGATATATCTTCAAAAAAATCGAAACTCCTTGCAGCTGATCAAAGAATCCTCGATTCTAGGTCAGGTATACTTATTCTTGATGGTGACTCTGTTCAGCTCTATATAGTCAATACAGAGTCGCATACTACCATCCTTCTTCTTCACAAATAGTACCGGTGCGTCCCATGGAAAACAGCTCGGGCGAATAAAACCCTTATCAAACAACTCTTGAATTTGATCTTTCAGCTCTTTCATCTCAGCTGGTGCTAGACGGTAGGGTGTCTTAGAAATTGAAACTGTAACCGGCATCAATTCAATAGAAAATTCTACCTCTGGATCCGGTGGGATGCCAGAAATGTCCTCAAGAAAGACAATAGGAAAGTATCTGACAACCTCTACATACTCTAGCTTCCGACTATCCGAGACAGGTACTGAGATAACACTCGCTAGAAAAGCTTGGCAGCCTCGTCTCATAAGCTTCCACGTACAGATGCATGAGATAATATGCGGAATTTGCTTGTTCGTTGCTGCCTCAAAGACAAAAGATTTCTCGCTGGACGATCTAATGGATACTGACTTTTTCCGGAAATCTATCGAAGCTCCATTCAAAGATATCCAATCCATGCTAAGAACGATGCTGAACTCAGGCATCGGGGGTATGATGAGATCTGCCTGAACTGCATTCTTTAGCAAACGAAGCTCAAGATTCCTCACAATGCTCATGGTAACCATCTGATCACCAGAAAGAATGAAAACTTTAAAGCTCAAATCCATATCCTCGGATATAATCATCAGTCGCTTGACAAAAGCCTCGAATAGGAATGAGTGTGTAGCTCCTGAATCTAGCAATGCATAGGTAGCTACATCTGAAATAAATATTCTTTTTGCACAAATATACCATCAAATCCAATCGAGTCAAAAACTTAAAGAATTTTCTATCATTAATCACCCAAAATTCTCAAAAATTACCACGTTTAGCCCTTAGTAAGTCTCAAAATTACGCAATTTACCCAAAATAAGTTTCGAAAATTGCATTTCAGCTCCTTAAAGTTTCGAAATTCTTCAATTTGGCCCTTAAAATATCAAAATTTGCACATTGTCCCAAATAAATTTCGAACTTAATCAATTCGGGCCCTAAATTTTCTAAATTCATGGTTTTGATCCCTAAAATTCTAGAAAATACGAAATCAACCCCTGCTTTCAAGAATTCGCAAAACAGCACCTGAAATTCTCAAACTTTGCAATTTAGTCCCTGAATTCTTGAAAATTCCAGATTTTAGCTTAGAACTTTCTGTCACCTTAATTTCAGTCCCTGGACTTCTTAAAATTTCATATTAGCCATGAATTCTCGGCTTTTTGCACTTAAACCCTCAAGCTCTCGATTTTTGCACTTTAGCCCCTCTATTTCTCGATTTATGCAATGCGATCCTCATGAGTATAAGCTAGTCTGTCAGTACTAAGTGAGCGTCTAGGAGGCATTTTATCTTAACGTATTCCAAATTCTAACGTAATCAAAATGCAATTAAATCTAAGCGCCTAACCATTAAGCTTATAAGAGCTATTTATTCATGAGCTTAAATAAAAATGTTAATTAACTTCAAAAAGTATTTAAGCATGTAACTTAAGCATATAAATCATGTAAACATGCAGGTGTCATCATTAAAATAGTTTAAAGAATTTAAACTTACAAACTTGAGGCTTGACGACTGAGCTTTCTGGAACGGCGGTGGCACAACCCTTTCCAAGAACATTGCTCAAATACCAACTGAAACGTCTCTAACTCCTTTTCCTCTAAAATGCACTAGATTTTTTTAACCTCTTGGCTTCGGCCGAAATATGCATATAGAGTATCTATTTATAACTTTCTAAAAATAGAAACTTTATTAAAATCGTCTCCGGTTTTCTTTCCTTCTACCGTGCATCGCGTATTCGACTACAGAAAGTTCACATTCATAACATTTGGTCAAATAATCATTAAATCATGCCAATACCTAAACATGCTTCTAGACCACTTATTTAGATAAATTTCAAATAAATTTTCATGCATGCATGTGGTTAGTGTGTTCGGGTTTTCGGGCGTTACACTATGCTTGTTCTCAAGATTTACATTTTGTTTGGTTTGAACTTCGGGCTTGTCATATTCATATATCGTGCTAGATCTGAAAATTTTATTATTTTTTACTTGCCCTTATCTAGACACGATTGAGCACTTGCCTCCGAAGTATTGCACTCATTATTGCCAAATCCTAGCCCAGTTCTATCACCGGCTGTTTTTTTCAATTCATGTATCTTCTCTATGGAAGTAGAAGACTTGTTCCAAGAGTTGACTAGAAGTGTCCATCGTTTGTTTTTATTCAATGTTGCTTGGAACGCTCTCTGCATATCATCATTCTCAACCGCTAACATATTAACTTTTACTTTCAAAACCGTCAACCTCCTTTCACTGAAAACAACTAGAATTGGTTAACTTATCTTTTAAGTTTTTGCTTTCTGTTTTGGCTTCATGGAATGATTGTGATTGTCTTTGTAATCATCTATCTTGTCATGCAGTACCGTGAAAAGATCTTCACATGTAAATTTAATTGATTCAAATTAAATACCATGTCATTAGTATTTTCTAGCTTAACTTCAGAAATCTCCGGCTCAACATCTATCCTGAGACATTGAACTTCTCATCATTACTTTCATGGGATGAGGTCTATGAATTAGATTGTTCTAAATCTGAATATGACCATTTGCTTTTGCTCTCCTAGGCAACAATCACTCTTTAATCTTTATTCTTCTTGAAAGATCTTCTTTCATCTTTGGACCATCGTTTCTCAAATGGTTTCTTTTCATCATTCTTTGACATATGACAATCTACAATGAAATAACCTTGATTCTCACAGTTAAAACAAGCTTGTTTTCATCAGTTTGGTCATTTTTACGATAAAAATTGAATTTAGACTGATTTTTTTCATGAATTTGCCAAATTTTTTTATCAAATATAGACATAGCCTCATTGCTTATTTGGTCAGCATTTTTCTGCTAGAGACTTCTTTATTAACGATTGGAGTTGATGTCGTGGTGCCTAGAGTTTTTGTTGGTTGAGGAGTTGATGGCTCCTCTTCTGTCCTGATTCTTAACTCGAACTAGTTTGTTGAGGTTTTTAATTCCCTCATGGCCACTGTCTTTACATCTTATTATTTGGGAAGTTATCTCATCACCTTTAAAGAAATTTCATGATTATAATATTCCTTACCGAGATATGCAAATTCAGTAATGATACAGCTAAACCATTCATTAAATTCACTTAGAGTTTCGTCGGACTTCATTTTGGCATTATCGAAATTCTGGATGGAAATGGTTAGTTTGTCCTCCTTGGTATGGTCATATATCTCTCAGAGTTAGATCAACTTCTCCCAGATCTCTTTTTCTGTGAAACAAGTTTAAATTTTATTCAACATTTTTTATCTAAATTTTTGTAAAGGATATCATTGGCCACGTTGTCGAGGTTGATCTTCTTCTTGTCCTCAGTCGTACACTCATACTAGTGCTTCTCCACCATATATGAGCGACTTAAGATATTGCAACGGATGCATTTGCTTTGAAAATATTTATTAGACCGTCTGTGATAACATACCACATATCATCATCTTGGGCTGCTAAATGTATCTACATTCAGATCTTCCAATCATCATAATATTCCTTTCAAAACATGTGACTTCAAGATGTCATTTGAAAGTTTAGTTATCAGATTTCAAGAAAAACCCGATCTGATACCAATTGTTAGAATCGAGTTAGAGTTTAGAGGGGGTTAATAAACTCTTTAAAAATTCTTTAAACTTTAAATTTTTCTTACATTTTTTAAGATGTTAAGAACTATTCTTGAACAACCAACTTCACTAGACCATTTAACACTTTAAGAAATGCTTCCCGACAATATGAACAAGTCCTTTATAATCAATGTACACATCATTAAATGATTTCAATGTTCCTCTTGCTTTGAAAAGCTAACACGCCGTAGAACAAAAAAGTAACTTTCTGTCATTTCGAGAGTTCACAGGACACTGTGTGATGTTTCCATTAGTAGCATTCGTCTAAACAGCTTGCATTGTAATATCTTCTTTGAAATGCTTAAAGCTGTCCGTTTGTAATGTGGTTCGAATAAAATGGTTTGAATCTTTGCACCACATTGGATTTTCGGATTTGTCGGTTTTGTCAGAGGATCTCTTGCCGCTGAAATTCAATAAATACAGTGGTTTGACTTCTTGACATAAAAAATTGAACTCTTAAACGGCTTGAAATGTCTAAATTTATCCATCAGTCTGGAAAACCTGTTTTGTATAAAAGAAAACGGCTAGATCCTGAAACAGCTCGAGTCAAACTATTAATTTTGTCAATCACCAAAACTTAAGGATATTAGAAATATTCTAACAATAACAATAATATCTAATTACTATAAAAAGTATATTTCTAAAACAAAATTTAGAATCGCAGTGTTTTTATTAATTTAAATTTTTAGTTTTTTATTGTATTAGTTTCAAGTATGATGTATACCGTAATATGTAGCACTGTCCAACAACCAACTAATTCAAGTTATAGAAAATCGAATTAATTGAATTTACTTCTTTTAATTGATTAATCATGACAAATAAATCGAAATAATTAAATGTATTTTGAAAATTTAAAAAAAAATCAAACTGAATAAAAGACATAACACATCATGGACCAGAAGTTAAAACAAGAAATATTTTTTTCCAGAAGTCGATTAAATTTATTTGTTTAGTTTAAAAATATTAATAAATTGAAATGAAATAGCATATATTTGTAAAATTAATATTACAATCGATAGTTACATAACCAAATCAAATTAAATAAATAATTTATTCAATAGGTAACGTTTTCGGGACGGTAAATAACTAAAAAAATCGTAGAAATAGAAATAAGCATTTTCATATTCATTCTTTATTATTATTATTATTATTAATGTATATTATATTGGTTTATGTTTATCAGAATTATATCTCTCTCTCTCTCTCTATATATATATATATTTCTTATAATTGCATGTTTGTTGATATTATTTATTTAATAAACTTTACTTAGTTATTATTAAAATTATGACAAAATACAAGAGAGCTATTAATGTCTTTCTTTAAGTCATCCAACGATGATAAATTATTTATAGATTTCTTTCCAAAAAGCGAACTGCTATATTTCTTATATAAAAAAATTTCTAAATCCCAATAATGTTTAGTACTTTTTTCGTGTCCAAATAAAAAAATTGTATATCCAATAAATTGAAATTTAAAACAAATATTTTATTGCTGCTAAATAGATTCTACATATAAACGATCTTGGGATGCGTAAGAATTCAAATTTTAATTATTTTTAAATCAATTAAATTAGATTTTTTTAAAAAAATAATTTCTAATTTTAGCTTAACATAGATTATGATATTATAGTATATATGACCGTTCAAACAAGAGAAAAATTATTTCCTTTTGCTAATATAAAATGCATACCATGTATATTAATATTTAAATATTGAGTAGGTCTTTTGTGAGACGGTCTCACGAATCTTTATATGTGAGACGAGTCAACCCTACCGATATTCACAATAAAAAATAATACTCTTAACATAAAAAGTAATATTTTTTCATGGATGACCCAAATAAGATATCTGTCCCACAAAATACGACCCGTGAGACTGTCTCACACAAATTTTTCCCTTAGATATTTTGATTTTTTTTTGGTAATGGTAGCATTAGCAACATTGATTAAATGTTAACCACTTTCAGCTTTTCCAGGGAGACGGGTGCCGACAAACCAATTAGATTGAGATTATGTGATTGTGAAGCTGTCTAATAATGCGATTATATTAATTAGGTTTAATCATGATCAAGTTTAGTGATCAACAACAAACTAATGCAAATAGTTCATTTACTATACGACATGCGATGTGACTTCTTGTAGATATGCCAAAAGAGAATTTAATTAAAAATGTTTTACAGATGATCGAGTTTTTCTATTACAATAATTTATAACGATCAAATATCTCAAATATGCTTGATATTATCATAAATGTACATGTCAAGTTTTAATATAGTGTAACAATACGATTATTGTTCCCACAAAGATTGATATGTGACAAATTTATCTCAATCACAATTTTTTCGTTTACTAAAACGATAAATGAAATGATTAATAAAAAAATTAATATTGAAATAAAAGGATGAAAGAAGAGCAATAAAAATAATATAAATTAAAATAATTAACAAATTATTGTTAGGATTTCGGTTCGTCTATCTCTTGATCTTCTCAAATAATTAAATTTCAATTCTTAAGTAATGATTTTGACGGAATTCTCGCTTCTATTATTATATTTGTCGAGCTATATTAATTTAATTAATAAAATGCAGTAATCAAGTGTCATTCTGTTATTTAACACTTTTTTTATCTATGAATATCAACATGTATTCAATCTCATAGTGCTATGAAAATTGTACAGCCATAAATTACGCTATTATATCATGTTATAAAATCTCCTCTCAATTTCAATTATGACATATAAAATCACTTCGAAATTGATCATGCTGCAAAAATGTAATAAATACAATAATATAATTAAGTATTAGTAAAAACAAATTCAATCTTAAAAAAAAAAATCAAAACATAAATATTTGGTAGTAAGATCCCCCTAAATCGTAACTAAAAGAACACAGAAAAAGAGAAAATGCTTGTGAAGTTCTTGTTTTTCGCTTGAGTTTTCTTGCTATTCCTTTTCTCCTCTTGTGCGGCTCTCTCATGCGATTGATTCTTCTTGTGGTTGCGTATGGTGTATCTCCCTTGCTAGGATTGGGAAAGAATTTAGAGGGAGGTGAATAAAATTTTTAAAATATTAGCTTTCAAAATTTGTTTTCGATCGTTTTAAGCGGTTGAAAGTTTTTTTTGAACAGTTAGAAATATGAGCTTCTTGAAAAGTGCGGAAAACGGTTCACAATTTCTAATGATAGCTTCAACTGGTTGGCTGGCTTGTTAACAAGAAGCGGTTTGAAATGTAAGTGCTCGCGAAAAGTAAAGAAATGATTTTTATGGATGTTCGGAGATAAAACTCCTATGTTACAAACTTATTGCAGTAGCCCACTCCAATCAGGACTTATCACACTACATGTTTTGGAACTCTTAGTGATCATTTTACACTTCTTGATTTTAAAAACCCTCGGTTCACCAGACAACACAATCAATCAAATAACCAAAAGGTTATTGATAAAAGAAAACTGTATGTTTTGAGTAGCACGAAATTGATCCTTGAATGATCAGATATCTTTCTGCTGAATGCGTGTTTGATGAGCGATGAAGTATATGAACTTTAAGTGCGCTTAGATCTTTGAGTATGCAAGCTTTAGTAGTGTGTCAATCGCATGGTTGAAAAGCTTAAAATGATCGAACACTTTCCTGCATATTTCAACTCTTCTTATATAAGCTATCATCCCAACGGTTGGAAAAGATGTGTAACGTAAACCTGTCGCGTTGGAATGATATGTCACCATGAGCTGTAATAACATTAAATGTTCTTCAGCAAAGCATTTAAAGTTTTCTTTGCTTATGCATCTTTGAATCTCGTTCTTTGAAGAGTTGCTGCTGAGCATCCTTTTGTGGCAACTGTTATTAACATCAAAAGTTGTAGGATGTACAAGCAATCTTTCTATTCTGAGAAAGTGACATTAATGAAGATCCTTATCGGGACTAGTGCAGGAAATAGTTGACTTGTAACAGAGCAAAACCATTGAATGTCCTGAGCCGGTCAAAGAAAGTCTTTTATTAAGTGAGCAATAAATAGCTCTTTAATGAAGCAGTCGAAATCTGTCTTGGAGCATCCGGTTGGAAATCTTCTAGCGGTTGAAACTCTTCTGCTGCAAATGGTTGAAGGTGGTTTGAAGTTCAAGCGGTCGAAGACCAAGCGATTGAAATTTAGACAGTTGAATTGGTTCTTGTTATACAAAGAAGATTGCAGCAGTTTCTTGAAATAGTTAAGTGTTGATATGATTTTGTCAATCACCAAAACCTTAGAGTAATAATAATTTCTTAACAATTTCTCCCATTTTAGTGATGACAAAACCCAGCTGCAGAACTATACAACAATTTACAGGAACTTTAAAATAGCAAAATAAAACAAAGATTGTATTAAATTAGTGAATGAAATTACAAACACCAAGCAGTAAAACAGCAATAAAAACAGCTAAACAAAAGCAATACATTAATCTTTCTGTTGTTCTTCAAGCTGTTTAGCTTCATCTGCTTTGGCATTCTCTGCAACCCTTTTCCTAACCGCTTTTTCCGCTTTCTTAAGCTCCTTTTGCCTCTCTCTTTCTCTCTTTTTGACATCACCATGCATCAGGAATTGCATGATTTCAATAAGTTGTGTTCCTTGGGCATCCATGCGCTGATCAACATGTGCTTTAAGTCTAGACATTTGATCTGAAAGCTTAGTGCATATATTGAGATACGAGGAATTATGCCTTTCTTGCCAGAGGGTAATGCTTGTATTCGTGACAAGAAATTCCTTGGAGAGGTCAGATTTCATGGATGGAAAGGCTTTCTTAAGATCAAATTTCTTCCGGTTGATGGCAAGATCGAATTTATTGATCCATAGTCTTCATGTGAGGCCTGGGGTCGAAGAGGGCGGGAGGTGATCGCCGGTGCCATGAGGTTACACGGACAATGAGCGGCTCCTGACAGGCTTCTAGGCAGAGGGAACATGAATGAACCGATCTTACACAGGAAGGAGAGGGATTCCGAAACTGTTCAATGCAATGGACTGTACAGTTGAAGAGGGCTTAAAAGATTTGATATGTACTACTCATACCAATAAGATGATGCATCTTCTTTTCGGTAGCTCATCACATAAGAACTCCAAAGTTAAGCGTGCTTGACGTGGGGCAATCCTGGGATGGGTGACCTCCTGGTAAGTTTCCTAGGGTGCGTGTGATTGAGGACATAAGCACGCTAGAAAGACTCGTATTGGAACAGTGAGGACAGTCGTCGAATCTGGGACGTTACAGTTGGTATCAGAGCCGACCTCTCCTAGTACGGTGTGGTTCGGGGACGAACCAAAGAGAAGCTAGTGGGCATGTGAAGCCCGGGACCGAAGAGGGCGGGGGGTGATCGCCGGTGCCATGAGGTTGCTCGGACAATGAGCGGCTTCTGACAGGCTTCTAGGCGGAGGGAACATGAATGAACCGATCTTACAACGGAAAGAGAGGGATTCCAAAACTGTTCAATGTAATGGACTATTCAGTTGAAGAGGGCTTAAAAGATTTGATATGTACTACTCATACTAATAAGATGCATCTTCTTTTCGGTAGCTCATCACATAAGAACTCCAAAGTTAAGCGTGTTTGACATTGGGCAATTCTGTGATGGGTGACCTCCTGAGAAGTTTCCTAGGGTATGTGTGAGTGAGGACATAAGCACGCTGGAAAGACTCGTATTGATACAGTGAGGACAATTGTCGAATCTGGGGCATTACACTTCAGACGGTCCAAGATCTCCTTCTGGCTGTCGTCTTCCAAAATTCTTTCTCGGGTTCGAAAAGATTTGGTGAAGAAAGTATTTGAGCCTTGAATGAAGCTAGTTGAGATGACAATGCTTTTCCAGTTGACTTGGAAGGCTGAGGTTCATCGATTTCAGATGATAAAGCATCAACTGTGGTGTCAAATGCTACAGATGAAACAGGGATTGCTTCAATGGGGACTTCTTGTGCTACCAAACTGGTTGATGGATCCTCAGCAATAGAAGAGATTAGAGGCAGAGAAGCAATAGTTACACTGGCATCCTTGGGCATAGCAGGAAAAGATACTAACGGTTCTTGGAGAATGCCTTTAGCAGTATCATGAGAAAATTCAGACTTTGAAGGAGAAGAGATCTCCATGTGATTTGTGCCCTGATCAAAGTCAGAAAGAGATTGCACAACTTCTTCGGCAGAGATAAGATAGACTTCTGAAAGACCAATATACGCCGAGAGAGGATGCACAACTTAGTCAAACTCTTATACATATATATCTTCCTCATGGATCTCTTGAGGAGCTTTCGAGGAGCTCTGTTCATCTTGTTGACTGATTGCCACAGTGATGAGAACATCCTTGGTCATAATGATCTCAGTGGTTGGAAGAATGGAGTCCACATCACTGAGCATAGCGGTTTCAACCGGTATCTCAGAAACAAGCAAAACGGTAACAGATGAAGATGGTGGTACCTGATTGATAAGTAAGTCGTTGATAGTTTCAGGTGCCAGCACTTCATCAATGTTCAGGTCTGAGTCAAAGTTGCCTTTTTCTCCAACAGCAGGCAGTTGAAGTTCCTGCCGCTTTTGAGTGACAATCATTGAGAGTGAGGGAGCGTCCATCTCAAGTTGAGAAATGACAGATGAGTCATCCTTTGCGGTTGGGCAAGTAGGAACAAAGTTGTTCCTCTTCAATTGAATCAGTGCTTGGAGAGCACTTTCCTTCATCTGTAATTCCGAGAAGTCTCTACGAAGCATAGCGGTTGGTACATCAGATGCTTCTGTCCATTCCAATATGGAGAGTTCAAGTTTGGCACCTGCTTTGATCTTGTCGGTTTGAATTAGTGAGTCGAAGGTTATGACCATTCGAAATTCAACCCACTTATCAAAATGCCGAACGATCTCATTGGCACGTTCTCTTGTCAGCACAATGTCATTGTGAACATTGTTGTGTTTCGGTGGATCTTCGTGCAAAACTTTCTTCCCCTTTTTAGTAGGATGGAGGAGAGGAATACTGGAGAAGGAGGATGTGATTTCTGGTTTAGCGATCTTAATCCCTTTGAGTTTTGTTGCTTTAATTGCGGGGATCGGAGGAGGAACCAACAGTGCACAAAGATGCTTGATCATCTTGATTTTTGCAGCTTTGGCTTTTCTGACCGTTTCATCTTAAATAATTGTGAGACCGGTACATCATCTTTCGATTCTTCATCGGAACTGAATTTCAGAACCAGCTTTCTCTTAGTGCCCTTCGGAAGCACATGCGTCTTCTTTTGCTTAACAAATTCAATTTCAATATCTGTTTTGACAGAGACAATCTCCTCTTCGGTTGGAAGATTTTTCTTTATAAAATTTTCAACCGCTGTCCAATTGAATAACTTCGTCTTTCCAAGTTCAACCATGTCCACCGGTTGGACTCCTTCCCGAATCAATAGATGGCAAATTTGAACTGCAAATCCTTGAGACTGATTCTCTTTCTTTCTCATGGCAACCAATGTCTTGAACAAGACATCAGACTAGTTGATTTTAAGATTTTATGCAATGGTGACCATGACAAAGAACTTTTACAGAGTGATTTTGTCATATGCACCGGCCTTGACGAGAATCCCCTTCGCCACTACATCAGCCAACAGTCTGAATTCAATTTTCAGATCTCGTTTCTGGAAAGTTGGAGAAGAGATCAGAGATTCAAAGAAAGAGAAGTTACTTCTCCAAAGCTCAATATTGCCCTCTGGATAAGTAGTTAAAACGGTGATTCCAGCAACTGATAGCTTAAACAAATCAGCGAACATCTTCTGGGTGATGCGAAGGTTCTTTCCCTGAACGAAGCAGAGGATTTCCCCATTTTTCACATAGGCGGTGTCAAAGAATTCTTTCAAAATGTTTTCTGAGTATTGCTCGTTGCAGCCCAAAAATGATCGAAGGCCAGATGTGACGAGCATTTGGAACATAGTTTGCATCGGCTTATTGGTCAAGGCGAGCACATAAGCAAAGTTGACAGCACTGGTGTTGTGAGCAATAGATGCAGCCATTTGTGCGGTGAATAAAGTAGGTTGGTAAGATAAAATCTGCAAGACAATCTTGACAAGCAAAAATCTCAGAATAATCAAGTGCTAAGATGGTAAATGATTGTAATGGAGAAAAAAAATTATATTACAAAGTTCATGCGAGTATATCCGGTTCTGGGAAGCACATATCAGTCCATGTGGAGGATTGTCAATGGAGGGATTTTTAAATTTTGAAAAAATTTCACATGGCGGTAATGAGTTATTTCAAATTTTAATACGATAATCGTCACGTCATGTAAGGCAGTCAGAGAGTTGAGTGATTTTTACGCAATGACGTGGAGAAAAGTTCCATGCACAAAGAAATGAACCGGTTGCTTTAATGTGATTAGAGGGTAAGCGGTTGAGTCACGCAATAAACATGGGTAGTCCATTTGTCAACCGCAGCAGTTGAAAACATGTTTCTTTTAACACATTAATTTATCGAATTAACTGATATTTATCCCTAAATACATCCATTAAATAGGGTTAAATGAGCTTATCCTCGGAGAATGAACCGTCGATGGTTGACAGAGATCTCTTCATATTCTCCTGTCAATGAGTCATAATTATGATCGCGACCCTTCACATGGTTCGAGTCTATAAATACAAGCAAACCAGTTAGTCACGAAATCACTTGAAAAATTTTAAAGGCAGATAATATAATATTAGAGCAGGATCAATGGAAAAGGCAAGCAGTTCAAGATAACCAGACATGGCCGAGGAGTTCCAGCAGTCCATAGTGGCTGCTCGGAAGCTGAAGTTGGAGGACAACATTCTAGAGAAGGCGATGTCCACCTGGAGCAAGCTCCAGGAGTTGCAGTCCTTCCTTCAAGGAGGGCCTGTTTTCCTTGTGGCAATAGAAAAGAAGTATCGACGGCGTCTAGGCGTTGCACATGCTGCAGACATCTTCAAGAATGAAGGTGTCTATCTCCTGATGCTTCATCAACCATGAGACATTTTACTGCCTCATTGTCGCTTTCACTCAAAGAATCCTCGGAGATGGATCTTTCTGAATCTGAATCGGCCCATTTGCTTTTTCTTTTTTCTCCAATTAAAACTCGTTCTTTCTTTTTGGTGAACTTTTTATCATTTTGGACCGTCTCCTATCAATCGGTCTCTTTTCGTCTTTCTTCGGCCTGTTGTATTCTGCAATAAAATGCCCCCTTTTTCCCACAGTTAAAACAAGCTTGACCATCATCTGTATGGTTCCTTTTGGAACATGGTTTATCAAATTAAGATTTATTTTTACGCATAAATTTACCAAATTTCTTGACAAATAGAGACATAGCTTCATTGCTCAGTTGCTCGGCTGATTTCTTACTTGTAGATTCTTCAACCGGAAGAGCCACTGTCGTAACTGCCAGGGCCTTGGTTTGTTGAGAAGTGGATGGTTCTTCTTCAGTTTAAATTCCGAGCTCGAACTCCTACGCTTTAAGATCGACAAAGATATTGTGAAGCTCTAGCTTATTCAGATCTTTTGATTATCGCATTGCTACTGTCTTCACGTCTCATTCTCTGGGCAGAGCCATCATTACCTTCAAAGCAATTTCACAGTTAGAGTATTCTTTACCTAGATAAATAAGTTCAATAATAATACCACTAAACCGTTCATCAAATTCGGAGAAAGTTTCTCCTGGCTTCATCTTTACGTTGTCAAACTTCTGGATTGCAACTGTCAGTTTATTTTCTTTGGTCTGGTCGTTGCCTTCACACAGTTGTGTGAGTTTTTCCCATATCTCTTTTGCTGTGGAGCAAGTTTTAATCTTGGAAAACATATTTTGGATATCTTTGGCGATGTTGTCAAGGTTCACCTTCTTCTTGTCCTCAGCTGTTCATTTGGATCGATGCTTTTTCACCATTTGGGGAGCACCTTCAATTATAGCAACAACCAAGTGTACATGTGTTATTTAATAATTGTAATTGTATTAATGAACTATGGAATCCTCTAGCATTCGATTTTCGATATATGAATATTAACATGTATCAAACTTCATATGTCTATGTTTATATATCTATGGATTATGTCATAAAATCTCATCACCCTCTTAATTATGACATATAAAATCACTTCGAAGTTGAGGATGCTCCAAAAATACAATAAACACAATAACATAATCAAGAATACTTAAAAACAAAATTCAATCTTATAAAAAAAATTCAAAACATAAATGTTTGGGTATAGGATCCCATAAATCCTAACTAAAAGAAAAGAGAAAAGCAGAAAACATTTTTGAAGTTCTTGTTCTTTGCTTGAGTTCTCTTGATTTCTTTTTTCTCGTCTTATGTATCGTTATCTCGTACAACTAATTCTTCATTTGGCTGTGTATGGTGTATCTCCCTTAATCTAGGTCTTGTTCTTTTTATATATGTATTAGAGTCCTTAAGAACCTTCTTTCATTGCCCAAAAGATCGAGTAGATCTGTTTTCACAATCGCTCTATGCTGGGGCGGTCATTTTTCACCTCCCTAGCATGACACATCTGTCCAAGCCTCTCATTTTCTTCAATTCGTGCTGGGGATTCATTTTTTACAGATCTAGCACGACTTTTGTTGCCCGATTTTTGTTCCACCACCTTGAGTTTGTATTTTTATCATTTTTTTCCCCTATAAAACAATCAATTCAAGTGAGAAAAGACTCAATTACATAAATTATGAAATAAATGAATAGAATGCAAAGACAAAACATCGAAAACATGCAACAAGACGACTCAAAACAATGTAAAATGACGCATAAAATCCACACTTATCAATCGGATACATGCAACTTCTAAAGACATGTCGAGGGAGGGGTGTAACAATTTCTCATATATAGATGTGGGTGTGTAACAATTTCTCATTTCAAGAGAGGAATTGAAACATGATATTTAAGTTAAAGAACTAGATCGACTTGGATGCATCTGCGTACAAACGTATGTCATCGATGAATAAATACATAGTGGATATTTTTAAACAATAGTATTTTGCTATTTTATTACTATTACCTACTTTGCTTATCGTTTTTTCCTTTATATATGATACCATGATTGCTCCACCCCTTGTGGCGTTGTTTTGGCACTTGGGTTGTCTCCTATTTGCTTGAGTTGAAACATCGCAAATACCCCTTTTTTTACTCTCTTTTTTTAATAAATAATTTCACCCCTAAGCTGTTTGGATGCTTAGGTGGGATGTCCCTAATAATTTACACTAAATTTAAAAGCAATTAGCAAAACAAGTTAAAGCAATTATGTAATTAAAAATGGTTAAAAGCAATCACGAGTAAACTATTTGAGATTAGTATTTCGATCCCATGCTCTCTTTCACAATCATTTAAAAAAAAATTCATTTTCCCATGGGAATATTTAATATTTTCAAAATATTATTCACTTCTTTCCAAATATATAGGTTACATCTCATTTTTTCGACTATATCAAATTTATAGTTTAATTTCTACATCTAATAGTATATTTTCTTTTTTAATAATATATCCTTATTAACTAAGTTTTTCAACCATTTCTTAAAACAAGGATAAAATATGAATTTGTTGGAAAATTATATTTTAAAATTATATTCTTAATTTGTGAGGTGAAAAAACAAATAATCTTACATATTAGGACGTATCGAGTTTTTTTTTTTTTTTTTTGTGAACATGTATCTAGGCTTTAATCTGTCAACAATAGTTACAAATTTCATTTATATTTTCGAAAATGAAGAGTAGAATTTATTAGTTGTAAATATAAAAATTTACAAATTTTTTATTATATATAATACAAAAACATAATATACTAAATATATAGAATCATGATGTAATTTTATATTTATCTAAAGCACACTTTATTTTTTCAAACTAATTATATGATTTTACTATATTAAATAATATTTCTAATATTTATTTTATCTCTTATTATTTTAAATTTTATAAAAAAAACTACTCAATGGATAGTAATTAATTAGTATTTAATGTAAGTACCAAAGAACACTTGCATTGGAAGACTAAATGTGGTACAAATTAAATGAAATATTAATGTGTGAAAGGAGAGTATTTAGTCCTTCCAATTGTCAATAAGCAAAATGTCATGTAAGAGAAAAGGACATGATCTAGCGTACGTGTTACAAATTATATTATATTATTATACTCAAAATGTATGCAAATATAAGATATATTTTTCAAGGGTTTGGCACTCGGATATATATAAAAAAAATTCAAGCTAATTATGCACGAGTGATACACGTGTGTAAAATCATGATTATTATATATATGAATCATGATTATTAATAGATTGAGTTGATTCATTAAATTTTTGATATCTGATTTGTATAGATAATATGTGAATTTATTTAGTTTTTAAAGTGAGTTAGATATTGTTTTTATGATTAAATTATATGAAAAGTATTATTTATCTAAATTAATATGATATTTTCGTAAAATTAATTGGTATCAGAAAGTCGGTCAACTAAATGCTTCAACCTTTTTATATAGTATAGATATGTTGAAAATACGATTCCCTGAATTTCTATTTGTCTCCATGGTTTAAACCAAATTCACTGTTTTCTCATTTTACTCCATCTATTCTTATTATATAGGATTCTTTTCCCATTTTCCCCAAATGTATAATCTATTTTCTACATTTAATTATATTTTTTTGAGTTTAATAATATATCTTTACTAACTTAATTTTTAAAACGTACTACCTTTTTTAATAAATTAAATAAGAATAAATAAGTATTTTGTCCAGAGAGAGTCTGAGCTATAAGAACTTGATATTTTTTCAGTTTGTTCCAAGAGATAAAAATACTGATAACTTCCTTGGACAGATGTGCTACTTCAGTCAGGAGTTTGTCTCGAAAACTATCCAAAGAATTTTCAGTGTTGACCTGACTTCTCCGTAGAATGGTGAGACTAGAGGTGATGGAATAAGTCCTAGGTCACTCATTCTTCCTTGTGGGAATGATGTTCACTAGAAGACTTTAACAATTAAAATTTTTGTAACAAATCAATTATGTCGGACTTTCTTACTATCTAATTGAAACTTCTAGTTTAGATCACTCACTAAAACAAGAATAAACAGTAGTCTGACTGTCATTTTACAAGTATTTTAGAAAAAAAAATATTAAGCACAAGTTGATCCTTAATGACTTGATGTAACACTTAAGTGTGTGCTAAAAAGTCTTTAGATCGGTTGGGTTCTTGAAAGCTTGAATGTTTTTGTTTTCTTATACAATAATTTCTGAGCGAGAGAGAACGCCTTACTTACTTACAACTACAAGTTTCTCTATTTATAGATTTGGAACCAACAATCAGTAAAATCAAATATTATATATGTTCCAAATATGATATTTTTAATATCGTTCTTTTCACGTTACTGTCCTTTCTGACAAATTGTACATTGTAGGTAATGCTTGCAGATTTATGAAAATTCAGACATTGTTTGTATGGAAGACTTTATCCAATAATTCAGCTTTGAACTTTGAGTAATTTAACTGATTCTTCAAATAATGTTTCTTTAGCTTAACTGCATTTTATTCCAGCTGGTCTTGAGATGTCATTTTGGTAAACTTAGGTATCAGTTGAGCTTTAAACGGATTTGATTCACAAACCTCTCAATTTGTCTCATGTTCAGTTTATCTCATGTTCAATTTAGTTCATGTTATTAAATAATCAAAACTTAACTGATTTGGTTATGTGATATTCTCATAGTAATATAGTAAATCACTAATCTAATAACAAAAACTTTTCATCCATGTTGTGTCTATGGCCAAAAAATATGGTTAGCTCATTGGATTTACCTTCCAAACATTATTCTTAGAATAACATCTCATTATAAATTTACTAGGTATGTGATTATCTGTTTTCAGTATGTTAATATGTTTTGTGGACATACTTATCGTTTGTGTCTTCGAAACAAATCAAGAAAAGAAATATTTAGTAAAATGTTGTTCGAATCCTGATTTCACTAATTAGGCAATTACTGTAATAAGAAGATTTCTATTATATATTTTATATTATATTTTTAATAAATTTTATTTTTATCCTAAAAATTAAAATAATATGCTATATATTTATTTTTATATTTTATTTTTATTTTGAATAAACTTTTTCCCACCAGATATTTTTTTTTCAGGATACGCCCATGTATGGAAGCCTGAATTTAATTACTTATAATTAAATTGATTTGAGCTGGAGGGCTTTGATGGTGATTTTGAAATTACACCAATTTTTGGTGGATTTCAAATGCATCACGATCATCATTGTATTTAAATAAATTAAATATGGACTGGATTTAAAAAGCATCCAATAAAAATTCATCTAAGCAATTGATAAATTTTAAATCCACGGATTTGAAATTCATAACTTCAAATTCCTCCATACAAGCACAATTTTAGTGAACGATCTGATATGTTACTTTAAAACGAGATCTTCTCTGCTTTTCATTGTAAAGTAATATTACAAACTTTACATAAAATTCATTCAAAAGTCATCAGTATTTAGTTAAACTACCAAATCAAAAAAAGGTACGAAACAGATAAATAAAGTACACGACAAAGAAAGCAAGATGTTATTCTGTGGACTAAACTTTATTTGCAATATTTATGTAATAATAAAAAAACCAATGCCTTCTCAAAGCATTAGCACGTTGGAATATTTTCCCATTTAAATCTTATGATAATTGGTCCTCCTTATACATATATGAATTAGCTTTTGCATCTTCCACTACAATAGCAAGTGGTCTTTATTTATGGCCTCATAGGATTATTCCAAGTGTTTCTTTTTAAAAAAATTGACCTTTAAGATAGAAAAGAGAATCCTAACTTCATATCTTATTCTCGATTGATCACATAAATTATAAGGTTTGTCGTTTTTCAAGTTTACAACGTGACATTTGAGTTGCAGTATAGATTTAAAATAAGTATAAAAAAAATAGTATGCTTATCTCATCTAAGAAAATATTTTAAATTCTACACTGAAGTTTGGAAATAGCTAGTCGATTACATGTTAGCAGTTAACTCAACCACATTGAACTTTTTGTGTTGATTTACTAACCAACAATTCATATGCTAAGACCTGTTTTTTGGTATCTATTATGGGAAAAATCACATTTTTTTTTCATGTAAATTGTACGAATTTTCATTTTTTATCATGTTTTTGGTCAATTTACAGTTTTAGTTAATTTTTTTTTTCAATTTATTAATCTTTTTTCACCTGAGTGCTGATGTGTCTGTGTCCATCGCTATGTAAATGATTTCGGTGACAAATGATCATTTTTTGTGGTACGTCAGCACTACAATAAATAAGAGCTAAAAAAAAATAAAAAAAGACACCTCTTCCTTTTTAAATTGGAACCAAAACAATTTAAGAAATTTAAATCTATATTATTTGAATTCTATTATTTGATCAATCACTGATTTTAATTTTGCTCATCTAAAGTAGTTGATTTTATAGGGTGTTGAATCAAATGACTCGTATTGTTATAGGGCCTAAGTTTAGTGCCTATTGGGCTATAAAAGAGGAGTTGACAAATTTTTATTTCGGGCTGCAATTTAAGGGTCCAGCACATAACCCCAATTATCGTAATCATGCGCTCTGGTACTAAGTAATACAATTTTCATTATGATTATATATGATGATAACAGTATTTTTTTTCCCCATATTTGAAAATCAATTGAAAATTAATTAACTGTTTAAAAATTTGAAGAAATTTGAAGGCCAATGTTTTCAAGTTTCATTAAAAGTGAGTTGCAATAGTCGATGGACAGTCCCGGACCACTGACACCAATATATGTATGAGAATTTGTTAGAATCGGGATGTTGGTTTAGAGGGGGTACAATCTCAACAAATTTTCGAAATAATTCGGTTGGGTTAGCATTGATGAATTGTAATTCTTGTCAGTTAGGTATTAATAAGTTAGTCAGCAGTTGAGTGCTACACGGAGAGAGGTCCTTTTAATCAAATTTTGAAAAAATGGCAAAGACTAAAGAAACAATTAGGCTAACAAAGTGAAAGGATTATAAGTGCACAAACAAATTGTTTCTGGAACTTCGGAGATTTGAATAACTCGTATGTCACTCTTTTTCACTCAGGAGGGAATTTCACTAGAAGACTTTGACGAATACAACTACTTGCAATAACCCACTTCAGCAGCACTTATCATTGGCGTACTGGAACTCCTAGCTATCTCACAACTTCATCAATATGACAAGTAAGACTTTTACTGTCAATTACAAGTATTTTCAAATAAAAATACTAGCACAAATCGATCCTCAAATATTAGATAAATGAATTTAAGTGTGTGTTGAAATATGTTTGATCAGTTGGCTCTAAAAGTCCAACCAATTGATCTATTTATATGCATAGATCCCAATTATTGACCTTTCAATTTGATAGTCATTTCAGAATAGAGAAGTCGTTGTGGTATGTTGTCATTCTTTATATAACATACTCTGATAGTGCGCATGGATCCTAACATTCTAACGGACTGAAAAATATATTATGAAGATATTATCCGATATGTCAGCATGACTATTATCTTTAAAAGAATATTTTGAAAATCTTTAGAAAATGTTCGCTAAATGACTGATTCAATAAAGTAAGGTAATCATCCGTTCTTGAATCAGTTATCTTCAATGTTCAATTATCTTCCGATAATCATTTATGCTCAAGTTCTACTTAGCTTGAAGATCAATTATGCTAGGGAAAACATTTACGCATGAATATTGAGTTTTTCATTTATAATCTCAGTTCGGCCAGACTCTTTTAATTGTTCTCTGTAATTCAGTAGTCTTTTGTTACTTAATTGATCCAACAGAATTGTTATTTGTACTTATTTATTGTTACATACACTCCACTTTATTAATAAATTTCAAACATAAAATGGAGTATATGCAATACATAGTGGATATTAGTTGAATATAAGTTTATAGATTATAAGTTGTGATAATACTTTGTTACATGAATATTATTAATACAAAGTTAGAAAGAAAATTTAATGATTTATTAATTTTTAAAAGTTTATTTTACATAACTATTAAAATTTTAAAAATATAGAATTTTAACAGGTATAACGGGTCCTATCACGCCCCGAAACTCGGGATTGACACCATCGTTGTTTAACAATCACACGATCGAAACAACAAGCCTTTTGTAGCACAGTATAAACCGAACCAGTTTATATATCATAATTTCAACGAAATAAACATTGTCTTTACAATACCGAAGTCCGAAAATGACAAAGTTTAATGCGAAAACGTAAAACTGCATAATAATAAAATTAAACTTAATCTAATTTCTTGAAAATCACCATCCCCAGAACTGCTCGGATTCTTCCTCCTCGATTTCTTCTTCAAGCTTATCTGAGAAGGGTTGTAAGGGAGGTGAGTATTTGGGAATACTCAGCAAGTGGGGGAATATCGAGCACAATAAAAATAACATGCATAACTTTCGAAAATAGAACATGACTTGCATAATATTTTTCGTATCACATGCATAAACACTTACCAAGCACTGTGACTCATCTACTTTCTATGGTTTACTCACGTCGGTCCCTAATTTTTACTCCTCTAAGGGGACGAGGCCGTATAGCGGTTATGTCCCCCACCGCGTAAGGGTACGTCATGGTTGGGATTCCCACCATATACAGTCGACTCCTCACAGCGCTTTAAAAACCGTATGACAATACAAGAAAGAGTAGAAGAAAAATTGTACTCGACTATTTTTCAAAAAAAAAACCGAACACATGCATAAATCCGAATTTTAAAATTTAAAACAGCCCACTTACCGTATTTTAAATTGCTAAAAACATAGGTGTTTGGCTTCGAAAATTGGATCGCTTCTTGCTCTTGCTCGGACAGCGCCTCGACTTCGACTTTTGGTCTAACTTCGGGACGATTTTTGAGTAGAACTTCGGCTAGGACAAAGTGCTGAAATTTCAAAAATTTCAGCTCTAGGATTTCGAAATTTGGGGTGGAGAATGAGTAGGGATGGTGTGGTATTTATAGGTGAAGGAGAGGGATCTAAATTTGGCACTAAAATCCTACCAAAAGTTGCTCCAAATCTCTCAAAATTTGGCTCCAATCCCCTTGCTTAATTTCGAAAATATGGTTCCCTAATTAGTGAGATTTCTTGATCTCATGGTCCTTGATTTGGCTTGAAAATATGGTGGCTAGATCCAACGGTTTTGGTGCAAAGTTTTGATGATCTCCTTCCAAATAACCAAGCATCTAATCCTCACAAAAATCTTGTATATTCCCTTGGATATTTCGAAAATATGCATGTCATATTGTAGGTATTCTTTACTTGGTGATAAAGACTCCAACAATTAATTATCTCTTCATATGTATATCTTGGTATTTATTAAAATAATCAAGTCTTACAGTTTCCTTACAAATATTAATTACATTAGTGTGAGATTTTCGGTTCTCACATCCCTCCCTCCTTATGGGAAGTTTCGTCCTCGAAACTGGAGTTGGCTTGGTCTTCAAATAGGTAGGGATATTCCTTTCGCATCTTCTCCTCAACTTCCCAAGTTGCTTCTCGCTCGGTGTGGTTGGACCACTGCACTTTGACGTAGGGAATGATGCGTCTTCTGAGGACTTGTTCCTTGGCGTCCACGATTCTGATAGGGACTTCTTCGTATTTCAGTCCTTCTCCCAAGTTTCCTTCGGTCAAGAGTGGTCCTACTTCCAATACGTGACTTGGGTCTGGAATGTACCTCCTCAGTTGGGACACGTGGAACACTTTGTGGATTCTTGACATGCTTGGTGGCAATGCCAGCCTGCATGCTAGCGTGCCCACTTTTTCCAAGATTTCGAATGGTCCAACATATCGAGGGTTCAGTTTCCCGACCTTACTGAATCGGACGACTCCTCTCATAGGAGAGACTTTCACATAAGCCTTCTCGCCCACTTTGAACTCTACCGGTCTTCTCTTAAGATCTGCCCAGCTCTTCTGTCGGTCTTGAGCTTTTCTCGGACAATTTTAACCTTGTCCACTGTCATCTGTACTAGCTCGGGTCCCACCACGGCTTTCTCTCCCACTTCATCCCAGTAAAGTGGTGATCAACATTTCCTTCCACAAAGAGCTTCGTATGGAGCCATTCCGATGCTGCTGTGATAGCTGTTGTTGTAAGAAAACTCGATTAAGGGTAAATGGGTGCTCCAGTTGCTACTGAATTCAAGAGCGCATGCTCGCAGCATATCTTCTAAGGTTTGGATGGTTCTCTCCGTTTGTCCATCGGTTTGAGGATGATAGGCCGTACTTAGGGTCACTTTCGTTCCCATAGCCTCCTGAAAGCTCTTCCAAAAGCGCGAAACAAACCTCGGGTCTCTATCAGATAGGATGCTCACTGGCATCCCATGCAGTCTCACAATGTTATCCATGTACAGTGAAGCCAACTTATCGAGATTGTAATTCATTCGGACGGGTAGGGAGTGTGCAGTCTTCGTGAGTCTGTCCACAATCACCCATATACCGTCGTGGCTTTGCCTAGACTTTGGCAATCCTACCACGAAGTCCATGGAAATATGCTCCCACTTCCATTCGGGAATTTCCAGAGGTTGCAGCAACCCTCCAGGTCGCTGGTGTTCTGCCTTGACCTTCAACTGGTGGTATTCTATCCTCAAATCCAGTTTAGAGAAGACGGCGGCTCCTTTAAGCTGATCAAACAGATCATCTATCCGAGGCAGAGGGTACCTGTTCTTGATTGTGATCTTGTTCGGCTCTTTATAGTCGATGCACATTCTCATACTCCCGTCTTTTTTCTTCACGAAGAGTACTGGAGCTCCCCACGGCGACAAACTTGGTCGAATCTGCCTTTTATCTAGCAATTCTTGGAGTTGTTCCTTCAGCTCCTTGAGTTCGGCTGGTGCCATTCTGTAAGGTGCCTTAGAGATTGGTGCAGCACCGGGAACCAGATTGATCTCGAACTCCACTTCGCGGTTCGGGACTGTCCCCGAGAGTTCTTCTGGAAAAACATTTGGGAACTCTCTTACTATCGGGATGTCCTCCAATTTCAGCTCGACTTCCTCTTTTACTTCACTGACCATCGCTAGGTAGATGTCCTCTCCGGATTTCATGGCTTTCCAGGCTTGAGATGCGGAAAGTAGTGACTTCCGTTCCTTGGATGTACCGTGAAACACGGCTTCTTCCTGATCTGGGGTTAGGAGTTTGACTCTCTTTCCTTTACAATCTACCATCGCACTGTTTCTTGCTAACCAATCCATTCCTAAGATTACGTCGAAATCGACCATGATCAATTGTATCCAGTCGACGCTAAAAGTCTGGTTACCCATACTGATTTTACAATCTCTGTAAATCTCATCAGTTTCAATGGCTCTACTCGTAGGTGTGGCTATTCGGAAAGGTTCAGTTAGCTTATCGGGATTAGGTCCTAACTTCTTAGCAAACCTCTTAGACATAAAGGAATGGGTAGCAGCATAGTCAAATAATGCATAGGCAGGCACTGATTGAATTAGAATGGTACCTGACACGATTTCAGTTGCGTCGTTGGCCTCTTCCTGAGTCATGGCAAAGACCCTGGCATTAGGTTTGTCTTCTTTTGGTTACTAGGGCCTGCTCCTGCATTTGGCCCAGTTCCTCTGTTCGGCCCTGCTGGTCGTTTGGCGGCGGTGGGACACTCTGCAACTCTGTGCCCCGATTTTCCACATCCAAAGCATACACCGCTGGCCCTTCGGCATTCCCCGGAGTGTTTGAAACCACATGTTGGGCATGGCTTGAGTCCTTGATAGTTAGTGGCGGGGGATTGCCCTTTAGATGGTCCACCGGACTGGTTAGGCTTCTTGAACGACTGACTGTCATGAGAGAACTGATTATTCATAGGCCTTTAGTTCTTATTCTCTTTCTCTCTGCGTTGGATATCAGTTTCAGCTCGGATAGCTGCGCCCATGAAGTCTGAAAAGTTCGTTGGCTGATAGACTGCCAAAGCCGACTGGATTCTGCTGTTTAGTCCCTTCTTGTAGTGGTGTAATTTTAGAACTTCATCCGCCATAATCGCTGGAGCATATGATCCAAGGGCATTGAATTGAGAGGTGTACTCTACCACTGACATACCCGGAGTTTGGGTCAGATTTTCAAACTCACTCAACTTTTGCAACCTGACCTCGGCTGGAAAGTACTGCTTGAGGAATGCATCTCGAAAGCGCTGCCATATGATTGGTCCGGCAGTTAACAAGGCTGGAGAGACTGCTTCCTACCATTTACTTGCTTTGTCTTCAAGGAAAGGCACTATCACATCCACTCTGAGTGCATCGGATATTTCGAGCAGTCGTATTCGCGTTTCCATGCTTTTCAACCAGTTTTGGCCTAGCTCGGGATCTGCGTCCCCATGGAATGTCGGGCACCTGTTCTTACGGAGGGACTCGTAATGGAACTTAACTCCGTGCTGAGGTGGTGGTGGGGGCTGCTGATTAGCATTGAGGTTCACTAACCCCTGAACTGTCGTTGCCACGATCGTGGCTATAGCCATTAGGTCCGCTTGATTGAGATTGAACTGAGGTGGAGGTCCGTTGCCTTTTTCATTAGTGTTGTTGTTGTTGTTGGCATAACGGGGGTTGCGGTTTTGCCTTGGAGGTCTACCGGCCATTTCCTAAAATTTGAACGTTTCTAAGAATTTGTTGTATATATCGACATGATTGAATAATTAAGTTATGCTGGAACAAATGAAGTTAATAAATAAACATAACTTTTATTAATTTTAGAACGTAGGGGAAACAACTGAATGAAACAAGTAATACTGAATCAAACAAAGCGTACTGAAAGAAATAACGTAGCAACAATGAGAAAGTAAAACTCCTAGTAATAATGAATGGTCACTAAGATAGTCTAACCATCTATCTATCCATCTCCTACTGCAGCTATCGGCTCATTTATCTCGATAGGCTCCTCCTCTGGCTCCTCCTCTTGAAGTACCTCCACCATATGCGTAAGCTGGGCGTTCTCTTCCGTGAGCTGGGCCACCTGTGCCTTAAGTTCCTGTCTCTCCGCATCAACCACGTCCATCTCGTCATTCCAATGCTGCTGATACTGTAGATGGTACTGTTTCTTCTGCTTGATTTGCTCCTTTAGAGCTTCAACTTGCTGGACCAGACGTTGATTCACATAGGCAAGGCTATTCATGGCATCACCTGAATTTTCCAATCTCCTCTTACCTTTGGCATTCTGCTGTTTCTCTTCCTCCAGTTCCTTGCGATAACGCTCCACATCCTCTCGTAACTTTCCATGTTGATACTTGCACTGTGCTATGTCATCTCTGAGGTCCATGTTATCACTCCTAACTAGCGCACCCTGATAGATCGACTGGGTAAGGCGGACATGGATCTCATCTTTCTCAGCGGTTAGAAGCTCGACCTCCCTCTTTCTCTCACTCAGTCTAGCTCTAAGTCGCTGAATCTGACGGGACTGAAAGTGAAGGGCAAGCTCCTTCATACGAATGGCAGCTTGGGCACGGGTGCGGGGTCACATAGGGGTAGACGGAGCCATTTCTTGAAATCAAAAAATGGAAATGCTCAGAATCGACAATAGGCAATATCTAACAAGGGACAATATGCATTATATATGAAATTTTCGGAAATACATAAATATATATATTTTTTTTCCAAAAATGGAAAGTTGGGATTTTGACACATGGGTTCTAAGCATATGTCGAGAGGATTCCGAGACAATAATTTCCTATGAGAAGTTATAGGGTTTACGAATATTTCCTAAAACGGCAAAAACGACGTTTCGGAGGCCTAAACGAAGGAATTTCGCTATTTCAGCCCCTACCTCACGACTTTAGGGTGGTGACTATCGTTCGTTGGGCCGTTTCGGAGGGAATAGCGTCGGCCTCGAGTAAAAATTCGTCCAAAAATTTTTAGGTTTTTTTTTTGAAATCGATTTTTCCCAACCGGATTATGAAACTGGCGGCTCTGATACCACTTAAATGTCACGCTCTGAAACTCGGGATTGACACCGGTGTTGTTTAACAATCACACGATCGAAACAACAAGCCTTTTGTAGCACAGTATAAACCGAACCAGTTTATATATCATAATTTCAACGAAATAAACATTGTCTTTACAATACCGAAGTCCGAAAATGACAGAGTTTAATGCGGAAACGTAAAACTGCATAATAATAAAATTAAACTTAATCTAATTTCTTGAAAATCACCATCCCCAGAACTGCTCGGATTCTTCCTCATCGATTTCTTCTTCAAGCTTATCTGGGAAGGGTTGTAAGGGGGGTGAGTATTTCGGAATACTCAGCAAGTGGTGGAATATCGAGCACAATAAAAACAACATGCATAACTTTCGAAAATAGAACATGACTGGCATAATAGTTTTCGTATCACATGCATAAACACTTACCAAGCACTGCGACTCATCCACTTTCTATGGTTTACTGACGTCAGTCCCTAATTTTTACTCCTCTAAGGGGACGAGGCCGTATAGCGGTTATGTCCCCCACCGCGTAAGGGTACGTCATGGTTGGGATTCTCACCCATATACAGTCGACTCCTCACAGCGCTTTAAAAACCGTATGACAATACAAGAAAGAGTAGAAGAATAATTGTACTAGACTATTTTTCAAAAAAAAACCGAACACATGCATAAATCCGAATTTTAAAATTTAAAATAGCCCATTTACCGTATTTTAAATTGCTAAAAACGTAGGTGTTTGGCTTTGAGAATTTCTTGCTCTTGCTCGGACAGCGCCTCGGCTTCGACTTTTGGTCTAACTTCGGGACGATTTTTGAGTAGAACTTCGGCTAGGACTAGGTGCTGAAATTTCGAAAATTTTAGCTCTAGGATTTCGAAATTTGGGGGTGGAGAATGAGTAGGGATGGTGTGGTATTTATAGGTGAAGGAGAGGGATCTAAATTTGGCACTAAAATCCTACCAAAAGTTGCTCCAAATCTCTCAAAATTTGGCTCCAATCCCCTTGCTTAATTTCGAAAATATGGTTCCCTGATTAGTGAGATTTCTTGATCTCATGGTCCTTGATTTGGCTTGAAAATATGGTGGCTAGATCCAACGGTTTTGGTGCAAAGTTTTGATGATCTCCTTCCAAATAACCAAGCATCTAATCCTCACAAACATCTTGTATATTTCCTTGCATATTTTCGAAAATATGCATGTCATATTGTAGGTATTCTTTACTTGGTGACAAAGACTCCAACAATTAATTATCTCTTCATATGTATATCTTGGTATTTATTAAAATAATCAAGTCTTACAGTTTCCTTACAAATATTAATTATATTAGTGTGAGATTTTCGGTTCTCACATCCCTCCCTCCTTATGAGAAGTTTCGTCCTCGAAACTGGAGTTGGCTTGGTCTTCAAATAGGTAGGGATATTTCTTTCGCATCTTCTCCTCAACTTCCCAAGTTGCTTATCGCTCGGTGTGGTTGGACCACTGCACTTTGACGTAGGGAATGATGCGTCTTCTGAGGACATGTTCCTTGGCGTCCACGATTCTGATAGGGACTTCTTCGTATTTCAGTCCTTCTCCCAAGTTTCCTTCGGTCAAGAGTGGTCCTACTTCCAATACGTGACTTGGGTCTGGAATGTACCTCCTCAGTTGGGACACGTGGAACACTTTGTGGATTCTTGACATGCTTGGTGGCAGTGTCAGCCTGCATGCTAGCGTGCCCACTTTTTCCAAGATTTTGAATGGTCCAACATATCGAGGGTTCAGTTTCCCGGCCTTACTGAATCGGACGACTCCTCTCATAGGCGAGACTTTCACATAAGCCTTCTCGCCCACATTGAACTCTACCGGTCTTCTCTTAAGATCTGCCCAGCTCTTCTGTCGGTCTTGAGCTTTTCTCGGACAATTTTAACCTTGTTCACTGTCATCTGTACTAGCTCGGGTCCCACCACGGCTTTCTCTTCCACTTCATCCCAGTAAAGTGGTGATCGACATTTCCTTCCATAAAGAACTTCGTATGGAGCCATTCCGATGCTGCTGTGATAGCTGTTGTTGTAAGCAAACTCGATTAAGGGTAAATGAGTGCTCCAGTTGCTACTGAATTCAAGAGCGCATGCTCGCAGCATATCTTCTAAGGTTTGGATGGTTCTCTTCGTTTGTCCATCGGTTTGAGGATGATAGGCCGTACTTAGGGTCACTTTCGTTCCCATAGCCTTCTGAAAGCTCTTCCAAAAGCGCGAAACAAACCTCGGGTCTCTATCAGATAGGATGCTCACTGGCATCCCATGCAGTCTCACAATGTTATCCATGTACAGTGAAGCCAACTTATCGAGATTGTAATTCATTCGGATGGGTAGGAAGTGTGCAGTCTTCGTGAGTCTGTCCACGATCACCCATATACCGTCGTGGCTATCGATAGGGTTGACCCATCTCACAAATAAAAATTCTTGAGACCGTCTCACAAGAGACCTACTCAAAATATAATTATCTATATTAAATCAAACTTTTTACAAATTTTTTGTCACGGTTTGACAGTTTCAACACGCAAAGATTTTGAAAAAAGAAGCTATCACATAGATTTGTTGGCATCTAAGCTTTAACGCTCCCTATAGTCAAGAGAATACACAATACTATACACTAATAGCGTCCACATCTTTATGTCTTTCGTGCGAGTTGGAATTACCCGACAAGAAATTTATGATATGTTGGGAATCTGTTATAATATTATTCAATCAATTAAATAATTAAAACAATTTTAGAATGAACTCCTATGATAATAATTAATTTTAGTTACGTTTATGTGATCAGCTTCTAAAATATAGCTTTGAATATTGTATAATAAAAAATAGTTGAACAATAAAAATTGATTATATTGGAAATATATATGAAAAAAATATTCTGATAATTTAAAATATTAGACATAAATTTTATTTTAAAAATCAATTTTCAATCATCCAACCAATTTTCTTATTGCAAGACACATTGTTTTCCAAGGCTTATGTAGCTAGAAGATTATAATATTTACTTCTGCGCTTGCTGTTAAAACATATTCGTATTAAATTAGGGACAATTTGGAAAATGACATTGCCAAACATCAATTTTGAGTTGTGATATTTATTTTTAAAAAAATTGAAAAATGATATTTATAAAGAGATGTTAAAACGGGCCGATCCAAACCATCTTCGCCCGATATCACGGGTCAGGTTGGGATGCCAATTCGGTGGGTTGGAAAAACATCAACCCGACCTTACCTATTATGGGTTTCTGATTATGCAGAACAAAATCTGCATAAATCAATCTAGTTTCCAGTAGAAAAATCATCTTAGTTTGCTTGCAATTTAGTCAATTTCTTTGTTCAAAGTTTTCATAGTCTTTAGTTCCAAATCTTCAACCTTTTCTAGAAAAATGTTGGTTTTCATTCGTAATGACATAATTCGTACTCATGTTGTTTATTAATTTAATTTCCGAGTGACTTTATTATATTTAGCATCCAACCCATGAGATTAGAACTAACGGTCAAATTGGGTATTTGAGTCGTTTTGATTTTTATTTATTTTCACAAATTGGTGTTTCAATGCACTGGACAAGCACACAAAAATTTAGAGAAAATTCTATTTTTTTATTAAACACAAGAGGAGGATTGTTAAATTTTAAAAAAATATTTTGTTATATCTTTTTAAACGTTTCCCCACCAATATCGTGAAATAATATTTATGATATTATTTGCTTATCAAATAGTCTGTTAGTTTAGTTTTATTTTTGTAAAATTCATACTTTAATTTTGAAAATGTTAGAAACAAAACTTTACTCAACTTTATCACACAATTAGACTTGTCAAATTGGGTTAAGTCATCGGGCTGGCCCGTTCCGTTATAAAAATTGAGCGAGTTGAATTGATAAAATAGCGCCCATTTGGAGACGAGCCAAAAGGGCTGAGCCCGTTTGGGTTGCGGGCCAAGACAAAGCGAGCCTAAATGTAGCGGGCTGGGTTGGCCTAGACGGGGCGGGCCTAACCGAGACGTGTCAAAAGGGCTGAGCTCGTTTGGGTTAAGCTGGGTTGTCCATTTAGAGGCCCGCCAAAATGACGGGTTGACCAGCCCCGCCTATTGGCGGGTTACGTCGGGTGGCCCTCCATTACAAGTCTACACACAATCACATAACAATTAAGCCAAATGATAAAAATAATTTGTTTAATAATTAATAATGTTTTTAAAAATAAATGACGAGCCAATCCAACCAAACCATAACATGAATGGGCTAACATGTTTTAACACACATTCAATTGAATTGCTAAAATCGTGACAAATCTATCATTTTCTTAAGATAAGTTAGGTTGGGTTGCCTAGAATGACTAACCAAATTGACATCTCTACCTTCAAGCATACAGAAAAAACATAGGCTAAACAAAATAAAAGAAATTGAGATCGTGATTTTGAATTCAAATCAAACAAAAGTGATTTGATTAAATATTTCCTATTGGTAAATATTTTAAAGCATAAGAGAAAGACAGATGAATAGAGAGTGTTCATAAGATAGAGAAGATTCATATGAGTCAATACTCATGTGTAATTTTCGTTGTATTCAATCCTCCTATTTATAAGAAAAAATTACAACATACAATTTTTTACATATATATTATCTTTCTATATTTATCTTGATCGCAAATATCTTAAATCTAAGCAAATAAGAATATCATCTACAACAAGAATATATGAAAAAAAATTAGAACATACAATTCTTTACATATATTATCTTTTCATATTTATCTCGATCACAAATATATCAAATCTAAGCAAATAAGAATACTTATCTACAACAAGAATATATTTATAACACTCCCTTAGATGATAATTTGCACAACAACAGATTCGTCAAAAATCTCCATTTGGCAGGATGGATGCTTGGTAAATTCTTCGGGACTCAAATTTTGACTCGTTAAAATATTGAAAGTAAAACCATGTGGAAAAAATCTGAGCGTAGGAAAAAAAAGTATAACAATAAATATTTATTTGAATGTCCTCCAGATGATGGACATTCTTTATTAAAACCTTATTAGGAAAAACTATGAGACAAAATCCTGGTGAAGGAAAAGAGTATGAGATATCTCGCTGATTGTTACTTGCCTCGTTAAAAACTTTGTCATGAAAAACCCCGTGAGAAAATATAGAAGTAAAATTTTGATTGTTCCCCATATTGCAAGCATCACTTGAAAATATTAACTTTTCGTATGCAAATCTTGTACATTGACTGATTTTCCAAAAGTTGATGCAGGTTATGATACAGAAATCACTAGTCTAATTTGTTAGATATGATGATGCATAAATTGTCCTTGATATGGTATTTCAAAATCAGATATATTTTATTCATATTCAAGTTTGCGAAAAATATATTTGAGCATCAAATAATCGAACAACCATCAATATATGTCACAAGTATTTTAGTACTTTTTCTACGTACTATAACTTATAAACAAATATTCCTTCTATGAAATGATGAGATGTTCAATTCATAATTCTAGACATGATTTTGTTCTTTTCCATGTCTTTAATCACAAACTTATATTTCAAATTCTCGACCATTTTAGAAAATTTTTCAAAAGCAATAAGTTGAATATATCACATGTACAATGATAATCTTAATATGTATGATGACATGAGGCTCTATTGAAACTTGATTTTAAATGTTGAATCTGATTTCATTTGGCATCTCAAATTTTATCAGGATCTATATATGTATAGGAAGAGTGGAGCTAAATTATGAGGCACCAATTATTATAATTATAATTAATTATCAAACAATATTGATTCATTTAAATCTGCAGCGAAAAAATAATTTAAAATATTTAAAAATGGACCTCAAAGCCTGAAAAAATTTCAACATAGCCTCCCCGTAAACAGGACATACAAAAAATTTAAAATACCGGCAAAAGAAAAATGACTAAGGATGACGTTGCAGTATTCATAAACAATCACACACAAATACCAACTAGGCACAAAACAACAATAATAACAACAAACATAAATCAAGCATAAACATATAAAAGAATGAAATATGCAATGCATGAAAAAGGCTGAATAACAACGGGAGAATATGAGCCAATAAACGGTGCGATAATAACAGAAGTAATGCTCGAGCAACAACACACGGGAGAGCTACATCGTCATGCAGCTAAACCACCCTGCCAAGTATGTTAGGTATGTCGTGATGTGCCTAATAAAAACCCACGACTTGACCTCCATACAGCTAATACGATAACAATACAATAAGAAGTCACAATAACTAACCACGTATGATGTCAATATTTCAAGTGCATATCACACAGAAAATGCATTAAGAAATAGACAATCATAATTTCGATATCAGGGATAACTTGATTCATAAGCCACCAGTTGATTCCGAAACAGTGTGCACAATATAACAGAACAATGGTTAACAAGAATGATAGGTCTCAACGTGTATGTCATAATATCATACCCTAAACTAAACATCATAAAATGTATCAATTAATTGAACATATAAACCAACAAGACATTTAATTCACATAAATCACATAAACAACTCAAATACGACTAAAAATTCAACTTAAGGATTTAATTATTAAAACTTAATCCCAATATTCTCAATAATTCACCAATACGCATATTATTCTCAATAATACTTCTTTTCACAATTTAAATCCCAAGTTCGACTAAATATCAAATTATTCAACAATTCGTTTTAAATTTCCAGCTTTCAAACAATACGATTTATTAACTAATTTTCGCTCCTAAAAAAGTCCCCACAACTCTAAAAATCAACATATTAATCATAATTTCCAAATTAATAGCACAAATCAATCCGACTAAATTTATAACTCGCCGAATTATACCTCGAAGGCTCAAACCTACAAAAATTACCCAAGCTTCAAGTTTACAAGATAAATATGGTCTGAAATGGATGAAAAACTCCTCAACCAGATGATGGAATTCACGAGCAACCAACTCAGAAACAGGGCTCGTGACCAGGGTACTGTTTCGCATGAATAGGAGCTCAAATACATCTTATAATGTGAGACCCCGAAAATAAAATAGTTTTGATGACATTTTGGTAAATAAGTTGAAATTTATTTTTAACACATAATTAGGTGACATGATATTCACAATAGATGTTTCAGACATCCCAAAATATGACATATTTATTCTCAAAACCAATCGCCTTAATAGTAAAATTGGAGGTAAATAAATTAATGAAATCAACATATTTATATCATAAAATTGATATGCGTGTTTTGTATTTTAATAAAGCTTGTCTTGATTATATATTATAGAAATTTTTCTCAATAAGTATTTTTGCCAACATCAATTCGTGGACGCACATTTATATTTATTTATTCATTCCAGATAATATGAGGATTTTTTGCTAATTTTAGTAATGATATTGACATAATAAAATCTTCTCGATCTTTGATTAACATTTTTGTATACTATCAATAGTTTGTAGCTATTTGTATAAGTTTGATGTTCAATCCAATCGATTATGCCAAGCTATGAAGCATTTGTATAAATTATACTTTAATTGGTATAAAAACCCACTTGTTTACAATACCAGTAAAAAAAAGGTTTACTATTGAGGTTATGCGAAACACAATAGTAATATTCATTATTTATCCCATTTTTTTTTCTTTAAGGGAAGATGCATATTACGTCTTTGGAGCGATAGCTCTTCTATAACTATTTATTTGTTATATCATAAATTTATCAAATCAATATTGACATTTGATTCAAAAATCCATATACGTCAATGTTTATTGTTATTTGATTATATCAAGCACATCATTTTTTTCGTCAATCAAATGATCTTCTAGATTTTTAATACATTTATATCAACATATGAAAATATAAATTGGGTAGATATCAACGATATTCGCAAACTTTATACCGTGCTTGATAGATATCAATAAAATTCATTTGCGTTCTTCATGTGTGATATAGAATAAATAGTTATATGAGCGACCAATGTACATTTAGTACAATATTTGATTAAGACGTATATCTCAATATTTTGTGTCAATCTTATTACTCATACACCAGTTCAATTGAGATAATATATTCCTCTTCTTAGAAAAAATTAAAAAACTATATTGTATCAATTGTGTATCACATTTCAATTTAGACTTAAACACTGCCAAATTTAAACCACTAGTTCAACTCAAGCGACCAGGGGCGTAGCCATAGTATGGACTGGGCTGGGAAAGATTATCAATTTTTTTTTATATAGACATAGTGTAGTCCAATTTTTTCCTTAAGCCCATCCATTAAAAAAAAAGAAAAGAAAAAAAAGAGAGAAAGTAAAAAAAACGATTGAAAAAAAAAGCTCATCTCTCACGGCTTCAAGAGCGCCTGGAAATTGGAATTTCTATCTCAATTCTCAACCCTCTTTCCTGCGCCACACCCCACTTATGCCCTTTTTCTCTCTTTTTCTCAATGTATTTGTTAGGTATATCTCTAATTATTTAATTAATCTTTTTTAAGCATAATCCTTCTTGATTCTTGATGGGTTTCGAGTTTAGATTCTTGTAGTTTCTAAGAAAAAAGTTACAAATCCGAATCGCAGTGGCATGAATTTGAAAAGAAATAGTATATTTCAACCCTTGCATGCAAACTCACAACATGAAGGCCACCTCTAGGATTTCCAAAAACTAGATTATCAAATTCAGACCAACTACTTTAAGTCTTTTCTTTCATATTCAGTTTGATGGTGTGATATCTTAACACGAGGGTTGTATGCCACGCTGCAAGAAAAACTATGTAATTAAGCCAATTTTCTGATGCCGCGTATCTCTTTAATTAAGCACTATTCTCCTTGGGGTTCATTGGTTTGTGTTTTCCCCAAGATTCTTGTAGTTTCTAGTGTTTTTGAATCTGAATTTGTTCTATTCTGGGTTCAAGATTAAAAACTTGCAATAATTTAATTGTATGCTTTTATGGAATCATATCATCATGAATTATCTATTTAGTGCCTTTGATGTTTGGTTACTCAAAAGATAGAAATTTTTTTTATCATCTTTTAATTTAAATGAAGAGTATTCTTTTAGGTGAAATAAAGTAACGTTTATAGGTTTTTTATTTATAGGTGAAAAATCGAAGGTTGCGACTAATGTAGTGTTTATTTAAGTTACCATCTTTTGGCGTAATTTGTATTTTTTTATTATGTGTACTCTTTCATATGATTAATGTTTGAACTTTTGGAAAATATTTATCCAGGTTTGATGATTATATTGTGAAAATCGTGGATTGCACTTAATCTTTATGTCATGTGGAAAATATTGTATTGATTTCTAGATTAATTTTTTTTATTTTCTAGCCCCCCATATTTTGAAATTCTGGCTACGCCCTTGAACTCAACTGAATGAATAACAGCATACAGACTGCTATCAAATACAATGAATTATAATTGTAATGCCAATGGGCTGTTCCCGATCCAACTGGCGGGAGTCGGTTATCCCATGGCCCATTACTCAATGACTCTTCCAGCCCAGACACCGGAGTTTGTACCTCCCCAGACTCGAACCTAAGATCTCCTGGACATATAGATACTTAGCTCAATTTGTACCAGACTTGTGCTAAGTATCTATATGTCCAGGAGATCTTAGGTTCGAGTCTGGGGAGGTACAAACTCCGGTGTCTGGGCTGGAAGAGTCATTGAGTAATGGACCATGGGATAACCGACTCCCGCCAGTTGGATCGGGAACAGCCCATGGGCATTACAATAATAATGCTATATTCTAGCAATTAATGATCCTCAATGATCAGATACAATTATTTGTAAAGTGTGCTCGATTGATTGAGTTTAGTTCAGATACTTGAATGCTTGAATCTCTGTAAAAGTCGTAGAAGTTTACTAAACATAATTCTTTCTCCATTTATAGACTTTGAAGCCAACGATCTCGAATTTCAAAAAGGATCTGTTCCAAAAAGAAAGTGTCTGTTGGCTTGTCTTTTGTCTATGTCAACATTATCTGACAAACATGCACTGTTGCAGTCTGTTTTATACATAAAAGCATCCAAACATCAATTTAATCCTCTAGTGTAAACTGTGATGTCCTTGAAATAGAATTATGAAAACTGATAAAAGATACTTCAATTCTGTCCGACTAGTCCAGTTTATGTAAATCATATTAGCTTATAGACATAGTCAGTTTTGTTCGGTTTGGAGTTCAGTTTAGATTAAATCAGTTTTGCTTTAATTATTTGTTAACACCAAAACATAAAAGTCATGTTCCAACATATAAAATCCATAATTAAAATTTAGGAAATAAAGATCTGACAAATGTCTTTAAATTTAAAAATTGTCACCAAATTGCATAAGAAATTAATGCAATCTAATGTGATATATTTACATTAGAGTAGATTTACAAAATTTATAAATTATTTTATGTCATCAAAATAATTTGTGAATCAAAACAAAACACACATTAGAATTTTTCAAAAATTTAGATAAATATTGTATTAATTAACTATAAAAACTCAAGGTATATTGGAGCAGTAAACAAGAAAGTTGAGAAATAAACCAAAATAAATTGGTTTACTAATTAAATAAATAAGATGACTCAGAAGCGCCATAAATCGCCCACTACCATCATCTTGTATATGCTACTTTCATCGTCGTTTCCCTATATAGACGATGATATCAATTCATTTGATTTAACATTTAATTTTTTTGTTTGTCGATGAAGTTGTGGTTTCACTACCACATATTCATCATTTATAATCAATAGCATATGCAGTTCATCATTGAACATCAAATCACAATTCATAAAAAATAATGGCAATTCGTAGACCATGCTTCTTCTAGAGCATTAATAAAAATATATTCTTTGAATCGATATCAAGTCAAAGATCTTATATCTTTAATCACATTCTTTAAAAATACTAACAATTTTAGATCTTATCTCGATATTCTTCCATATATTATAATAAATTTCTCATAAGATCCTCAAAAACTCATTTAACCCAAAAAAGCATTAAATCTGTTATGAAAAAGTAAAAATTTATAGTAAAAAGTAAAAATCCCAAACTCTCAAAATTATCACACTACACACTTTATAATATTTTTCTCTCAACTCAATTGTAAATTTCTTCACAAATGGTGAGGTTATTTATAGAATTTCTTTGGTAATAATCCAAAAAATAAATTACATCATTACCTTCATCATCACACACAAATTTCTAATTTTTACAACTCTTATTTTCAATATTCAAATATTCAACATTCAAATATGCAATACACATGTTTTAAATATTAATTTTCAACACTTCTCTTGTGATGATGATCATAATGATTGTCTTCATTACGTATTTTTATACTGCCTCGTTGAAAACCTTACTATGAAAAATCCATTGGGATAAAAACCATAGTAAGAGAAAAAAGAGTATAGTCACGTAAATTCCCCCTCATGTTGACACGAACAATTCTTCACAAATTTCGTAGATTGCACATCCCAATATTATATATGTACTTTCTGAATATTGTCGTAGGAAGTGCCTTCGTGAAGAGATTTGATGAGTTTTCACTTGATTGAATCTGACGACCATCAATATATTTATTCTTCTCAAGCTCCTTGGTGAATGCGAAGAACTTAGGAGGAATATGTTTAGTTCTGTCGCTTTTTATGTATCCTTCTTTCATTTGAGCAACACATGGAGCATTATCTTCATATAGTATCACAGGCTTCTCATCGAATGATAATCCGCATGAGATTTGGATATGTTGGGTCATTTATTTTAACCACACGCATTCACGGCTTGCTTAGTGTACTGCAATAATCTCGGCATGGTTTGATGAAGTTGTTACGAGTGTTTGTTTCTGTGAATGCCAAGAAATTGCAGTGGCACCACGAGTAAATACATACCCAGTTTGGGAACGTACCTTGTGTGGATCAGATAAGTATCCAGCATCGGCATAACCAATTATACTTCGATTAGCATCTTTTGAATACAAAAGTCCCAAGTCTGTCGTTCCTCGTAGATAACGGAATATATGTTTAATTACGTTCCAGTGTCTCTTTGTTGGATATATGCTAAATCTTGCTAATAAATTTTACGCAAAAGATATATCAGGCCTTGTACAATTTGTAAGATACATAAGGGCAACGATAGCACTTAGATATGGTACTTCTGGACCAAGAATATCTTCATCATCTTCACATGGACTGAATGTATCCTTTTCTATGTTTAATGATCTAACAACCATTGGAGTACTTAAAGGATTTGATTTATCCATATTAAAACGTTTAAGGATCTTTTCTGTATAATTTGTGTGGTGAACAAATATTCCACATTCTTTTTGTTCAATTTGTAAACCAGACAATACTTAGTTTTTCCAAGATACTTCATTTCAAATTCTTCCTTTAAGTATGACACAACTTCTTGAATTTCCTTATTCGTTCCAATTATGTTTAAATCATTAACATATACAGCAATAATTACGCATCCGGATGTTGTTTTCTTAATGAAAACACAAGGGCATATTGAATTATTTACATATCCCTTTTTCATCAGGTGATCACTTAGCCGATTATACCACATTCGGCCGGATTGCTTTAACCCGTATAATGATATTTGTAATTTCACAGAATAACATTCTCTGGGTTTTGAACTTTGTGCTTCAGGCATCTTAAATCCTTCAGGGATTTTCACATATATATTACTATCAAGTGATCCATATAAGTAAGCTGTAACAACATCCATAAGATGCATTTCTAAATTTTCAGATACCGCCAAGCTAATCAAATACCGAAATGTAATTGCATCCATCACGGGAGAATACGTTTCTTCATCATCAATTTTAGGCCTTTGAGAAAAATCTTGTGCAACAAGTCGAGCTTTATATCTTACTATTTCATTTTTCTCATTTCGCTTTCGAATAAAAACCCATTTGTATCCAACAGGTTTTACACCTTCAGGTGTAAGGACTATAGGTCCAAAAACATTACGTTTATTTAGCTAATCTAATTCAACATGGATGACATCTTTCCATTTTATCAAATCCAGCCGATTTTTACATTCACCAAAAGATTTTGGTTCTTGATCTTCATTATCATTTATGATGTCTATTGTCACATTATAAGAAAATATATCATCAATTTATTCTATATCTTTTCGGTTCCATATTTTTCCAGTATTAATATAATTGATAGAGATTTCACGATTCTCGTCAGTTTGTGGTTCTGACAGAACATTTTCATCATCATGTGTTTTTTCAGGAACATCATTCTGTATTTTGTGATCAACATGTGTTTCTTCAGGAACATCATTCTCTATTTTGTGATCATCGTGTTTCTCTATGAATTTTCTTTTTCGAGAATTTTTATCCTTGGAACCGACTGGCCTTCCACGCTTCAGGCGTTTTACGACATCATGAGTTTTTTCAATTTGATTCTTTGGAATTTCAATTCAAGCAGGAGCATTTACAGCATATATATATGATTTAGTTACCCTTTTTGCATCTGTAAATGCATCTGGTTTTTGATTTGCTATTCTTTGGAAGTGCACAATTTGCTGTACATCTTTTTCACATTGTTTTGTTCTTGGATCCAGATGTAACAATGATGATACATACCATGTAATTTCTTTTTCGGTATGTTTCTCTTCTCCCCTAACATTGGGAAGATTTCCTCATTAAAATGACAATCAGCAAAACGTGCTGTGAACACGTCGCCTGTCTGAGTTTCAAGATATCGAATGATTGATGGACTATCATAATCGATATAAATTTCAATCTTTCTTTGAGGTCCCATTTTCTTTCGTTGAGGTGGTGCAATAGGCACATACACCATACATCCAAAAATTCTCAGATGAGAAATGTCTGGTTCTTTATCAAACGCAAGTTGCAATGGGGAGTATTTATGATATGCACTTGATCTGATGCGAATTAATGCAGCAGCATATAAAACTGCATGTCCCCATATAGAAATAGGTAGATTTGTTTTCATAATCATTGGTCTAGCAATCAGTTGCAGATGTTTAATCAATGATTCAGCCAATCCATTCTATGTATGTACATGAGCAACATGATGCTCAACAATGATTCTCATAGACATACAATAATCATTGAAAGTCTGGGAAGTAAATTCACCAACATTATCAAGTCTAATTTTCTTGATTGTATAATCGGGAAATTGATTCTTCAATTTTATTATTTGAGCTAGTAATCTTACAAATGCAACATTTCGAGTTGACAATAAACATACATGTGACCATCTGATGGAGCATCAATCAATACCACAAAGTATCTAAATGGTCCACATGGTGGATGAATTGGTCCACAAAAAACACCCTGAATACGTTCAAGAAACATTGGTGATTCAGTTTGGATTTTTGCTAGTGATGGTCTTATAATAAGTTTTCAAAGAGAACATGCTTTACATTGAAACTTATTATTCTGAAAGATCTTCTGGTTTTTCAGCGGATGACAATGTGTATTTTCTATAATTCTTCGCATCATTGTTGAACCAGGATGTCCTAATCTATCATGTCAATTGGTTAATATTGAAGAATTATCAACTACAATGTTTGATTCAATGGGACTTATATGTGTATAATGCAATCCAGTAGGGAGCATTGGTAGTTTTTCAATCACATATTTCTTGCCTGATTTATATGTGATAAGACACATATATTTCTCATTTCCTTCATTCATTGTTTGATTATCATACCCATGGGAATATATATCATTAAAACTCAACAAATTTCTTTTCGTTTGTGGTGAATACAAAGCATCATTGATCAAAATTTTTTTACCATTAGGTAACAAAAATTGTGCTTTACCACAACCTTTAATCAAGTCTACAGGACCTGATATTGTATTCACCATTGTTTTTGTTGGTTTTAGTTCCAAGAAATATCTTTTATCTCGGAGGATAGTGTGCGTTGTACCACTATCAGGTATGCAAACTTCAGCTTTGTTCATAGCGTTTTCCGTATTTGAACTTAAAAAAAATATGCAATGAAATAAAATTACTGACAATAAATTTATAAAAATAAAATACAATACAATATACATGATAAGACATTATTATACAAGTACATGGAAAAATAAAATATTTTACATGTTTATTCCACCAGCAAATTGATCATTGTCCGAGGAATTAATCAGAAAAGCTCCAACATCAAAATGAGTTGAATCACTCAAAAGTTCACTGTGTTCAATAAAGTTGGTCTCTTTTTCTTTCCACTTTATTGATTCTTTATAAAGTTTACAAAGGTGCTCAGGGGCTCGACAAATACGAGACCAACGTCCTGGAGTACCACATCTAAAACAAGAACTTTCAAATCTTTTTGAGTGATTCTCATTAACACTCATATTCTAATGATGTCTTTTCAGTGGATGGTTTGGTACGCTCTTTTGATATGAGTTATATGAGTAACTATCTCAGTTATTTTCAAAACCACGGCCGCGTCCACGACCACGAACACTTCTATGTCCACGTCCACGACCACGACCTTGATTTCGTCCTCGATCAAAATCTTGTCTATAACTTTGATTTTGGTTTCCAGATTTAAATTCATTTTTGCTTAAGGCATTTACTTCAGAAAATGCCGTTGAACCAGTGGGTCATGCTTGATGATTTCTCATTAATAGCTCGTTATTCTTTTCCGCCACAAGGAGACAGCCGATAAGTTCAGAATATCTCAAAAATCCACGCACTCTATATTGTTGTTGTGGAGTTATATTCGATGCGTGAAAAGTGGAAAATGTTTTTTCAACCATTTCCAATTCAGTAATCTCGTGCCCAAAAAATTTCAATTGCGAGATTATTCTATACATCGCCGAGTTGTAATCACTGACTTTTTTAAAATCTTGGAATCTCAACGTATTCCATTCATTCCGGGTGGTCGGAAGTATAACTTCCCTTATATGTTCGAATAATTCTTTTAATCCCTTCCACAAAGCCATGTGATCTTTTTCGATGAGATATTCACATTTCAAACCTTCATCAAGATGTCGACGCAAAAAAATTGTAGCTTTTGCTTTTTCTTGTGATGAAGATATATCATTTTCTTTAATAGTCTCGATTAGACCCAATGACCCAAGATGCATTTCTACATCGAGAGTACATGGCATATAATTTTTTCCCGTAATGTCGAGTGCAACAAATTCGAGTTTTGCCAAGTTTGACATGGTGGTACTAAAAAAAATATCATGCATTTTATTGGTTAATGAATATTGCAATACAAAGTAATGGATAAACAACAAATACAAGCATTCGTAAAAATAAAGAAAACACACGAGGAGGATATTCTCCGATAAATTCAAGATTCGTGAGTATTATAACCAAAATAATTAAAAATAACCTTGAGAAACCATCTTCTTTTTTCTTCGAAAATTTGATGAAGAATAATTTTTAGAGAAGAAGAGAAAGGTGGAGTGATTGAGTGTGTTTGTGAGATCATATTTATAGGGCAAAAACTAGCCGTTTTGTTACCGTTTATGACCGTTGGTGTACAAAAAAATAAATGTATGTATCTGTATAATTTTATGGTAATAATATGGTGTATATGATATTAGTCATGTTTAATTAATTATGTATATCATATCACATTATTATAATGACATGTCATAAGGTATTTTGTTTAAAAATCTTATAGGCTTTTATACTTGTCGTATCCCTTCCCGGGAGTGTGAGATGTCGTCTTAATATCCTCCCAAGATTTATAACAAGTTTTTTGAAAAATTTATTTTTATTATTTCTGATCTTTATTAAATAATAACATTATATTATATATTAAATATATACACAATAAATAAATAAACAACAAAATAAATATTATTACTTTTGTTACCTTTTTCTTTTGTTTTGGAGCTTGGAAAAATATAAAGGACTTTTAGAGCTTCGTGCTTATAACGTGTTATGAAAAAGTAAAAATTTAGAGTAAAAAGTAAAAATCTCAAACTCTCAAAATTATCACACTACACACTTTATAATATTTTTCTCTCAACTCAATTGTAAATTTCTTCACAAATGGTGAGGCTATTTATAAAAGTTCTTTGGTAATAATTCAAAAAATAAATTACATCATTACCTACATCATCACACACAAATTTCTAATTTTTACAACTCTTATTTTCAACATTTAAATATTTAATACACATGTTTTAAATATTGATTTCCAACAAACACTACAACAAAAATGGCTTTTCGCAGCGCGCAAATTCACTTTTCGCGGCGCACATTGCACGCTGCAAAGTTGAAAGCTGTTGAAAGTTCAAGATTATCCGCGGCGTGCATAAGCGCGCCGTTAATACAATTATCCGCAGCGTGCGTAGGCACGCCGTTAAAACTATTATTCGCGGCGCGCCTGCGCACGCTGTTGATAGTCATAGCATAACCGTCGCTAATTAGCGACGGTTTTAACATTCCGTCGCTAATATTAGCGACAGTTACAAAATTCCGTCTCTACTTAGCGACGGGATATTTTAAAAGACCGTCGCTACATTGCGACGGTGTTTCAAAAATCCCGTCGCTAATGAGCGACCGAATTAAAATAACTGTCGCTAATTTTAGCGACGGTTTATGCCAAATCCGTCGCTAATCTTGTTATTACAATAAAAAAATTACGTTTATAATTTAATAAATCTTAAAAAAACGTATACTATAATAACAATATTCATCTTAACTATCACTTAAAAATTTACAAAAAATTGAAACAAAAAAACGTACCTTAAATCGAAACTTAAATTGCTTAAGAGAGAAAAATTTTAAGTGTTATGAAGTGGTGTGGTAGGAAATGGTTCGACTGGTGATATTTAAGACAATTTACGACGGTTTTGGTTTTACTGTCGCTCTTAGCAACGGTTTTGTATTAAACCGTTGCTAATGGCGACGGTTGTTAATATGTCGCTAATAGCGACGTAATTATACCGTCGCTATTAGAGACGGTTATAATATAACCGTCGCTAATTTGAATTTTGCGACGGTTGTATTATACCGTCGCTAATGTTAGCGACGGTGTTACTTAAACCGTCGTTAATATAGCGACGGTTTGAAAGAAACCGTCGCTAATATAAATACTGCGTCGGTTTTCAAAAAATCGTTGCTAAATATTAACGTCGCACGTTTATATGCACGCTGTCGTTTATATAATTTTTTAACGACACACATAAACGCACGCTGCGGATATTACTATCCGCAGCGTGATTTTAATGCACGCCGTTAATACTGTCAAGTGCAATAATATCAACAGCGCACATATGAGTGCACGCCGTTAAAAGTAATATTCGCAGCGTGCTTTTAATGCACGCCGTTGATGACGTGCTGCGGAAAATCATTTTTCTTGTAGTGAAAATCAATATTTATCATGAATATTGCTAAACTTTGGATCTTATATTAATATTATTCATGAATATCGACAAATCTTGCATCTTTTGATCAATATTTATTTATAATTATTGATACATTTTGACATTGGATCCATATCTTTCTAGAATATATGAGTAGGTCTCTTGTGAGACGTTCTCACGAATCTTTATCTGTGAGATGGGTCAACCCTACCAATATTCACAATAAAAAGTAATACTTTTTCATGGATGACCCAAATAAGAAACCCGTCTCACAAAATACTATCCCGTGAAACCGTCTCACACAAATTTTTGTCAGAATATATATAGTTCTTAGATCTCATATCAAATCTCAATCATAATTATCTTCATATTTCTCCACATATTAGATCTTATATCAAATCTTAACCATAGATCTCTTTCAGTATATCAAATTTTAATCATGAATCTCTCATGATTCTCAATATATTATATCATAATCATTAATTTCTTTAAACTCTCAATATAAAATATGTTGTGCTACTTTATATCCATTAACATCATGATAGTTCATTGACACCAATATATTAACAATTATCATTGTGTTACTTTTATAACATCAAATAATATATCATAAAATTAAGTATTGACAACACATTGGTCAACATAATGATATTTATCTTCATTCTCAAATTTGTTACAATATCGTACTGATAACATATAAATCATAAGAGAAAGAGATATGAATACATAGAAATTCATAAGGGAATAGCGAATTCATATGAACCAGTAATACTCATGTTCAATTTTCATTAAACTTAATCTACATATTTATAGGAAAAAATTATATCATACAAATATTTATAGATATTATTTTTTTCATATTTATTTTTATCACAAATATCTAAAATATAAACAAAAATAATAATAATCTAAGTCAAAATTATATTTATAACAATAAATAATGTATAATGTCTCCCAATAAACTCGGAACGTATTATTGTTATTATTATTATTTAAAAGATATTTATCGAAAAATAGGCAAATTCGCGGTAATTGCTATTTTTGTGAACGGATAAATTCGAGAGATCTTCGTCTAGGCTGCCGCGTGTTACGCCATTAAAATCCTTAAATCACTCTACGCAGTGTGAAAACTCCGTATACCATTTTCTACCACGACCTTCTAGATTTCCCATTATTTATTTAATTAGAATCTCCACTGCCGCTTCAGTTCTACGAAAACCGCGTTTATGTTTACCATTTTACCTCTACTCTTGAAAAATCTACACGTAATCCCTATTTCCTCGAAATTTCCAGTTTTTCTTCTCAATATAAACCATACCTTCTGTTTCTTGTTTTTCCCAGCAATCCCATTTCGTAAAGTTAGCTTCTTTATTTGTTAAATTAAATTAAATTAAATTAAATAATTAATAATAATAATTTTATCTAGTTTCGGGTTTTTTGATCTTTTGGGTGGAATTTTTGAGGAATGGAGAGCAACCAGTCTACGTTCTGGCAGTTCAGCGACAATCTTCGTCGTCATACTGATAATTTGTCGAATCTGTCGCTCAATGATTCGATTTGGAGTACTGGTTATGCAGCTAAGCGGGAGCGCCGGAACTTTGATTTCCGAAACGGTGGTGACGCGGGGTCGGTGAGCTCGCCTTTGGAGCTTGTCAACGATATTGAATCGGATCTGGAAAGGTTGAATCTTGGGTTCATTAACGAGGGGTGGAGGGCTCCAGCTCCTGCTCCGATTAAGGAAAACGTTTCCGGGTTCGGAACTCCGAGGAACAACTTCGGGTTCACGAACGACGACTGGAAATCGCCGATCAACGCTGATCTTCCCCGGTTGAGGTTCAATGACACCATTTCTGGGTACGGGTTCGGCAACGATGTGTGGAAAACTCCCCTCAAAGACGACTTATCAGGGTTCGGATCCAAATCCGCTCTACACGGCGGGTTGAACAAGGGGATTTATCCGACCTCCCCATCTCTGAATATCAAGAGTTACAACAGAGGGAAAGGTCATTTTATCAACAACGTTGCGGTGAATAAGTCTGGGGTGAAGAACGAAGAGGAGATAGCTTACGGCGGCGCCGGGAAAAATGGGAAGAAGAACAAATTTAATAAGGAGAATATTGGGAATGGTAACGGGGAAAACAAGAATGGTTTGGATAAAAGATTCAAGACGCTGCCGCCGGCGGAGGCTTTGTCAAGAAATGAAACCATTGGAGGGTATATCTTCGTGTGCAACAATGATACCATGGCTGAGAATCTTAGAAGGCAACTCTTCGGTATGTTATTAAATATTATTTGCAGGATCTTAAGTATCTAATTTGCGGATTGTGGAAAGGGATCCCTTCGAGTTCCGTTAACTGGTGATGGTTTAGTTTCTTTAGGATGGAAATTATCTGCGAATTTTGAATTTGTTTTATCCGAGGGATTCAGATAAAAAGATCTTTGGAATTTGAATGGAGTTTGCTTTGGCTTCATACTGTCGAAACTTCTTTCATTTGCAAATTGTTCTTGAAATGAAACAATGTTTCTTACTTATCTAAAAGCGTCACACGATCTTGTTTTCAGGTTTGCCTCCCCGCTACCGCGACTCGGTCCGTGCGATAACACCAGGATTACCCCTCTTCCTGTACAACTACTCGACCCATCAACTCCATGGAATCTTCGAGGTTCGTGTCCTCTCTGATCGATGATAAGTCTGGATCCACTGATGGGTTTTCTTATTTATTATGGCATGACTTGTGGATTAATTGTGCAGGCCGCAACATTTGGTGGATCTAACATCGACCCAACAGCTTGGGAGGACAAGAAAAACCCTGCCGAATCACGGTTTCCTGCTCAGGTTCGGTCCTACAGCATACCATTCCAAAGAAACATAGCAAAATCATGTTTATCTAGGGAAAACTCAACGTTATATTTACGTGCAGGTTCGAGTGATCACGAGGAAGATTTGTGAACCTTTGGAGGAGGATTCATTCAGGCCAATCCTCCATCACTACGATGGTCCTAAGTTCCGTCTTGAACTGACCGTACCGGAGGTGAACATACTCATTCCCTTTCGAGAGCAAATTGGGAGATTATTCGAAAATTTTATATAAATTGGCCTAACATTCAAATGGTTGAACCTGCAGGCACTATCCCTCTTAGACATTTTTGCAGAAATCGATGCTTGAAAACGCAGTATACCTTGTATGATGAAAATAAACGAAGATCCCGAGTCTTGAGTTAGTAGGATACGGCAGTATCTGTGAATATGAATACAACGTTGCTGCAATGTGGGTGGGATGGAAATATGACACATCTATCTCCCCTATAGTACTATCATGTATTAAGTTATATTTGTGTAATGTAATACATGAGTGAACGTTATACGTCTAGCTATCCTTTTCCCCCTATTGGATGGACAACAAATATTTAACTTTGAGATGAGATATTGAATTCGAGTAAAAATATTCATATTTGATGTTGGAATTGGATAAAGAAAAAGTAGGCTATTTTGATGGTAAAAAACATGACTTTGTTATGAGTTGGATATTTTTGAGTAGGGTTTTTGTGAGACTGTCTCACGAATTTTTATCTGTGAGACGAGTTAATTCTATTTATATTACAATAAAAGTAATATTTTTAGCATAAAGAGTAATATTTTTTCATGGATAACTCAAATAAGATACTCGTCTTATAAAATACGATTCGTGATACGTTTCACACAAATTTTTTCATATATTTTTGGACAAATCCCTTCATTTAGATGGTTGTGAATCAAATTTGTTGGTTTTTTTTTTTGGGTTTTAGTAAATATCTATTTTGCTAATAAATCGACACAATTGAAATTTGATTTTAAAATGATTTCTTTATTTAAGATAATATCTTTTGATTATTATGTTAATTACCTATTTTCCATTTTCGTGTATAAATATTTTTTTCGATTGAGTAAAAAGAATTGCGGGCATTTTTGAATTTATTATTTATTATTTATTATTTATTGAGATAAGAGATGAAAATAACCGATGCGGCTAAATTATAAGTAACCTTAAGTATAAAGTGATGTATAAACCCCAATTTTTATTTAAATAAATATATAGTTATACAATAATTACCCAAAAGTCAAGGGGCGGGCCATCTAAAGAAATTAATTCAAAGGGAAATTAAACGAGAGTGGGGGGAGAGTTGGTAATTCGATAAGGACGTGTTTGGTGGCACGTATTGTTTCTCACCATCTAACACGGGGATACTTTATAATTTTATCCTATTTAAATATTAGGTTTTTTTTATTATTAATTTAAAAATAAAAAAATATTACAAAAATAATTCAAAATAAAATAATTTTACAAAATTACTTTAATCCACGCTTAAACATGGATTAGAGTGAGGTGGACAATTATCCGTGCTTTGTAGGCACATATGCTCCACGTGGACGAGCATATGTGTTTACAAAGCACAGATTCTCCACGTGAACGAGCATTCACCTCACTCCACTATAATATATTAATATTATTAATATTGTATTTTTATATTAATATTGTATTTTTATGTTTTGATTGAAATTCAATTAATAATAGAGTAAATTGGTGATAAATACCTAATTAAAACACTGAATTTGTGATCAGTACCCACGTCATAAAAGTTTATTCTGCAGTCCCTCCCTCCAATCTATTTTTTTAATTACTCCCCGACTCACTCTTGACCCATTTTATGGTTTATATTTTGGGATTTCCTATCATTAAAATATTTGACTTTTAATTTATTACCTGTTCCCGTCAGTCATGTCCCAAAACCTCCATTCCTAAAGTAAACGATGAAGAAGCCAAAACCTCCATTCCTAAAGTAAACGATGAAGACGCCAGCTTCACAGTTCTTCATTGATCGGAGGCAGCCATCTTGACTCAAATCCTAAACTCACGTCAAAGAAACCCACCGATTTTCAAAGAAACAATCTCTTGGAGCTTCTTATTCCATCCCCGATTTTCGAAGAAACAAAACCTTTTTTTTTTTTGCGTAATCAAGATTCCAGTGCAGAAATTGAGCGAGAAAGCCGAAGAAAGTCGAAAAAAACATGTGTTCAAGATTCCATTGCATAGATTGAGCGAGAAAGTATAAGAAAACAAAATTCCACTGCAGAAATTGATAAGGTGCGTTTAAACATGCTTATAAGGGGTGTTTGTCGGTTCAATTTTGTACTTTTTCGACCACACAACAATAAAGATATCGGTAAAGATAAATGAACACGTATCGTTGCGTTGGTATTTTGAGTATATAATATTATCTTGTGATTTTGTATCTGTAGCTTGTTGGTGTTTTGAATAGATAATAATATTACCTTGTTATTTTGTAACTTTACATTTGAAGAAGGAATGTTTAATTAAATATTGAAGTTGTAATTACATCGAAGCTATTTTGCCAAGTTCCAACAGTGGCTTGTTGTTTAAAACCACGATTCTCGTTTCTGCACAGCATTATAAATGCATACTGCCATTTCTGGTACAAAAATGGTAAATGTCAGCATATTTTGTATGAATTTCAGTCTTCATTGTATTAATTTGAGTATATATATGGTTAATTCGAGCATACTTCCTGAATGACAGTAGGATGAGATAAATGCCAACTGCCATGACAAATTGATGGGTGTGAGTTGGGAATCTTTTTCCTTACAATGAATCTCGTCCACCCAAAAATCGTTTTTTTCATTATAATTTTCAACCACTCATGAAACATAACGTTGTGTTCGATTTCTTGTAGAAATGGAATCTGGATCTGGATCAACAAATTTATCATTTCTGGGTAGCTGCGAGTATAAAGATGACCTCTATATGATTTCAATTTCTGATGGCTTCAGTGTAATGGAGCTGTTTCTCAATCTTGGAAGAAAATGTGAGGAAATTTCTCCACAAAATGTGACCTTGCAGTATCTAGCCCCTCATATGAAGAAGTATGTGACGTTGAATGAAGATGATGACGTCCGTATTATGACTCATCTACATGTCTCTATGAAACTTACTATAATTACTATGAAGGCAATAATCAAAGAACCAATGGGATCCCACGATGTCGAGAGGTAATAACTTATGGCTTGATTTTTGATTTCCTTATGAATTTTGTTGATGTTAATTATTATGTAGGCCTTTGTTCTGTTGGGTAAGTCATTTGTTGTGTGTATGTTTCTTTTGAATATTGATCATGTGTAAGTTATATCTTTCAAATCATTAATCATTTGAATTGTTAAACATCACTTGAGTATATTCATTTGTGCCACATTAATAATTTTGTACTATGTTAAAAATGAACTGTAATAAAATTTTCGATTGATTATAATAGGGTTGAATGTGAAGATGGTACGCTGACTATTAATGATGCTCGTCTCGAAGTTGGTTTGTCAATAAATTCCATAGACGCGTGGAGTAATTGCATCCGTGGGGCTGGTCAGATCTTCAAAGATGTTGTAGAATTTCGAACATTTGCTAAAAATTATGCAATTGCTACGAGACGGTCCTTTTTGTATAAAAAGAATGATAGTCAGAAGGTTATTATGGTCTGTAGTGCAAACAGTTGTTCTTGGAGAATTTATGCTTCAAGACACAAATCTGACAATCTTTTTGGAATCAGAAAATGTAATCTAATACATACGTGTGGTGATGACAATCTTCGTAGTAGAGGACATCCTAAAGCTGATGCTGCATGGGTTTCCAATGTTGTGATGGAGAGATTAAGGGGAGAACCATCATATCGACCATGTATGATGTTGAAAGATATTCAAAGAGATTATGGGGTCGAGCTCAATTACCACAAGGTTTGGAAAGGTAAGGAATTGGCTATGCATGCCATTCATGGTGCAGAGGATGAGTCTTATGATAGACTGAGATGGTATTGTGGTGCTATCAAAGAAACTAATCCCGGAAGTATTGTTGAGTGTGAAATTGATCATTGCAGTAATAAATTTAAACGGCTATTCATCTGTTTCAATGCATGTGCAACTGGTTTTATCCGTGGATGTAGGCCCTTGGTTTTCTTGGATGGCACTCACATAAAGAATAAATACAAGGGAAATATTTTGGTTGCTGTTGCTAAGGATGCTAACGATGATCTTTTCACATTAGCATATTCAGTCGTGGATGCTGAAAATGATGATAATTGGGGGTGGTTTTGTTTCCAACTTAAAGGTGTTTTGCTTTCGCATCACTGTACCAGATTTGACCAGTTCACTTTTTTCTCAGATAGGCATACCGGGATAATCAAGGCTGTTGAGTTAATGTTCCCAAGTAGTTATCATGCTTATTGTCTGCGTCATTTGGTAGATAATTTTGTGAATAAGGTTTGTTACATAATTGTATAATTGTGGTATTAATTTTTTTTTGAAAAAGATTACTATATGTACTGTTTTATAATATTTTTTTTTATGTAATCTGAATGTAGGTCATGCGGAAATACCCATTTCACAACAAGAAGTATTGGTCATCAGTTTTCAAGAAAGCCGCATATGCCCCATCAAAACAGGAGTTTGAACAACATATTAACAATATAATAAAGTCAATGCCAATTGCTAGAGACTTCATAGTGAGATCGTCTCCAGAAAGTTGGGCAAATGCATGGTTTCCGGGAAATCGGTGGGGTGTTATAAATAATAACATAGCCGAGTGTTGGAACAATTGGGTTAAAGCAGCACGATTTCTTCCTATTGTTGCCATGGTGGACCAGATCCGCATTCAAATTATGGACATTATGCACAGGAGACGTGAAGCGTCAATGGGGATGATTAAGATATTGAGTCCATCAAAGGAGAATGTTCTTGCAAAAACATATGCGGAATCTCGTAGTTTGAAAGTGTTGAAAGCATGTTCTTGGAGTTTTGAGGTTGTGGACGGAGATAAATCATTTGCTGTTGATTTGTGTGCTACGACTTGTTCGTGCAAAGCCTGGCAGCTTAATAGGCTTCCTTGCAAACATGCATGTGCAGCAATAGAGTCAAAAGCATTGTCTTTATATGATTTTTGTGATAAATACTTTAAGACAGATTCATATCGTGAAACTTATAGAGGAATTCTAAATCCGATTCCTACATTTGAGATGCATGAGCCCAATCCCGATCACCCAATTATGATCAATCCTCCCGATGTTCGTAGCCAACCAGGCCGAAGAAGAACACAAAGGATAGCATCTCAAGTTCTACGTGTGTCAAAGTGTGGCCGGTGTCATAAGCAAGGCCACAATCGACGCAGTTGCAAAGAAGCCATTAGCTAGCTTTGCATAATGTTTTGTTGAATAAGTTTTTGACCTATTTGCTTGCAAGTAAATATCTTATACTCATGTATTTGTGTCTTACAATATTATTATTGATGTCAAAACAACTAACATGTTTTCTAATGCACAGAAAAATGAAGATAGTAGAACGAAGGATTTTTGATGGAACATCTACAAAAGGTGTACCTGATCCAGTGGAAGTATTAGTGGGGAATCATTAAATTGATATTCATGTTATTTTATAATATTTTTTTTGCTGAGTTATGTTTTGTGTCTTACAATATTATAAAAACTACTAATGTATTTATCTTAAATTAACAGAAAAATGAAGATGGTAGAACGAAGAATTTTTGATGGAACATCTACAAAAAGGTATAATTGATTCAGTAGAATTATTAGTGGGGAATCATGAAATTTATATTCATGTTATTTTATAATTTTTTTTTGCTGAGTTATGTTTTGTATCTTACAATATTATGAAAACTACTAATGTATTTATCTCAAATTAACAGAAAAATGAAGATGGTAAAACGAAGAATTTTTGATGGAACATCTACAAAAAAAGGTATACTTGATTCAATGGAATTATTAGTGGGGAATCATGAAATTGATATTCATGTTATTTTATCATATTGCTAATGTTGAGATCTATTTTTGTTTCTGAGATCTATTGCTAATGTTTGTTTAACTCTATTTTGTGTTGCTGGAACTATTTTTAGGTGTTCTACCATTCCACTCAAGATTGTTTTGCTGAGATATGTGGTTGTTATATGAGTTTGCATTTTGTGGTTGTATGCTGGATTTAACATCTTTTATGTAGGAAATATACTACAGATTTATCAATTGTGTAAATGTCAATTGTTGTACAGACTTTGTTCATTGCAATTAATGAAATAGATTCCCAACGCTGAACCATGTACTAGAAGACAAGTTTGCATTTTTATTTAATTTTTTTCTACTCAGGAATTATGCCCAAACTATGGATATATGTACTCAAATTAATACAATGTATGCTGATATTCATACTAAATATGTTGTAATTAAACATTTGTGTACCAGAAATACTTATGTAAATGTCAATTGTTGTGCAGACTTGGTTCATTGTAATGAAATAGATTCCCAACGCTGACCCATGTAATAGAAGACAAGTTTGCATTTTTATTTTCATTTTTTCTACTCAGGAATTATGGTCAAATTATGGATATATGTACTCAAATTAATACAATGTATGCTAATATTCATACTAAATATGTTGTAATTAATCATAGGGGTTTGCATTTATCTCGTAGTAATGTCCAGTCAGGAAAGTATGTTCGAATTCTCGAATTATATACTCGAATTGATACAACGTATGCTGACATTCAAATAAAATATGCTGAAATATATTGTTTTTGTATTAAAAATAGTGGCGTAAAAGACGATTATTGGGTGGACTCGAATCATTGTAATTGTAAAGAAATAAATTCCCAACTCTCACCCATCAATTTGCCATAGGAGTTTGCATTTAACNAGAATTGATACAACGTATGTTGACATTCATATAAAATATGCTGAAATATATTGTTTTTGTATTAAAAATAGTGGCGGTAAAGACGATTGTTGGGTGGACTGGAATCATTGTAATTGTAAAGAAATATTTTTCTTACTGACACCCATACCTCTGAGATCTGCGCTCTTTCCCATCTCGAAGTAGTTCCGATCCAAAAAAGTATGCTCGAATTCTCGAATTATATACTAGAATTGATACAACGTATGTTGACATTCATATAAAATATGCTGAAATATATTGTTTTTGTACAAAAAATAGTGGCGTAAAAGACGAATGTCGGGTGGACTCGAATCGTTGTAAAGAAATAAATTCCCAACTCTCACCCATCAATTTGCCATAGGAGTTTGCATTTATCTCGTACTAGTGTGCACTCAAAAAAGTGTGCTCGAAATCTCGAATTATATGCTTGAATTGATACAATGTATGCTGAAATTAATATAAAATATGCTGAAATATAGTGTTTTTGTACCAAAAATAGTGGCGTAAAAGCCGATTGTCGGGTGGACTCGAATCGTTGTAAAGAAATAAATTCCCAACTCTCACCCATTAATTTGCCATAGGAGTTTGCATTTATCTCGTACTAGTGTCCACTCAAAAAAGTGTGCTCGAATTCTCGAATTATATGCTTGAATTGATACAATGTATACTGAAATTAATATAAAATATGCTGAAATATATTGTTTTTGTACCAAAATAGTGGCGTAAAAGACGATTGTCGGGTGGACTCGAATCGTTGTAAAGAAATAAATTCCCAACTTTCACCCATCAATTTTCCATAGGAGTTTGCATTTATCTCGTAGTAGTGTTCACTCAAAAAAGTGTGCTCGTATTCTAAAAGTATATGCTCGAATTTATACAATGTGTGCTGAAATCCATATAAAATATGCTGAACTATATTGTTTTTGTACCAAAAATAGTGGCGTAAAAGACGATTGTCGGGTGAACTCGAATCGTTGTAAAGAAATAAATTCCCAACTCTCACCCATCAATTTGCCATATGAGTTTGCATGTATCTCGTAGTAGTGTCCACTCAAAAACGTGTGCTCGAATTCTCAAATTATATGCTCGAATTGATACAATGTATGCTGAAAATAATATAAAATATGCTGAAATATATTGTTTTTGTACAAAAAATAGTGGCGTAAAAGACTTTTTTCGGGTGGACTCGAATCGTTGTAAAGAAATAAATTCCCAACTCTCACCCATCAATTTGCCATATGAGTTTGCATTTATCTCGTAGAAGTGTCCACTCAAAAAAGTGTGCTGGAATTCACGATTTATGTGCTCGAATTGATACAATGTATGCTGAAATTAATATAAAATATGCTGAAATATATTGTTTTTGTACCAAAAATAGTGGCGTAAAAGACTATTGTCGGGTGGACTCCAATCGTTGTAAAGAAATAAATTCCCGACTCTCACCCATCAATTTGCCATCGGAGTTTGCATTTATCTCCTAGAAGTGTCCACTCAAAAAATATGCTCGAATTCTCGAATTATGTACTCGAATTGATCCAATGTATGGTGAAATTCATATAAAATATGATGAAAAATAGTGTATTTGTACCAAAAAATTGGCGTAAAAGACGATTGTTGGGTGGACTCGAATCGTTGTAAAGGAAGAAATTCGCGACTGTCACCCGTGAATTTGTCGTAGGAGTTTGCATTTATCTCGTAGTAGTGTCCACTCAAAAAAGTGTGCTGGAATTCACGATTTATGTGCTTGAATTGATACAATGTATGCTGAAATTAATATAAAATATGCTGAAATATATTTTTTTGTACCAAAAATAGTGGCGTAAAAGACTATTGTCAGGTGGACTCGAATCGTTGTAAAGAAATAAATTCCCGACTCTCACCCGTCAATTTGCCATAGGAGTTTGCATTTATCTCGTAGTAGTGTCCACTCAAAAAAATATGCTCGAATTCTCGAATTATGTACTCGAATTGATACAATGTATGCTGAAATTCATATAAAATATGCTGAAATATAGTGTTTTTGTACCAAAAAAAGTGGCGTAAAAGACGATTGTTGGGTGGACTCGAATCGTTGTAAAGAAATAAATTCCCGACTCTCACCCATCAATTTGCCATAGGAGTTTGCATTTATCTCGTAGTAGTGTCCACTCAAAAAAGTATGCTCGAATTCTCGAATTATGTACTCGAATTGATACAATGTATGCTGAAATTCATATAAAATATGCTGAAATATAGTGTTTTTGTACCAAAAAAATTGGCGTAAAAGACGATTGTTGGGTGGACTCGAATCGTTGTAAAGAAATAAATTCCCGACTCTCACCCATCAATTTGCCATAGGAGTTTGCATTTATCTCGTAGTAGTGTCCACTCAAAAAAGTATGCTCGAATTCTCGAATTATGTACTCGAATTGATACAATGTATGCTGAAATTCATATAAAATATGCTGAAATATAGTGTTTTTGTACCAAAAAAATGGCGTAAAAGACGATTGTTGGGTGGAATCGAATCATTTTGTAAAGAAATAAATTCCCAACTCACAGCCATCAATTTGTCATGGCAGTTTGCATTTATCTCATCCTACTATCATTCGGGAAGTATGCTCGAAATCACCATATATGTACTCAAATTAATACCATATATGCTGAAATTCATACCAAATAGGCTGAAATTTACCATTTTTGTACCAGAAATGGTGATGCAAAAACGATTGTTGGGTGGACGGGATTCATTGTAAGGAAATAGATTCCCAACTCACGGCCATCAATTTGTCATGGCATTTTGCATTTATCCTATCCTACTGTCATTCAGGATGTATGCTCGAATTAACCATATATGTACTCAAATAAATACAATGAAGGCTGAAATTCATACAAAATATGCTGAAATTTACTATTTTTGTACCAGAAATGGCAGTCTGCATTTATAATGCTGTGCAGAAACGAGAATCGTGGTTTTAAACAACAAGCCACTGTTGGAACTTGGCAAAATAGCTTCAATGTAACTACAACTTCAATATTTAATTAAACATTCCTTCTTCGATGTAAAGTTACAAAATAACAAGATAATATTATCTATTCAAAACACCAACAAGCTATAGATACAAAATCAGAATATAATATTATCTACTCAAAATACCAACGCAGCGATACGTGCTCATTTATCTTTACCGAACAATCCATTATCGTCAGATAGAATGGTTGCAGCAATACGTGCTCTGAAACTGTTGATTGTACATACCTTTTCATAGTTCCAAGCTTCATCGTCATCACGAGCATAACACTCCGCCCACAAACATGTGTAAATACCACAATTCAAATCAGCACCTTGTTGTCGGCAGAAAACGTGGTTCACCTTTTTATCCATTCTGTAATTGAACATTATCCTCATATACCCAACTAAGAAAGTAGCCTAACAATAACAACAAACAATCAGTTAATATGAACAACATGCTCGTAATTAAATAACCATTTAAATATGAACTTACATAAGATCTTGCTGTTCCAAGTGACATGGATGTGTATATCGAGTTTCTAAATTCAAACTCTCTCTTCTCAATTACGTATACAAGTAAGAACCAGTGATATTTAATGTTAATTGGGAACAACAAATATCTACAACGATCCTTCAACTTTCTATCTAGTTGTTCTAATTTTCCCCTCGAATCATTTGTCAAATCTGATAAAAAATCACGATAGCCATCATCATTCAACTTCCGTTTTCTGTTCAATCTCTGTAACGCACCCAATACCTCATCCTAAGCATATAAAATAACAAATAATTACATTTANTAGAAATCAATGCCAAATATTTTGAATCTTTCTCCCTCCCACACGCTACCACTAAAAAAACAAGATTATGGTTAAATATCATAAAAAATAATAAATAAATATAAAAAATACTGTGAATTGTACCTTAATCTTTCCCCCGTAAGATAATTCATTATTACATTGCGCTCCTTCTCGGATACTTCTTCACAACCACAAAAATCTTCTCTACCCCTGAAATTTTTAAGTTTTAGCTCGTCTTTATCAGCTGATATCTTCTCGTCTTCTATGTTTGTGTCTCCCTATGGAACAACAATATTGAAACAAAATTTAAAATAAATGAAATAATTCTAAACAAACCATAACAAAAATCATGACAATTAATGTACATGATACCTCATCACTAAGTACAGTGTACTCTTTGCATTCTACAATGGCCTTTGTTTTGCGTCTTGGGGTGGAACTTGGAGGAGTGACAAACATGTCTGGCTTTCTCTTTTTCACACGATTAGTTCTTGTAAGTACATTCTTCACAATTGAAGATATAACATTACTAATTGTGTCATTTTGTGAGCCAGATACACAATTAACATCATTACTTTCATCTATTATCTCTCTCGAAGACTCATCTATGTGAACCTTATTTACTCCCACATCCACCTCAGTTAAACCAACACCGTCGCCTTTAATCACATTTTGAACGACTTCAACATTATGGAATCCATTGTATCCACCTAAATCGATGTCAAAATCTCCAAACGAAACATTCTTATCGTCTTTTTTTCCAACGTTCACCTCACAATCTACCCGACCACCAACAACATTCTTTGTCACCATTCCATCAGATTGACAACACATTTGTTTAAGCATTTGAATCTCGTTGAATTGGTCTTCAACAAGTTTTTCCAATCTCTTAATTTTGTATATTGTTTCTGCATCCTTCATTTTAGACGACACCTGAAAATTCAACACCTAAATAAATCAACACTGATTCTTAATACAACCTAAAATCCATTTTGTGAATATATTGGTATACCTTTATATTTTCCTCCTTCTGATCAAATAGTTCCAATTCCTCACCAAATAGAATGATGTCAAACACCTTTCAGATATTAAAAAAGAAAAATTATCAACTTTGAAATACTCGAAAATTATCTGAAAACAAAATACCTTCGTACAAGTGATTCTTTTGATCAAAGCCTCCGCTTCTTCAACTTTTAACGGAATCTTGCTTTCACACCACTTGAACAAACGGGGATATGTACGCGGGGATCCGGATACTACTCCTAACGAAGGAACTTTTTCGTACACCCAAGCCTACATAAATAATGATAAAATAAAAATTATGATACAAAATATTTATATAAAAGTTGTTACAAAAAATAATACAAACTCACCATCATCCCGACAACACAACCATCCAAGTATGTTTTCCTTCCAGATGCTCCTTCCGAATTCACAATATGTCCAGAAATTTTATCGCATAGAAATCTATGCGCAGCATCTCCCCATGAATATCCAAAGAAATTGGTCAAATCATCAATGTAAGAAAATACAAACCGGGGAGTCAAATAGGTACTCAGCGGAAATACTATGCAATTAAACGCAAACAAGATAAACATTCTAACAAAATCATCCAAATGTGAGTTATCTTCTGATTCGGCTATTAACAACAAATTTTCAGAAATCGACTTCCTCGTGGCTTTGATAAGCTTCCCTGCAAAATAACGTGACAAAAAATCAGACTTTGTTCCGAGCTCTTGGTTTACAGGTTGTCCTCCATGAGGTAGACCAATGACGATAGAAAATTCAAATGATGTGAAAGGGATGACGATGCCCTTTCCAAAGATAAAAGAGAGTGAATCAATGTTGAAACTCCTTAATACGACATCAACTCGGGTACTGTAGATAGACAGTTTAGGCATCTTCAACCATTTACCAAAAGGAGTACCAATGATCCTTGCTCGTTGCCTCTTATTCAGTTTTGGTTCAAGTTTGTTTATTACTTTTCTAAAATAAGTAGAAGAACATCGTGACATTGCATCTTTTTTGCTCTGCATTTTAGCATCATTTTCATCAACTTTCTTTTTAACCATTTCTACATAAAAGACAAAAAATAACAATATCGATATACAGAATTAAAAACAACATAAACTTCTAAAATTAATCCACATATTTTGTACCATAAAATTTAGTAAAATAAAAAACAAGGCAAACAAAAACAGAAACACTGCCATCCTATCAAAAAAGATGAAAAACAATGAGATGGTGGTACATGATCGACAAAAATAATGGTTGTACAACCGACCGAAATAACTTATTTTGAAAATACAATCAAAGTTAATTTTGGAATTGAAATCATAATTGTATACATGACCACATATTATTTCAAACAGTCAAATTACAGCAAATACGAGTCACTAATTCTGTACATGACCATAGATTTTTTGCATCCCTTTTGGTTATTGTGACAAGAGGGAACCAACTAGGTCATCCAAAATAATACAAAAAATCATCTTATTTTTTGAAGCATTCATTTATAAGTTTCGTTTTGACCTTTATACATCAACTTCTTCTGAGGTCCACGAGATATATCTAATGTAAAAGTCCTTTACTACACTTTTTAGAACATTGTATTTATATCCACAAAATTAGATTGTAAAATGGAGATTTAAACTACGGAAAATATCAATTTTTACTTGCACTTGAGCACAATCTATTAATTTATCAACATCCCCAACCTTGTAACATCATGATACACGTACCTCTATATTTGAAATTCACACTAAACAAAGCCACTAAACTAGAAAAATAATCAATTAATAAAGAAAGGGAGAAAACTCCCCCAACAAAAATCAAACCATAGATTAATTTATGGCATTACATTACGTAAATAACATATATTTTTTTTAAAATATGAATCACTAATTTAGAGACATACCTGCAACAGTCGGCGAGAAAGATGATGAATGAGGCAACGAGGACAAATTCCTTCACAGCAGTCCAAACAAAGAAAATTCTTCTCATTCTTACAAATCGACAGAACATGCAAATAAATATAAAAAAATGAAAAAACTTACAGTTCTCGAATATCAATGAAAAAAACTTCTCCAATGAATAAACTACAAAAAATCGACAACAAACGTTGTAAGATCCACAAAAAACCACAAAAATATAAAAAAAATTTCGAAAAATGAAAAATCGGAGAAACTCACGGACTTTCTCACTTGATTCTGTTTTTACCTCGTGCGCCTTACTAATGGTTCTCCGTCGTTGTCAGAAGACCCTTTCGGCCGATGGGTTTCTCCGATCAGTGAAGAAAGCGGCTGGATTTTCTCAAACGAGGGTCGATTTGGTGGGTTGGGGGAAGGAGGGTTTTATCACACGAACAGAGGAGAGAAAATAGAAAAGGAATAATGGAGAAGTCTGGTCCAAACAAATCCTAATAATAGACGTATGGTCTACATATATTATTTAAATATTAGTTGGAAAAAAATTAAAGAGAAATTTAATTAATAATTGATTTAGGGACTCAAAACAAAATAAAATTGGATATAGGGAGTGCAGCATATTATTTTATTAATTGGGGACTGAGCACAAATTTTAAGTTTTCATGGGGTATTTTTTAACAATCCTCCCTTAATAATAATAGCTTAAATAGAAAATAAACAATGTAAATTTAGGAATAGAAAGAAAATATTATAATTCAGCGTAAGTTATATCGATACTATATGCTAAAATTAAACTTCTTATTGGTATATTGATAAAAGACTACTATTTTTATTCTCCTTAATTTTCTCACTTCAATCCTCTCATATCTTTAATTTTTCAATCACTCAACTAAATAATACAAAATATTTAATAATTACCATATATTTGTAAATATTTATATTTTTATATTATTTATTCGAATTAAATTAATTATTAAAAATTATAATTAATAATAATAATAATATATTTATAAATATACTTTCACGCAGTGTGAGTTTTTATGTTTTGATTGAAATTCAATTAATAATAATAGTTTAAATATAAAATAAACAATGTAAATTTAAGAATAGAATGAAAATATTATAATTCAGCGAGTTTTATCGATACTATATACTAAAATTAAACTTCTTATTGGTGTATTGATGAAAGACTGCTGTTTTTATTCTCATTAATTTTCTCCCTTCAATCCTGTCATATCTTTAATTTTTAAATCACCCAACCAAATAATACAAAATATTTAATAATTACCATATATTATAAATATTTATATTTTTCATTCGAATTAAATTAATATTAATAATAATAATAACAATAATAATAATAATATATTTATAAATATACATGAAGAGTGAGGTGGAGAATCCGTGCTTTGTAAGCATGACGAGCATCCGCATCGATTAATAATTTTACAAAATTATTTTATTTTAAATTATTTTTGAAATATTTTTTTTATTTTTAAATTAATAATAAAAAAACCCAAACAAAAATACCATATAATATAATATAATCAAATCATGTTCAAAATTTGAAAAGATCAACGATTAATTGTCACAAGGTAAAGATGATCCATGGATTTGGTCCAAACAAAAATATTAACAAGTTGGTTAAAAGAATAAGTGACTGCTTCAAAATATAAAAATCTTTCTATTTTTATATACTTTTTTGTATAATTGTACGTTTGTTAATTTACTAAAAATTATAACAAGTAATAAATGTACAATTTAAATATTTTAAACAATACAATATTTAACCTTATGTTCTAAATTATTATGTCTAAGACAAAGACAATTGTTGTATCTCAATTTTCTTTCCTTTCCTTCAAATATACTTTACTATAATATATAGATTTTCTCATTACAATTTTTTTATTTAATATGATATACCCCGTTATGGAATTGGCATATAATTTTTTTTACTCGTTAAAAACTTTTGAGTGTGAATTTGTCACCTAGTCAACTAATTAATGTTACCAAGTTATAATAATAAAGAAAGCCACTTGCATTCTAATATCTAACCTACGCCAATTAATTTCCACACCAAATCCAATGGCCTATTAATTTCAACACCAAGTCTTTGTATTTTGCAACTTAATAAGTAATCCAGTCATAAATCCATTAGTTTCCTCCTCATTTTATTGTTTGTTTATACAGTATTTGTGAATTTAAAATAACTGGTAAATTGTTCAAAAATACTCAAAAGCAGACAAAAATTTGTTTTTAAATCTCCGTTTTAAAAAAAATGTGTTTGAACTCTCTAGGCTCGTATGTATTTTCTTGAATAAAAAAGATACAAAACATTAAAAATATGATACTAATATATGATATTTGAGTATCAATTGTTTCAAATTTGGTACTAATATATGATTTTCGACTATCCAAATATGTATAACATATTTGTCTTTCGGATGAAAATCGATACAAAATATTGAAAATATGATGATAATATTTGGGCACACACATTTTGTCGTGGACCGAGGAGTTCAAAAACAATTTTTATGACAAAAAATAATACAAATTTATGTTTGGGTGTGAGGATTTAAAGCAAATTTACCCTTAAAACAATGTATATCATTTTTTTCCGCACAAAATAGGATTTTGTTTGAATTATCAAATATTTACAAGGCGCAAACAATTTCCATAAATGATATATCTAGGCCGCATTAGTTCTAATTGTGATCATCTGATTTTTTGTTTGTTTTTATTATCATCTTCTTTGTTGTGAAAAAGTAAAAATTTACGGTAAAAAGTAAAAATCTCAAAATCTCAAAATTATCACACTACACACTTTATAATATTTTTCTCTCAACTCAATTGTGATTTTCTTCACAAATGAGAGATCTATTTATAGAAAATCTTTACAAATAATCCAAAAATAAAATCATCATTACCTACATCATCACACACTAATTTTCAATATTTACAACTCTTATTTTCAATATTCAAATATTCAACATACACATTTTAAATATTAATTTTCAACACTCCCCCTTGTGATGATGATCATGATACGATGATGTCTTCATTACGTGTTTTTGTACTGCCTCGTTAAAAACCTTACTAGGAAAAACCCATTGGGATAAAAACCATAGTAAGGGAAAAAGAGTGCAGTCACGTAAACTCCCCCTCATGTTGATACGAACAATTCTTCACAAATTTCGTAGATTGCGCATCCCAATATTATATATGTGCTTTCTGAATATTGTCGTAGGAAGTGCCTTTGTGAAGAGATCTGATGAGTTTTCACTTGATTGAATGTGACGAACATCAATACATTTATTCTTCTCAAGCTCCTTGGTGAATGCGAAGAACTTAGGAGGAATATGTTTAGTTCTGTCGCTTTTTATGTATCCTTCTTTCATTTGAGCAACACATGCAGCATTATCTTCATATAGTATCACAGGCTTCTCGTCGAATGATAATCCGCATGAGATTTGGATATGTTGAGTCATTGATTTTAACCACACACATTCACGGCTTGCTTCATGTAGTGCAATAATCTCGGCATGATTTGATGAAGTTGTTACAAGTGTTTGTTTCTGTGAACGCCAAGAAATTGCAGTGCCTCCACGAGTAAATACATATCCAGTTTGAGAACGTGCTTTGTGTGGATCAGATAAGTATCCAGCATCGGCATAACCAATTATACTTGGATTAGCATCTTTTGAATACAAAAGTCCCAAGTCTGTCGTTCCTCGTAGATAACGGAATATATGTTTAATTCCGTTCCAATGTCTCTTTGTTGGATATGTGCTAAATCTTGCCAATAAATTTACGGCAAAAGATATATCAGGCCTTGTACAATTTGTAAGATACATAAGGGCACCGATAGCACTTAGATATGGTACTTCTGGACCAAGAATATCTTCATCATCTTCACATGGACGGAATGGATCCTTTTCTATGTTTAATGATCTAACAACCATTGGAGTACTTAAAGGATTTGATTTGTCCATATTAAAACGTTTAAGGATCTTTTCTGTATAATTTGTCTGGTGAACAAATATTCCACATTCTTTTTGTTCAATTTGTAAACCCAGACAATACTTGGTTTTTCCAAGATCCTTCATTTCAAATTCTTCTTTCAAGTATGACACAACTTCTTGAATTTCCTTATTTGTTCCAATGATGTTTAAATCATCAACATATACAGCAATAATTACGCATCCGGATGTTGTTTTCTTAATGAAAACACAAGGGCATATTGAATTATTTACATATCCCTTTTTCATCAAGTGATCACTTAGCCTATTATACCACATTCTGCCGGATTGCTTCAACCCATATAATGATCTTAGTAATTTCACAGAATAACATTCTCTGGGTTTTGAACTTTGTGCTTCAGGCATCTTAAATCCTTCAGGGATTTTCATATATATATTACTATCAAGTGATCCATATAAGTAGGCTGTAACAACATCCATAAGACGCATTTCTAAATTTTCAGATACTGCCAAGCTAATCAAATACCGAAACGTAATTGCATCCATCACAGGAGAATACGTTTCTTCATAATCAATTCCAGGCCTTTGAGAAAAACCTTGTGCAACAAGTCGAGCTTTATATCTTACTATTTCATTTTTCTCATTTCGCTTTCGAATAAAAACCCATTTGTATCCAACAGGTTTTACACCTTCAGGTGTAAGGACTATAGGTCCAAAAACATTACGTTTATTTAGCGAATCCAATTCAACCTGGATGGCATCTTTCCATTTTATCCAATCCTGCCGATTTTTACATTCACCAAAAGATTTTGGTTCATGATCTTCATTATCATTTATGATGTCGATTGCCACATTATAAGAAAATATATCATCAATTTCTTCTATATCTTTTCGGTTCCATATTTTTCCAGTATTAATATAATTGATAGAGATTTCATGATTCTCGTCAGTTTGTGGTTCTGACAAAACATTTTCATCATCATGTGTTTCTTCAGGAACATCATTCTCTATTTTGTGATCATTATGTGTTTCTTCAGGAACATCATTCTCTATTTTGTGATCATTGTGTTTCTCTATGAATTTTCTTTTTCGAGGATTTTTATCCTTGGAACCAACTGGCCTTCCACGCTTCAGGCGTTTAATGACATCATGACTATCTTCAATTTGTTTCTTCGGAATTTCAATTCGAGCAGGGGCATTTGCAGCATGTATATATGATTTAGTTACCCCTTTTGTGTCTGCAAATGCATCTGGTATTTGATTTGCTATTCTTTGCAAGTGCACAATTTGCTGTACATCTTTTTCACATTGTTTTGTTCTTGGATCCAGATGTAACAATGATGATACATACCATGTAATTTCTTTTTCGGTATGTTTCTGTTCTCCCCCTAACATTGGGAAGATTTCCTCATTAAAATGACAATCAGCAAAACGTGCTGTGAACACGTCGCCTGTCTGTGGTTCAAGATATCGAATGATCGATGGACTATCATAACCAATATAAATTCCAATCTTTCTTTGAGGTCCCATTTTCTTTCGTTGAGGTGGTGCAATAGGCACATACACCATACATCCAAAAATTCTCAGATGAGAAATGTCTGGTTCTTTACCAAATGCAAGCTGCAATGGGGAGTATTTATGATATGCACTTGGTCTGATGCGAATTAATGAAGCAGCATGTAAAATTGCATGTCCCCATATAGAAATAGGGAGCTTTGTTTTCATAATCATTGGTCTAGCAATCATTTGCAGACGTTTAATCAATGATTCAGCCAATCCATTTTGAGTATGTACATGAGCAACAGGATGCTCAACAATGATTCCCATAGACATACAATAATCATTGAAAGTCTGGGAAGTAAATTCACCAGCATTATCAAGTCTAATTTTCTTGATTGTATAATCGGGAAATTGATTCCTCAATTTTATTATTTGAGCAAGTAATCTTGCAAATGCAACATTTCGAGTTGACAATAAACATACATGTGACCATCTGCTGGAGGCATCAATCAATACCATAAAGTATCTGAATGGTCCACATGGTGGATGGATTGGTCCACAAATATCACCCTGAATACGTTCAAGAAACATTGGTGATTCAGTTTGGATTTTGGCTGGTGATGGTCTTATAATAAGTTTTCCAAGAGAACATGCTTTACATTGAAACTTATTATTCTGAAAGATCTTCTGGTCTTTCAATGGATGACCATGTGTATTTTCTATAATTCTTCGCATCATTGTTGAACCAGGATGTCCTAATCGATCATGCCAATTGGTTAATATTGAAGAATTATCAATTACCATGTTTGATTCAATGGGACGTATATGTGTATAATGCAATCCAGTAGGGAGCATTGGTAGTTTTTCAATCACATATTTCTTTCCTGATTTATATGTGGTAAGACACATATATTTCTCATTCCCTTCATTCATTGTTTGAGTATCATACCCATGGGAATATATATCATTAAAACTCAACAAATTTCTTTTCGATTGTGGTGAATATAAAGCATCATTGATCAAAAATTTTGTACCATTAGGTAACAAAAATTGTGCTTTACCACATCCTTTAATCAAGTCTACAGGACCTGATATTGTATTCACCGTTGTTTTTGTTGGTTTTAGTTCCAAGAAATATCTTTTATCTCGGAGGATAGTGTGCGTTGTACCACTATCAGGTATGCAAACTTCAGCTTGGTTCATAGCATTTTCCATATTTGAACTTCAAAAAAATATGCAATGAAATAAAATTACTGACAATAAAATACAATACAATACATATTTATAAATATAACACACTATAAAACATTATCATACGAGTACATGGAAAAATATTTTACATATTTATTCCACCAGCAAATTGATCATTATCTGAGAAATCAATCAGAAAATCTCCAGCATCAAAATGAGTTGAACCACTCAAAGGTTCACTGTGTTCAGTAAAGTTGGTCTCTTTTTCTTTCCCCTTTATTGATTCTTTATAAAGTTTACAAAGGTACTCAGGGGCTCGACAAATACGGGACCAATGTCCTGGAGTACCACATCTGAAACAAGAACTTTCAAATCTTTTTGAGTGATTCTCATTAACACTCATATTCTCTTGATGCCTTTTCGGTGGGTGGTTTGGGACGCTCTTTTGAGATAAGTTATAGAAATAACTATCTCGATTATTTTCAAAACCACGGCCGCGTCCACGACCACGACCACGACCACTTCCACGACCACGACCTCGATTTTGTCCTCGACCAAAATCTTATCTATAACTATGATTTTGGTTTCCAGGTTTACATTCATTTTTGCTTACGACATTTACTTCAGGAAATGCCATTGAACCAATGGGTCGTGCCTGATGATTTCTCATTAACAGCTCATTATTCTTTTCAGCCATGAGAAGACAGGCGATGAGTTCAGAATATCTCGCAAATCCACGCACTCTATATTGTTGTTGTAGATTTATATTTGATGCGTGAAAAGTGGAAAATGTTTTTTCAAGCATTTACGATTCTGTAACCTCATGTCCACAAAATTTTAGCTGCGAGATTATTCGATACATCGTTGAATTGTAATCACTGACTTTCTTAAAATCTTGGAATCTCAACGTATTCCATTCATCCCGGGCTGTCGGAAGTATAACTTCCCTTATATATTCGAATCTTTCTTTTAATCCCTTCCACAAAACCATGAGATCTTTTTCAATCAGATATTCACATTTTAATCCGTCGTCGAGATGTCGACGCAATAATATCATGGCTCTTGCCTTTTCTTGTGATGTGCATATGCCATTTTCTTTTATGGTCTCATTTAGACCTAATGACTCAAGATGCATTTTTACATCGAGAGTCTATGACATATAATTTTTCCCCGTAATATCAAGAGCAATGAATTCGAGCTTTGCCAAGTTTAACATGGTGGTACTAAAAAAATTACGATGTATTTTATTAGTTAATGAATATTACAATACAAAGTAATGGATAAACAACAAATACAAGCATTCGTAAAAATAAAGAAAACACACGAGTAGGATATCCTCTGATAAATACAAGATTCGTGAGTATTATAACCAAAATAATTAAAAATAACTTTGTGAAAGCCATCTTCTTTTTTCTTCAAAAATTTGATGAAGAATAATTTTAGAGAAGAAGAGAAAGTTGGAGTGATTGAATATGCTTGTGAGATCATATTTATAGGGCAAAAACTAGCTGTTTTGTTACCGTTTATGACCGTTGGTGTACAAGAAAATAAATATATGTATTTGTATAATTTTATGGTAATAATATGGTGTATATAATATTAGTAATGTTTTAAATAATTATTTATATCATATCACAATATTATAATGAAATGTCATAAGATATTTTGTTTAAAAATCTTATAGGCTTTTATACTTGTCGTATCCCTTACCGGGAGTGTGGGATGTCGTCTTAACATCCTCCCAGGATTTATAACAAGTTTTTTTTGAAAAATTTATTTTTATTATTTATAATAACATTATATATTAAATATATAAACAATAAATAAATAAACAATAAAATAAATATTATTACTTTTGTTACTTTTTTCTTCTGTTTTGGAGCTTGGAAAAATATGGAGGACTTTTAGAGCTTCGTGCTGATAACGTGTTGTGAAAAAGTAAAAATTTACGGTAAAAAATAAAAATCTCAAACTTTCAAAATTATCACACTACACACTTTATAATATTTTTCTCTCAACTCAATTGTGATTTTCTTCACAAATGAGAGATCTATTTATAGAAAATCTTTACAAATAATCCAAAAATAAAATCTTCATTACCTACATCATCACACACTAATTTTCAATATTTACAACTCTTATTTTCAACATTCAAATATTCAACATTCAAATATTCAACATACACATTTTAAATATTAATTTTCAACATTCTTTAATATATTACAAAAAAAATAATTATTTATTTAATTATCTGTTCATAGACTATATTAAATATTAATTTTTATAACTTTTCATAATTTATGATGCATATAATATATATGAATTTGGTGGAGCTTTTTTAAAAAATATATAGAAATAAAAAATATTATAAAAATGTTGCAAATTTTAAATCTATATCAAAGACATACAATCCGAAATTTCTGCTCCACATTTTTCCGACCAGCAAAGTCTGGATTTATACTAATTATTTTTAAAGTAAGTTTTTTGTGAGACGGTCTCACGAATCTTTATCTGTGAGACGGGTCAACCCTATCGATATTCACAATAAAATGTAATATTTTTAACATACAAAATAATATTTTTTCATGGATGACCCAAATAAGAGATCTGTCTCACAAAATACGACCTGTGAGATCGTCTCACCAAGTTTTTGGCTTATTTTTTTAATTAAAGGAAGTTGGTCAGATTAGACGGGATACCAACATGTTTGGGTTAATTGGGAATCAGTCCCCATATCAAACATATTTTGGCTATCACTCCCTGGAGAGAGAGAGATTTTTCATATATACAAAAATTGCCCTTATTCTTTATTTAATTGTAATTGATCCCCGCGCTTTCAAAATGGTATCAGAGCTTATAAAGAGCCCTGAGCCTCTATCGTGTGATCTGACACGAAGAACGACTCTCCGTAGGGGACAACCTAGGCTCTTCTACAGAGTTTGAGGTTAGCAAGCTGATAGGTACCCTTAAGTGTGTCACCCTGTTATTGATCACTTGATCCCTCGTCTCCTGATGCGAAAGGTGGAGCTCTGAGTTGGGGTACCGAACTTAAATGGTATCAGAGCCAGGTTAATTTATTTCAAACACAAAATTTATTATTATAAAGAAACGAAATGTTTGAGGAAGAGAATTTCGAAAATTATGAATCCGAACTTAGGTTCGAGAAAAATAATTTACAAGGATTATTCCAATATTTTGGAATATAAACAAGAACATCTAACTATTGTTAGATATCCAGAGCAGAAAGGGAATCTTCAGCACCCTCAGGTAAACTTATGATTCAATCAAATAAGTTTATGGAAATAGTACCAGATTCCTCTAAGCTTTCTTTAGATCTTAGAGAAATTCAGAAGACAGTACAAAATTATGGCAACATGCTATACTTTGTACTGCAAAGAGTAGAAAAAATCCTTGAAAACCAGGAAGAAATTCTTGAAATATTAAAGGATATTCAAATAAGAATTCAAAAACTAGAACAACAACCCAGTTCTAGTAAGAGAACATCAGGAGGTTGGTTACCACCATCATTTGGTACTGAACCTTTGTTACATCAACAAGGGAAAGCCAGAGTGGTGTCGAAACCTTTGACTGAAAAAAAAAGATGATCAATCTAATCAAGTCTGTCTCAGAAAAAAATTAATCTGATGACAACTTTAGAAAATGTTGGTCTTGAAGATCTACAAGAGCTTGCGGAATCTTTCGCAAATCTCAAAGTTGTAGATCTAAAGATGAACACAGCAGGAGGTGAAACACCTGCTATAACTTGGTCATCTTCTCAGGAACCACCATGGGAAAGTGTGGGATCTCAAAATATAAACATGAGAGAATCTCAAACTGATTTCCATACTGGTGGAAGATCACACCCTGCGAGAATAAGGACAAGGAGAATCAAATTCCCTTGCACCAAACACCCTATGGAAAAACTGTTTTAGATCCTATACATCCTTACGGGATTATGCTTAACCTTGATGTATTAGATTTCAAAAACAGAGTATAACTCATAGACGATTGGACATCTGCAATGAGAATCGCAGCAGGAACACTTGATCTCAACAGAGAAGGATTCATTAAACTCTTGGGAATGAGTCTTATGGGATCAGTGAAAATTGCTTGGGACATGACTTCGGTGGAAACCAAAGAGTCAGTCCTAGCCGGAGAATCTCTAAGCGAGATAGTCGGAAGAATGGCTATCTTTTTTAAAGCTCAATTTATAGGGGTATATTATTTTAACAGTCAGGATACAGAGAAGAGGAAGAAATATACTTAAGCTCTGTATAGTCTTGAATTACATGACATCTGTTTAGTAGATGAATACATTATGTTATTCACTAATATAGGTGGAATTCAGGAGTCGAAGAAGATATAGCTATGCAACTTTTCTTCGCAAAAATGCCAAGTCCTTGGAAAGAAATGCTCATAAGAGAATATGTACCTGGAAATCCAGATACATTAGCACGAGAGCCTCTTTACTAAAAAGAAAATTGGCGGAATGGTGCCATTTGGCAGCATTACAAAAGAATTACAAACGATTAAGGGGTATTAACAAACGTCCTTTTTGTGTTGTAAAGAAAATGATCTTCCAACAATTATTGGAAGTAAACCACAAAAGCATAAAAGGAAAAGTTTTAGGACTCATCATTATGCTAGAAGTGGAAGAATTTCTTGGAAACCAAGAACCGTTTGGTCTAGACAGAAAGCCAGATCTTATAAATCTGGACAAAGAAGCGGACCATCCAGAAGTAGGACATCCTCCCAAGCATCGAGTACATCTCAAAGCACTGGAAGAACACCTACAAAGAAAACTTTCAGAAGAGCTCATACACGAGTTAATGAAAGTTTTAAGGATTGTAATTGCTGGACATGTTGAGCAAGAGGTCATATCTCAACCAACTGTCCAGAGAATGAAAAAAGAGGTATTAAACGATTCGATACAACTCCGGATATTGAAGAAGCAGTTTATTGCCAAGATCTTATTCAGGTATACAGATTTGAGGACATTGCCTCAGATGAGAGTATATATGAAGATGAAGAAGTTCTAAGTCAGGGAGAATTCGATGGAACTGAATCGGAATCTGACTAAAGACGAAGTGTTTCGACACGAAACACATGAGGATTTGTCTGGGTTCTTTAGCCAGACAACAATATCTCATAACATGGTCCAAAGGATCATGAAAGAAAATCCTAGTTTACAAAGATATTAAGGATTCTCTGCAGGACAGGTAGAAAAGTTCTTAGGAAATCTTAGCCTAAGAAACAGAAAACATCATCTGATCTATAAAGTTTCTAGAAGAGAAATGGAAATCCCAATGGAACTTAATGGAAATAGAATGGAGATGCAGTTAATTTTTTCTGAAGAAATTAAGGAGGAATTACAAAAACTCAAGATCGAAGTAGCAAGGACTATGTCCTGGATTCATATTGGAGAAATACAGATTATGATAAAAGCTGCTTTCAAAGAAGGTATAAATTCACCCATTGATATTGCTATATACGATAAAAGAATGGAGAACCTTCAAGATTCCGTGCTGGGAACTATCTCAGGAAATATCTGTGCAGGCAAGATTGTAGGAGTTATCTATCCAAGGATAGCTTACAACTTGGCAGATCGAGATTTCAGTCGAGCCTTGACATTACATCAAAATTTCAATGAAAAAAGACTGATGAAGGAAGGTAATAGACCATATTCTATTATTTATCAGATTTCATATGCTCTATGTAATACACATCATTCAGAATTGTTTATTAGAAATGAGTTCATTGAAATACCTGAGATATTTGGAAAAGTTGCTCAGACAATTTATCCAGAACATATTGAATTTCCTGTAATAGAGGAAACAGATATCCAAATACAAGACAAACCGATTCTACAAAGGAATCAGAGTCTTAGATTGGAATCAAGAAGACTATCTTTTCAAGGAGATAGAATTACAAGCTACAGATGGGGAAAAACCCCTGTCCGAGAAACCCAACAGGAGCTAAAAAGTTTTTCAACAATAGGAAAGCTAAGATGCCCAGAAGGGTGGAAGGAAGTCGACATAGTATTTGATATAAGGAAACAAATGAATCAATTTCCTTGTAATACCATCTACTATTTAGAACAACCTATGATAGGAACTTACCAAGGAATGACCCAAGTTAGAAGTTCATATCACAGGGATTCCAGGAAAAGAACCAGATCAATTGGTTCTTGGACTAGAGTTTCTCGCGGAACATAAACCTTGGAAACGTCTAGAGTATGGAATGAAGTTTATGGCAAAAGATAAGATGTGGAAAATCCAATGACTACAAGTCCATTCTCCATATACATTCCAGTAGGAATGTTATATGAACAATATAAGGCAGAATATTTTGCTGCTTATATGTATTCAGGTGCTGGCATTTGTACAGCAAAACGAGGAGTTTTTCCAAATAATATGGAAGAAGAACTACCCAAGATTGCTGGAAGAGATTTTTCCAGAAGAATCTTAATCTTAGGTAAAAGGATTAAGATGACCGAAATAATGATTGGCGGTGCTGGGCAAACACTTTGGTACAAGGTAAAGACACCACCAATTTATTTCCATGATACATGAGCTGATATTTTGCTAGGAAACAATTTCCTACAAATGTTCGAGTCCTCTACTCAAGAAAATGAGGAGAGAAGATTAGTGTTTACAACTCATTGTAACCACAAAATCATAGTCCAGAGACTACGAGAGGAATTTTATAGAAAATTGCCAATCTAGTTTCGCAGCAAGCGTGGTGATTCAGGACAACTTCTGAACCCAAAAATGAAAGATTCCAGACGGTTCGGAAAAACAATGCTCCAGTTAAGAGCAGATAAACATCTCCAACCAGAAGAAGTAGAATGCCTTAAGATAGCTCTACATAAGAATGAGGTAGAGTTTGAATCTAAGGTATCATTGGAAGATGACAAGAAAAAGATCAAAGAAAACTACAATGAAGATCCTTTGGCATGGCGGGACAGAAATCAACTCAAAGCTTGCTTTAAAATTAAGGAAGGCTGATAGGATCGATTAACGTAGCAAGAGTGTTTAGAAGGGCGGTTGAATAAACACTCAAAATTAAAACTGATCTTTTCGAGTTTTCAGTTCAGTTTGGCAAGAAACTGATTCTCGGAATCTTGCTGGTCAATAACAATCAGTTAAACTAAAGTAGTTGCGAAAATTAACTGACTGAAAGATAGAATACAAAACTGAAATAAAATACACAAGGGTTGTTTCTGGATGTTCAGAGATTTCAATTACTCCTACATCACCTCTTCTATCTCAAGGATAGGATTTTCACTAAAAGACTTTGATCGAATACAAGATTTGTACTGACCCACTTCAGTTTGGACTTATCACTGCCAAAAACTGAAACTTTTAGTATTACAAAATGTTCTCAGTGCGTAACTGATCTTAGCACTATCGAATTTAACGATTATTACAAAGTGCTAATGAGCTCAAATTGTAGCCTTGACTGCTACGAATAAATCAAGTAAGGGTGAGCTAAGATTTTGACAGAGTAACAGCAAGCTTTAAATAGAGTGATCTGTGTATATTTTTTTCAGCTGTTCTTCTGTCATATTTATAAGCTTCCCTTCCAACGGTAACTTGAGATATGTTTGAATCTTTGTATCCGTTGATTGCCACTTCATCATTCCTTGGACATTGTTTGCTTCATTTATTATAATGCGGCGTCTTAATTGCTTTAGCCGAAATGTGTTGTTCTAAGTTGTATTGATTGAAGTGCGGCGTTTCATATTCAGTTGCAATCTGCTATGTCTATTTGTCGGTTGAATGTTCTTTCCCGAGACATGTTTAGTTGAAGGAAGCATACGGCAGAATATATCAATTTATCGGTTTTCAACTGATCAGTTTTCTTTATTAGATCTGCTGATTTCAGTTGTTAAGTCCAGTTGCTGAATATAATTGCGCGTATCAATTGGTTGATCAGTTTATCAAACTCCAGAATTTAGAGTTTGGTTCATATTTTGTCAAACGCCGGAATTTTGTTTCCAACAACAACTGATCAGATTTTTTTATTAGATCTGCTGATTTCAGTTGTTAAGTCCAGTTGCTGAATATAATTGCGCGTATCAATTGGTTGATCAGTTTATCAAACTCCAGAGTTTAGAGTTTGGTTCATATTTTGTCAAACGCCGGAATTTCGTTTCCAACAATTTCTCCCTTTATAATGTTTGACAAAACTAAGTAAATAATAACTAACTGATCATCTGAAAACATTGTAGATAAAATAAGAGGTTGATCAGCTTAATAATAATCCACACAAATACAAGATAGACTTGTAGAGATTTTTCTTCAACGAGAAGATTTCTTCTGTTGTTCTAGAATCTCTTTGATTTCTTCTCCATTTTTGTCAAACAACTCCATCTTCAAGGATAATTTTCGAACATCTGTTGATAGAAAGTTGACAGAGTTGGATACGTTTTCAACAGCAGAGGTTAAAGCGATTTGAAGTACATCTATCTTTCTTGATACGAGTGTCTCCACAGCATCAACTCTTTTGCTGATTGAGTCTTGAGTCACTGAGAGACTTATAACCAAACATCTGTTCTTCTGAATATCATCCACTGTTCGAGAGAGAGATGTTAAAGCATCTTGAATTGTTGTCAGTTTCTGATAGTTGAATTCTTCAGAATGTTCCAGTTTCAGAGAATGTTCTAATTGAGTATGCTGAATCTTGTATACATGATTGATCATTTCATTCATATGCTGCTGAATTTCCTTAATTTCTCCAAGGACTTTATCAAGATCTGTAGAAAAATGAGGCGGATACTGACAAGACGTTCCTGGTTCTGTTGAGACTTGATCAAAGACCACCATGGTCTTATCAGATATCATCGTTTCAGAAACAGTCTGTGCTGGAACATCTGTTTCAGTTACTGCCACTTGGACTGTAGGAGGTTAAGATTGATGATGTTCAGCAGAGATACTTTCCTGCTGAATAGGAGAGACTGCAGGATCTTCAGTTGATTGATCATGAGCTGATGCATCTTCTTGAAAATCATCTGAGACTTGAGCTGGCTCACCAGTTGGTGATGGGCTAGCCACCACTGTTTGATCCTCTATTTCAGAAACAGCAGACTGAACTGGTACTTCTGTTGAGATAGGAACCTCTTGAGAGATTTGATTAGTTGAGTGATCAACTTCTTCAGGAATGGGTTCACTCATAAGAGATTCTTTCGCCACTGCTTGAATAATTTCATCAATGTTGGCAAAAGTCAGCTCAGCTTCAGAGTACATCTGATGTTCCACAGCAGATGATTGTGGCACATCCTGAACAGGTTTTTCAGCAACTGGTTGTGGAGATGGCTCTTTCTGCTGGGAGGAGAGTGTATCTTCTTTTGCTTTTGAACTGGAGGATTTTTCAGGGAGAACCAATTCCTGATCCTGTTCCCAAAATCTGATTTTCATTTGTAGGCCACTAAGATCTGTGTCTAGTTGGGTGAACACAGCTCTATCATAATATGCAGTTGGACCTACGGGATTGTAGTTGGATTTCAGCTTTTCAACCATTCTAGTCAGCTTTTTGGCTCGAATCTGATCAAAGAAATATTTTTGTCTCTCCAATGCCTGGGCAATAGTAGCAGCTTTGACTATTTTCAACACAATCGCTTCAAGTTTAATAAACTTTTTCAGTTGGGATTTGCTCTTCAGCTCTTTGGAAAAAATCTCAGTCCTAAACTTTTTCCAACTATCAAAAGATTTCAGTTTCGATGTGGCAAATGCATTGACCTGTTCCCAAACCAGGCCAATATGAGTTTGGATGGCATTAGATGGCCTTGGCTCTTCAACTAGCTTGCCTTTTCCTTTTTCAGTAGTGAGAATGTGAGGAATATCCAAACCAGAGTGAGTGGTGTCCACTGGTTCCCTCAATATAACGCCTTTAGATCTGGCCCAAGGCAAAATGGTAGGGCGATTTACATGAGTCAAGGGAGCTCTTATTTTAGTGGATGCCTTTTCTTCAGCAACTGAATCATCAGGTGGAACAACCTGCAAAGGTATAGCCTGAATAGGCTGTTGGGTAGCTGATTGAGTCAAGATTTCAGTTGGAATGAATTTCACCGCTGTTATTGGTTTAGTTCTTTTCGTCCTCGGTCTCTTGACAAGCTTAGGAGAAGGAGTTTTCTCCGAATCTGATTCACTGATAATCAGTTTTCGTTTTGCAGTCTTCAGTTGGGCCAAAGTTTTCGCCTTCTTGGCTGGTTTTGGAGCAGGTGGTTGCGTCCCAACCTCCTGTTTGGTTTTCAAAAACTGTTTGGGAGAAATGTCTAGTTTGGTCTTTGGAGGCAAGATGTTCTTGGCAATGAAGACCTTGAACTTTGATGATTTTCCAGCATTGTCAGCTACCAATCCCTTTAGTTTCAGAAGATAACTGATTGGAATGGAAAAGCCTCTTGATTGTTTGGTAGATTGAAGCATATTCTTTAGAATATTGAAAATAATGTGCCTCCAGTTAGCTTTCTTCTCTCACATGATGATGGTCATCACTTGGAATTTCTCAAGAGTAAGGGCAACATAAGAGCCGGCCTTAGCCAATATGCCCTTCGCCACAATGTCGGCTAATAACTGAACCTCATGCTTCAGTTCTTTCTTAGGATCGGAAACTTTAATTTTCCGCCCATCAGCAGACAACAAAGATTGCATTTCTTCAATGTCAGATGTTTTGACTTCAGAGAAGCTGACGTACCCATCAGTTGGCAAAGAGAAAATTTCTCCGAAGGTCTTTTCAGATAGGATCAACAGATGATCATTGACAGTTACAGAGATACTTCCATCAGTAGTGACAAACCCCTTCAGATAGAATTCATTTACTTCTTTGGGGTATATCTCCTGCAAAGATTGTCCCAAAAACATCCTGAGACCAGCAGATTCAATCTTCAGAAAGGCGTTCTTAACATCAGCTTCTTGAACTGATAACACTGAGTCAAAATCAATGGCCATAGCGTTCAACATGTGAGCTGGGATTTGATTCACCATTTCAAAAGATAAAATGATCTGAAATTCGTAAAAGATAAGATTTGGAATTAGTATGCTCTTAGGAACTGATTGTATGCGTAAGAAAGAAAACTGAATTGAAACGGGCATAGTACATTTGTTCGTGACTGTTCAAATTCGGGATACGTGCCAGTCCAAAAAAAATTTGAATAAAAATATGTGTATGTGTGCTGTAAGCGTGTGTGCAAAAAGTGAGCGGTTTAAAATAGGTCACATTATGAAACTGCAGTCACGTCAGTTGATTTGGAATATAATAAATTTGTTAACTTATGTGAGAAGATTTGTAAAATATCCAGCTGAACAATCAGTTGGGAAACTGATTCATTTCAGTTGAGAATTCACAAACAATTGTCCTCTCAGTTAACATTTTCAAAAACTGATATTCCCCTTTAATCGGTGCATAGAATAATTAGAGTGACGATATAAAATTAATTTAAGGGTCAGAAAGATTATCGTTTGCTGAAACGTTGACGGCCCTTCAGCTTCCATGAATTTCGGCTATAAATAGAAGTAACACGGTTAATTTCAGTCATATTGGTGAAAATATTCAAGACAAAAAAAGAATGGCAGATACGAGTAGCTCGAGTGCTTCGCCGTTTGCTCTGGAGGCCAGGAAGGCTGCTATAGAAGATGAAGTCTTCTATAAGAGTCTTCACTACTGGGAAAAGTTACAGAAGCTTGAGTTCCTGTACAATACTGGGGAGGCTACCACTCCTGAACTGGTGGCAGAGATGAAAAAATTGCGGTAGCACTTGAACATAGCTGTGTGGGTGGACGTCTTTAAGGATGGTCATCTCTATCTGCTAATGCTTCGAAAGGAACTGAAAATCCTTAAGCGCATAGCTGTTTCTCAGAGCTTTGACAAGACATCTACCGCACCTTTATCCGCTTGGTTGAAAATGTGGATAATTGTTGTAGAGGAAAAATATGATGATGTAATCCGTGCAAACGTTTATGGTTGAATGAAGTATTTATATGAGCTTAACTTTGTTTTTCTCTTTCCTGCAAATGATAAACTTCATCAGTTGTTATATATATGAACTGCGAACTTTAAACAGATGGACTGATGAAAGGCTAACTTATATCAGTTGACTATGAACTGAAATCAGTTAAGCATTAAGTAATAAATGACAAACTGATATCAGTTGATAATGAACAACTGATAAATAAGAAGCCTGGGTAAATGAGAAAAACGATTCGGTTGACTCGTGACTCTTTAGCTTCTTCAACATTTGATGTCATATGTCTATAAAAAAAATGATAGAGATAAAATGTGAGATAATAACAGTTCAATATGTCAGATTCAAGTAATTCTGATGCATGCAGCAGTACGCATATTCAAGTTACTGAACAATTAAGTCCTTATTTAGAAGAGTTGAAGAAAACGATGGAGGAATATGTCTTGACGAAAGTGATGTCAACATGGTTCAAAATTCATGATTTGCAGAGGATAAGTAGTAGTGGTGCTGCTCCTTCTCGTGCTCAAGGAGCAACAGCAAGAAAATACATTGATCGTTTCGAAGTCAGGCATGTTACAGACCTGGTTGATGACAATGTTCTGTTACATGCAATGCTATGGAAGGAATGGCATGTAATTGAGAAGATTTCTACAACTGAATCATTTTCTAGAATCCGAATTTATGAGTTGAATAATTTGATTACAGAATGGCAAGATTTAGTTGGTTCTAAGTTATCTTCTCTAATGTGGAATCGATTTTAATCTTAATAAAGTATCATTTCCAATTTGTTGTTGTGTTCTTATTTTCTGCAAATAATTATATTAGTAAAATAGGATCAATAATAATTTTAAGTCAAGTCAATTAAACCAAGAATATTGCGAAAGTAAGAAAACTTAGTCTCGGGTAATGGTTTGGTGAAGATGTCAGCTGCTTGTTGCTCAGTTGAAATATACTACAGTCTGATGTCCTTCTTCAAAGCATGAATTCTAATGAAGTGGTGTCTGACATCTATATGCTTGGTCCTTGAGTGAAGAACTGGATTATAGGTGATGGCAATTGTGCTCGTATTGTCACAAAATATGGGCGATTCATTTGTGATTACTCCATAATCTTTCAGTTGTTGCTGGATCCAGATCAGTTGTGCACAACAACTACCAGCAGCAAGGTATTATGCTTCAGTTGTTAAGGTAGCTATGGATGTCTGCTTTTTGTTAAACCAAGAAATCAGTCTGTCTCCTAGAAACTGACAAGATCCACTTGTACTGTTGCGATCAAGCTTACATCCTGCATAATCTGCATCTGAATATCCAACTAAATTGAAAGTAGAGTCTTTAGAATACCATAACCCAACATTTTGTGTACCCTTAAGATATTTCAAAATTCTTTTTGCAGCTGAGAAATGTGATTGCTTAGGATTTGCTTGAAATCTAGCACACATACAGACAGCAAATACAATATCAGGACGACTGGCAGTTAGGTACAACAATGAACCTATTAAACCTCGATATAATGTAGCCTCAACTGATATTCTCCCTTGATCAGTGTCCAATTTTACTGATGAGCTCATGGGAATATTTGCAGCTGAACATGATTCCAAGTAAAATTTCTACTGCAGCTCCTTTGTATATTTAGTTTGACTGATGAATATACCAGTCTCCAATTGCATCACTTGCAGTCCAAGAAAGAATGTCAGTTCACCCATCATGCTCATTTCAAACTTATCATGCATTATTTTAGCAAACTTTTCGCATAATTTGGGGTTAGTTGACCCAAATATGATATGATCAACATAAATTTGAACTAATAAAATGTGATCATTCTTAGCAAATTTGAACAAGGTCTTATCAATTGATCCAACAGAAAAATCATGATCAGTTAGAAATTTTGAAAGAGTTTCGTACCAAGCTCTGGGAGCTTGTTTAAGGCCATATAAGGCTTTGTACAAATGATATACATGATCAGGAAAGTTGTGATTTACAAAACCTAGGGGTTGTTCAACATATACTTCCTCTTGTAGTTGACCATTCAGAAATACACTCTTTACATCCATCTGATATACCTTGAATTTCTTGTGTGATGCATAAGCAAGAAAAATTCTGATTGCTTCCAGTCTTGCAACTGGAGCATATGTCTCATCATAGTCAATTCCTTCTTCTTGCCTATATCCTTGTGCCACTAATCTTGCTTTGTTACGTACAACTGAACCATCCTCGTTCAGTTTATTTCTGTATACACATTTTGTACATATAATAGTTTTTGAAATTGGTCTTGGAACTAAGTTCCAGACATTGTTATAAGTGAACTGATTTAGCTCTTCTTGCATTGCATTTACCCAGTTAGGATCAGCAAGAGCTTCATCAGCTTTCTTCGGTTCTAGTTGTGAAACAAAAGCTGAATAGATAAATAAATTTAGTATTTGATTGCGAGTTCTTACTGGATCAGATGGATTTCTTATTACCAGTTCAGGTGGATGTGATTTTCTCCATCTGTACTCAGTATTTGTTGTATCTGTAATTTCTTCAGTTGTTAACTGAACACATTTTTCAGTCTCAGTTGGTGCTTCATCAACTGGTATTTGAATGTTATCATTATGCTCTGTCAACTGATCATCAGCAACGACTTCCTGCACATCTGATTGGTCCAGTACTTCTGGTTCAGGTGTTTGAAGTATGTTTTGATAGCCATGACTTTCATTTTTGTCATCATCTTCCAAACTAATATCTGTAAGTCGATCAACTAGCTCAACTTGATCAGTTGGCTTATTAGTTAGTTCAGTTTCATCGAAATCAACATGAGCAGATTCTTCAACATTTAGGGTTTTCTTGTTGAAGACTCTATAGGCTATACTAACTGATGAGTATCCAAGAAATATTCCTTCTGCAGATTTAGCATCAAAGGCTTTTAAATAATTTTTACCATTATCAAGAATAAAACATCTGCAGCCGAATATTTTGAAATAAGTAATTATACTTTTTCTTTCATGCCAGATCTCATATGGTGTTTTCATATGATTCTTATTAATCATTGATCTGTTCTGAGTATAACACGCAGTGTTTAATGCCTCTGCCCAAAATCTTTGAGAAATACCAGAATCAGCAAGCATTGTTCTGGCAGCTTCTTTAAGAGTCCGATTTCTTCTCTCAGCTACACCATTTTGCTGAGGAGTTCTGGCTGCTGAGAGCTAATGCTTAGTTCCAACATTTTCTAGGAAGTTTGAAAGAGTTTGATTGATGAATTCAGTTCCTCGATCAGATCTGATTCGATCAATTCCAACTGATTTTTCATTTAAAAGTCTTTTGAAGAGCTTTATTAGTTGCGAAGCAGTATGGTCTTTAGATTTGAGAAAAATAACCCAAGTAAATCTTGAAAAATCATCTACGAATACCAAGGTATATTTCATTCTTCCTAAGCTCATGACTGGTATAGGACCAAAAAGATCCATGTGCAACATTTCTAAGCATCGAGATGAAGATTTACATCTCTTGTTTTTAAAAGAGGATCGTACTTGTTTACCATACTGACATGCTGAGCAAAGTTTTTCGTTTGAAAAGTCTATTTTGGGCAAATCGGTTACAAGTTCATGTTTACTCAGATAGGCAATGGATTTAAAGTTTAAATGATTTAGTCTCTTATGCCACAACCAGTTTTTAGATGATTTGGAAGCAATAAAACAAACTGGTGCATAAGTTTGATAATTCCAACTGACTTTATATGTTTTTCCATAACGTTTGCCAGTTAGTATGATTTCATCAGTTGAAGTTTTGACTAAACATGAGTTTTTGTCAAATTGTACTGAGAGTCCACTGTCGCATAACCGACTGATGCTAATCAAGTTATACTTCAGGATTTCTACTAATAGAACATCTTTAAAAGTAAAGTTATCATGGATAAACTTACTCTTACCCACAGTTCTACCTTTGGAATTGTCCCCGAAACTGATGTTTGGACTAGTGTATTTGATCAGTTGGGATAACGCACTTGCATCTCCTGTCATATGTCGCGAGCATCCACTGTCTAAATACCATATTGAGTTCTTGTTTGTACCTGTTACCTGCAATCATACATATAATATAACTTGGTACCCATATCTATTTGGGTCCTGAACTGATTAGTCCCTTAGGAATCCACACTTGGATTAGTCTAACAGACTTTCCAGTAGCTGTAGTCCAAATGGTTTTTCTTGGCTTTTGTGTGCTTGGTGTGTAGTGTACAGATGATACAATATTTGTTTTAGCTTTATTCAACTGATTGTTCAGTCTATATCTCTTCTGAACTGGCTTGCAGTTATAGTAATTGAAATAGCTATTCGAATAGTTCTTGTGAGACCTCTTTGATGACTGACTTTGTGAATCAGTTGAGAATTTTTGACTATAACCAATCTCATATCTTCTAGCCTTGTTCATATTCTCAGTAGGTTGCTCAATCAGTTTACTGGGCTCAATTTGTTCTTGTATCACTGCTGTTTTGACAAAATGAATGTATTTCCCTTTGTCTATTTTTGGCTTTGGTTGAGTATCATTTGGATATATTTCTCCTTGAGTGTTGAACCCTAAACCAGTTTTATTACAAACTGATTTTTGTGAATTTTGCATCTCATTCAGTGCAGTAGATGACTTGTTCCAAGACTGAATGAGCTCAGTCTGTTTTGAATTTTCAAGAATCAACTTCTGGATTAATGACTGATTTTTGTTTCTATTTGCTTTTAACTCAGCAATTTCTCTTTTTAGACTCAACCCATCAACTGATTCATCAGTTTTGGTTTTATTGTCCGTGGGATCAGTTTGCTTTGCTTTGATTTTTTCAAATGATGATGCAAGCTTTTGATACTCATTTACCATGTCATGTAGTGTTAGAATGAGTTCTTCTCGTGTGAAATCAGTTGAGCTGAAATCAAATACCTATTGGCTAGATGATTCTTCTTCTGCATCATTAGCCATTAAGCACTTGACTTTCTCATCATCACTAGAGCTGCATGAGCTTTCTGGTTCTGACTCCTCACTGTCAGTTTCTGCCCATTTAGATTTGTTTTCTTCAGCTAAGAGTACCTCATGTTTCTTTCTGAAGGACTTCTTATCTTCCTTGGGTCTTCTTTTGTGCTCATATAATTTTTTTCTTCTATCAGTTGAGCCTTGACTGTCCTTCTTGGGTTTAGGACAATCGGCCATAAAGTGACCTGATTTGCCACAGTTGTAGCAGGCATTTGATTCATCTTTGGAGTTTTTCCTTTGGTATGGCTTCTGGAAGTTTCCTTAATTCTTTCTCATGAACCTTCCAAATTTTTTGATGAACAATGACATAGCATCACTGCTCAACTGATCAGCAGATTTCTCAACTGAACTGATTGGTTCTGTTCTGACAGCAGCTAGAGCAGTTGTGGCTATAGGGGTAGATGGTTCTCCTTCTCTGGTCTGCAGCTCAAATTCATAAGCCTTTAAATCAGCAAACAGATCATGAAGTTCAATCTGGTTCAGATCTTTGGACTCCCTCATAGCCATGGTCTTAATATCCCATTCCTTGGAAAGATCTCTCATTATCTTCAATGCAATCTCTTTGTTGGTATACACTTTTCTAAGTGCATTTAACTCATTGATGATACTGCTTACTCTTTCATCATACTCGTGCATTGATTCTCCTGCTTTCATTTTGATGTTATCAAACTTTTGAACAACAACAGAAAGTTTATGTTCTTTGGTTTGATCATTTCCTTCACACAGCTGGATCAGCTTTTCCAAAATTTCTTTGGCTGACTTACACATCTTTATTTTGCTGAATGTTACTTTGTCCAGCGTTTTGTACAGAATGTCTTTAGCCACATTATCAAGATTTGCTTTTCTTTTATCTTCAGTTGTCCATTCATCTCTGGGCTTTTCTATTCTCTGTGGTGCCCCTTCTGTTATGGCAACTGCTGTATTTGTTTTTAGAATTTTCATGGGTCCATCAGTTATGACATACCATATGTCATCATCTTGTGCAGCTAAATAAGCCTGCATTCTGATTTTTCAATCATCAAATTCTTCTCTAGAGAGCATAAGAATTTTGTTGAATGAAGTCATGCTAGCAAGTTTATAGATCAAAAGTATTCAAGAACAAGATTCAACTGCTCTGATACCACTTGATAGGATTACTTAACGTAGCAAGAGTGTTTAGAAGAGAGGGGGGGTTGAATAAACACTCACAATTAAAACTGATCTTTTCGAGTTTTCAGTTTAGTTTGGTGAGAAACTGATTCTCGGAATCTTGCTGGTCAATGACAATCAGTTAAACTAAAGAGTTGTGTAAGGACCGTGTATCGTATTATCGTAAATCCTGTGTGATTATCGATAATTTATGAAATTGTCATGTGATTATGTATATGATGTATATCATGACAATGAAATTGAGAAAATAAGTATTGAATACGAATTGACGTGGTAAGAGATCGAGTGGAAAAGCTGGACGCCAATATAATACCAAAATCAATATTTGAACAGAACATGTGGCGCCCGAGCGGTAGAAAATGACCGCCCGAGCGCCAGTGTGGAATAAAAGGTGTTCTCGGACAGAACATGCCGCGCCCGAGCGGTAGTTTTTGACCGCCCGAGCGCGGAGCAAGTGACACTCGGGGGCAGAACGTCTCGCGCTCGGGCGCGAGAATTCTACTGCCCGAGCGCCGAAGCGGTGGAGATAAGAACGAGGTTTCTTCTTCTTTTCTTCATTTTATTTCAGAGGTTTCGAGAGAATACGAGAGATTTTGATTTTCTTTCGTCCGAATTGACTTCGAAATGCTGTCTAAACGCGAAACAAATTATATATTTGTGATCGTCGCGTCGAGGGCTTCCAACTGAGGTAATTTTCTTCGAGTTCCAGCAGTTCTAAATATCAAAGTGCTGGAATAGCATGTATTTGAAGTTGAATTTCTTATATATAGTAGAACAACCGACAAGAAACTTATATTCGAAGTCGGAATTGAATTATATTATGATTTGAATTTGATATGAATTTTTGAAGTTTCAAATGATATTTGAAACTCATATTAATGATTTTTGATTAGGTTATTGATTGGAATGAGTATGGTATTGATGTAGATAAAGTATTATACCGATATCTTCAGGCTACATCAACTGGAACGAAGAATTGATGTATGTTGCGACCGGATAACATACGACAGGTATCTGTATTATATGATATATGTCGGTTTGATTGGATTGATTGGAATGAGATTATGTGTCTATATGCCTTATTTGTTAATTGATGTGGCATACATGACATTGAGATTGAGATATCGATGTATAAAATAAATGTTTTGTTAACACACATCGGTTGATGCATACATAGATACATGACATGCACGTTGAGCTATGATCCTTGGATACCCTGATATGATTTGATTGGATTCTGGGGTTTGTGAACACAATCGCTATGCCGGTATTATATGACCCGTAAAGCATAGACAATTGTGGCCCCGATGATTGGATATGAGATTTGGGATTTGATGGCGCCTTGTCGACGCTATCATACGAGTATCCCTTATTGAGGCCGGTGTGCCAGCTGGAGCATTGATTTGATAGCAATTCGTTTGATTCTGACATGTGCTCAGTGGATGGGCATTTGACCCGATACCTCTACGACATACATGCATTGCATCCCATATATCATTGTTTAGATATCTGTGGTATATATGATTGGTTGTTCCATACGGAGCTTTGCTCGCCCCCAAGGGAGGCTGTTGTTGTCTTTGTGTGTGGACAATGGCAGGTACTCCGGGATATCAGGAGACCGGAGAGGGTACTTCTGGAGGGAGTCACAGTTTGAGCTGAGGTTTGATGTTTTGTTCCCAGTATATGTATGTATCTATATACCGGGGCATGTCTCGAGGATATGAGTTGTTTGTATATGATTGATTTTGATTATGTGTGGGCATGTCTTATGATATGAGATGAAATACTATTTTTAGTATTCAAATAGTATATGTTTTGGGCTCATTGTAAAGAAAATTTTAAACTCGTTTTCCGCTGTGATTAATTAACCCTAATCAAATTGCATTGTGATAACGATTAGGAGCTAAGGGCCCCACAAGTTGCGGAAATTAACTGACTGAAAGATAGAATACAAAACTGAAATAAAATATAAAAGGATTGTTTCTGGATGTTCGGAGATTTCAATTACTCCTACGTCACCCCTTCTATCTCAAGGATATGATTTTCACTAAAAGACTTTGATCGAATACAAGATTTGTACTGACCCACTTCAGTTTAGACTTATCACTGCCAAAAGTTGAAACTCTTAGTATTACAAAATGTTCTCGGTGCATAATTGATCTTAGCACTATCGAATTTAACGATTATTACAAAGTGCTAGTGAGCTCAAATTGTAGCCTTGACTGCTACGAATAAATCAAGTGAGGGTGAGCTAAGATTTTGACAGAGTAACAGCAAGCTTTGAATAGAGTGATATGTGTATATTTTTTTCAGCTGTTCTTCTGTCATATTTATAAGCTTCCCTTCCAACGGTAACTTGAGATATATTTGAATATTTGTATCCGTTGATTGCCACTTCATCATTCCTTGTGCATTGTTTGCTTCATTTATTATAATGCGGCATCTTAATTGCTTTAGCCGAAATGCGTTGTTCTAAGCTGTATTGATTGAAGTGCGGCGTTTCATATTCAGTTGCAATCTGATATGTCTCTTTGTCGGTTGAATGTTCTTTCCCGAGACATGTTTAGTTGAAGGATGCATACGGCTGAATATATCAACCGATCGGTTTCCAACTGATCAATTTTCTTTATTAGATCTGCTGATTTCAGTTGTTAAGTCCAGTTGCTGAATATAATTGCGCGTATCAGTTGGTTGATCAGTTTGTCAAACTCCAGAATTTAGAGATTGGTTCATATTTTGTCAAACGCCGGAATTTCGTTTCCAACAATAACTGATCAGTTTTCTTTATTAGATCTGCTGATTTCAGTTGTTAAGTCCAGTTGCTGAATATAATTGCGCGCATCAGTTGGTTGATCAGTTTGTCAAACTCCAGAATTTAGAGATTGGTTCATATTTTTTCAAACGCCGGAATTTCGTTTCCAACAAAGGCAAAGAGTATGAATTTGTCCGTTGCAAGCCTATCCCAATGAATATCATTGATCAAAAGGATATGCAGCTTATAATCAAGGAACATTTGGACCTTGGTTTAATCAATGCAGGAATGTCACCATATATTAGTCCAGGTTTTCTGGTAAGAAATCATGGTGAGATAAAACGATGAAAACCCAGATTAGTTATTAATTATCAAGAAATTAATAAGATTCTGGAGTTTGATGGGTATTTTATACCTACTAGAGAACATCTAATAAGTTGCATACGCAATGCCAAGATATTCTCTAAGTTCGACTGTAAGTCTGGATTTTACCAAATTAGGATGCAAGAGAAATCAAGAAATTCACAGCTTTCTCTACAACACAAGGACATTATATTTGGGAGGTATTACCAATGAGATTGGCTAATTCACCTCAGATATTTCAAAGAAAGATGGATAATCTTTTTAAAGATTATTTTAAGTTCATGTTTGTTTATATTGACGATGTTTTAATAGTGTCTTAATATATGAATGAACATCTTAAACATTTGAAGATTTTCTCAAATGTTTGTAAAGGACTGGTTTTATCTGAAAAGAAAACAGTCATTACTACAAGAAAGATTGAATTCCTTGAAATTGAAATCGATGAATCAGAAATTATTTTGCAAGAACACATAGTGGAAAAAGAGCAGAATTTTTCAGAAAGTCTCAAAGACAAGAAGCAACTTCAAAGTTTCTTAGGAGTTGTTAATTTTGCTTGGATGTTTATCAAGAACCTAGCAAAACACAGGAAAGTGTTTAGTCCATTATTGAAAAAAGATGCTAGATTTATATGGACGGATGAACATACAAAAGGACTATGTCAATTAAAGGAGATTTGTAAGAACCTTCCAAAGATGGATATTCCTCAAGATGAGGATGATCTGGTATTGTATACCGATGCCAGTGATCATTGGTGGGCAGAAGTTCTTACTAAGCTCACACCTGAGGGAGAACAACCATGTCGATATTGCAGTGGTTTATTCTCAGATGCAGAAGCCATCAGATGGCATATCAACGAGAAGGAATTTTATGCAGTAAAAAGAGTTTTTGAAAAATGGCCATTATTTTTACTTGCAAAGAAATTTACTTTGAAGGTTGATAATATACAGGTGAAAGCTTTCTTAAGGAATAGAATTGAGTCTAAACCTTAGAAAGCTAGATTATTAAGATGGCAGACATTATGTCAAAATTATATTTTTGATATTTTAATTATTAAATCTCATGAGAATATTCTTGCAGATTTTTTAACTAGAGATGGACAACATTGACATTGATGCTATTATCAAGATGCAGAGGCATTTGTGAGAACACCTTGAAATGCTTCAAACCGAGTTTAACAAGTTAGCACTGAACGCAGAAGTTGCAGGAAGGCTTCAACAAGCTGATAAGAGAATTGTCTCTGATCGAATTACAGGATGTTGACAGGCATATACTCAGTTATGGTCTGTAATGCAAAGGCATATCCTCCAAGGCATTGGGAAACCACTGGTTTCCCAAATGGAGAGTTTTTGAGTACAGGACTCTATACCTAGAGCAGGGGATTCAAATACCCCAAGCACAAGTGTTAAGTCGGGATCATCTCCAGATGAGTCGGCTGAAACAAAAATTGAGACTCCAGATCCTTATCTCGAGTCCTCAAGTCAACCCTTCACCTCGGGGATTGAAGAGGGAGAGATCAACCTTAGGCCTCGTACTGACAAAGGCAAAACTAAGGTTGGTACTAAAGAAGTTGCAATTTCTCCATTTCAGGTTTACCAAGAGAATTGGGAGAAATTAAAAACGAGAATTGGCATTAACCCAGCTACCAACAGGGTTGATGTTTCTGGGAAATATCCTAGGATATGGATGAAACCTAATTCATATCCCAAGGAGGTCAAAGCCCGGTATGAATTAGGGGCTCTTGCCTCAGTTTATACCACATCACCTAGCTTTCCAGAAACTTCAGGACTACCCAAATGGATTCAGGAAGCTGTTCATGAAACTTGGGCGAATAATGATTATTTGTCCAGAGGAGATGTTTTGGAGCTATACTTTTTCAGTGCAGCACCAGAACCTACAGGGAAAGGTTCAAATGAAGCCTTTCATTTCATCAAGTTAAGGATGCCAGATATAAATATTCAAAAATTTATCAAAGACCCTCCAACAGAAAAAACACCCATGGTCGCTTCAATTAATGAAGACGATATTTCTACCAGAAGAGCATGGGATTTATGGGTCTGTCTCACGGAGATGGACAAAGTCAAGTTTCCATTTATGTTTTTATCAAAATTCTTTAAATGGATCGTTCCTGTTAAATACCATGACATGAAAAACAACAAGTTTTGCAAAAGACCTGTTTGAAAAGAAAAGAAATCTTCTGTGGAATAGCAAGCTGTCGGCCAGTAAAGAAATTCGCCGAAAATTCTGTAATATGACACATATAGGAAGATGGTCAGAAAACATCTGTCCTGAATGCCAAAACCAGAAAGAACCGAAATTCGGTAAAAGTTTCAAGCCGAGATCTGATCGGAAAAATTTTGCCGAAATAGGACCAAGTGGTGATAGACCACATACACGTTTTTCTCGGGACCTCGAAAGTCAAAGATTCCCCGACAAAGTTAAAGTGGACATGTGACCAAGCCCACTAGAAAAAAAGAAAGCCACCATGTGAGTGGTAAGACAAGGACCACCAATAATCGGTGGAAAATAATAAAAGGACATTGGATACTTTATCTTTAATAATAAAAGAGAATCCAATAAAGAAAAACAAGAAAACTGGACCTAAGAAATCACACTATAAATAAGAGTAATTGGGAACCAGTAAAACACACCAGAACGAAACTTAAGGATGTATTTCACATATCTAAAAGTTTCGAAAAGAAGAATCAAGAAATATAGAGATCAGCTGGAAGCTCTCAGATGGATAATTAAACATTACAAAGAAAAAGGAGACGAGATTTCAGCAGATATCTTACAAGATCATCTCTACTGGTATTGTAGATAAATAAAAGAAGAAGAGAAGTTGATTTCTAGATTAATGATCTAGAAAAGGACATGGAGGGACCACCTCAATGGACCACTCAACCACTACATGGTCCATATGCAAGCCGTAAAAGCTTATCAAGATTTGAAGTCCGAGTTTCAAATCCGAAGAAGCCTTCTATAAATAAGGCAGGAAGAAAGAAGGGAAGATCATTGAACATTTTTCTCATTTCTTTCAACAAATAAAATTGTAATATTTCTCTTTCTAGTTTATGTGTTTTTCAAGTTCGGCTACTATAAGTAGCTAAACAAGTCTCTCCTCCTCTACAGGAGGTTTCAATGTAATAAAAATGTTTGTGTTTGAATAAATATATCTTTGCTCTCAGTCCCTCTCATGTATTATTTTCAAAATTTTATCTTTTATTGTACACCCTAAGGTAAGAAACGAATTAGGGTTGTGCTAATTGCTGCTGAAGGAATCTGCGTCTGTAACCATCGGTTGCGATCGTGTGGTTGGACTGTGAGGAGCAGTTCGTAAAATACGGTGGATATAACCCAGTGACATTCTGGTCAAAAAGGTAAAAGATTTAATTTATTTTACGGAAGCATGATGGACATTTAATCAAAAAGAAAATTTTATTATTTAATTATATAAGGTTGAAAGGGTATATTGGGTATTCAGGGAGTAAAAAGAAAGTTTTGAAGAATTGGGTACTGAATCACAAGTCTCCCAACATGTTTGAATCTAATTGTAGTCTGCTATGGATTCAGACATTATCCACAATAATTCACGGTGTGTTATTTGTTCATCATATTTGTTGATATGTGCTATATAATTCAGAAATGCGAGAAAAATCTTTCACCATTTCATTTCTTCAATCAACAAGTAGCCATCATTTTTTCTTCAAACAACTGCAATTTCTGAATTCTCAGTGTTCTCACAGCTTCAACATTTCATTTCCTTTCTTATTTTTTTTTTCGAATTTATGTGGAAGTTAATTATTAATTTTTTTAAATGTTGAACTAATTTTATTTTTGTATTATTCTGATAATAGTTTTCATTAATTTCAGTTTTTAATATTGTTCATTGATACACTTCTAAGAAGTTAATTTTACTAATTATTGTTTTTGTAATTGTATTATTTTTAATTATGATATAACAATCAGTAATCATACTAGTTAAATAGTAGTCTCGCAAAACCGTCAGATAAAGGTATGCACCTTTAATCTGAGAAGATGTTGACATAAAATCCAACATAGTTGCACATCACTTGCTATAGTGCATGTTTGCAGTACGCGATATCTACGTCAGTGATGAGCATGACATCCATATTAACCTCCAAATAAGTGAAACGTCTTGTAGGATGATTATGGTCTCGCCCACTGTAAAGTGGAATATGTGTGTTTCGCGACTTCATATCTCAACTATGGTTGTAAGCAAGTGATTATCAAAAATTTTAATGGGACCACACTGAATGACGCCGTAGAAACTCATGCGTGCTAGACTTAAGCGGACATGAAGAAGAATCCCTGCACCGTACAATCTCCATAGACATTTATCCGACCGACATGGAGGTATGAGTACATCCATATTTTTAGCATTGATATTACTCGAAATGTGTCTACCCACAAATAAAACATTTCGGATCCAACTGGATTAGTCTCTTTTGAAACCACACTTGGATCAACCTAATTGGCCGAACACCCTTTTTGTTCTGATAAGGTTGTCCAAAAGCGTGTGTGTGAACTCTGTGTACTCGAAAAAAAATGTTGTTTCACTTTCCTGAATTCATTGGTTAGAATTACTTTTATGCTATCGGTAAGTCTTACCCTTCATAGAGTTGTATCTTACTGAACTAAATTGGTAACCAGACTAGTTGGGCTTTTCATGGGCAGTCTCTGATGTAAATCATATACCAAACTTTCGGCCCTTGTTCATCTGTTTCACATGATTCTCAACAGAGACTCTCTGATTCAGAAGAATCAGACTCAGATTCAAACCACTTACTCTTACTCTCTTCTACCACCAACATCTTCTAATCTCTTTTCTTCCTGAATGACTTCTTGCATTTCTTTAATCTCTTTTTCTTATCATGAGATCTCATGTTCTTATTATTTGACCTCTTGTCACCCTTGTTCGATTTGGCATAGTCGTCTATGAAGTGGTTAGTTCTCGCACATTTATAACATGTATTGTTCTCATTAGTGGACTCCTTCTTGTGATGATTCGTCCTGCCGGAGCTCTTGAAGTTTCCCCGATTCTTCATCAGAAACTTCATAATTTAATGACATTGAATCATTACTTAGTTTTTTAGTATACTTCTCTTTGGAAACTGATGGCTCGATTGTTGCAGCAACTAGTGGTTTGCTTACTTTTGAAGTGGACTCACCATCAGTCTTAGATTCCAACTCAAACTCATAAGCTTTAATATTTGCTTGCAAATCATGCAATTCTAGATTATTCAAGTCTTTTTATTCTCGCATCACTCTTTTGAGAGTGCTCTCACCACTTTCAAGAATATTTCTTTGTTTTTCTACTCTTTCCCAATAGCAGTCAATTCAATTATCATGCTACTGAATTTCTCATCAAAATCAGACATTGATTCATTGACCAATAGCTTGATAGAAAGGTTGTGTCTTGTACAAAATATCTTTAGCCACATTATCTATATTAGTTTTTTTTTTCTTATCTTGACCAGTTCATTCCGTACGTGGCTTCTCGACATCTGGTGCACCCTCTGTAATGGAAATAATTGTGTTGGGCTTTAAAATATTCATTGGTCAATCTGTGATGACAAACCACATGTTATCATCTTGTACAACTAGGTGAGCATGTATTCTAATCTTCCATTCATCTAAGTCTTCTTTGGAAAAAAAATTGAGATCTTGCTAAAAAAAGGTCATTGTATTTGTTTTAGTGTTCAAATACAAGAATTAACCTGCTCTTATATCATTTGTTAGGATCAAGAGATTGATTAGAAGGGAGCTAAATAATTAATCTCACAAAAGTCTCAAAATAATTCTGTTGGGTTGACAACTTTGTATTGTAATTCTTGTCAGTCAGACTTCAGCAAACCAGCAGTTGGATACTGTGTGGAAGTAGGCTCACTGAATCAGGTTGAACAAAATTAATGGCAGTGATAAATGTCATTTAGGTTGGAAAATTGAAGTAAAATAGATGCGCAAACAAAGTTTTTATGGAAGCTCGGAGATTTGAATAACTCTTATAGCATGTGTAAAAATGTTGTAGAGTAAGAATATCCACTAAAATGATTTATTTATAGGTAAAGATCCAACGGTCAACCTTTTAAATCAGATGGTTGTTCTAGATATAGTAAACATGGTGTCACGTCATCGTCCTTTCTGACAACAAGTACATCTGATATTGCACATGAAATCTTACGTTTTTAACGAAATAAAAAGATGTAAGGTACGAAGGATATTCATCTGATATTGTCAGCTAGGATATGATCCTTAAAAAATCTTCTGGATAATCTTCAGAGTCTGTCCAATAAGTTGCTTGACTGATTCAGTTCTGAAATGTTATACGATGGACCTTATGAATCAATGACCTTCAACAGTATTAACTCTATCTTCTTTATTCAATTCATTTACAGTAAAAACTCGAATCACTTTTTTATTATTATCATCAATACATGAAAAATTCTTTTACATTATTTTATACATTCGTTATATTACCATGTGTTTCTTCTCTTGTTATTTTATCACAAAATTATTTATTTAATATATCTGGTATGACTCAGACTTAATGTTTTTTCTTTGTTTTATTTTTATTTTTCGCTACAAATACAGATAATTTGGTGTCATAATGACTATATATAAAAATAAAATTTATATTTATTATAATTAAAAAAATTATATAACTTGAAGATTTGGAAAACGTTTATAAACTAATAGTTGGATATGCATGTTTTAGTTGTATAATTTTATCATTTATTTTATTTTAAAAATAGACAAATTGGAAAAATAATCAATTCGTGAATCGTGCATTGAACAATACACGGTGTTCTGAATTTCTAATAGCAATTATTAATTGTCTTATCAAATATTTTTTAAAAAAAATTAGAAAAATAATCATTTTTTGAGATATAACTCAAAACACAAAATATATGTTATTGAAATTTGTAAAAAAATAAAAATAAAAATAAACAATTAGAAATTTTCAATATCAAATTTTCATGAGTTCTGAAATAAAATGTAATGTTAAATGTTGATCACCTAAATTACCGGTTACTAAGTCAATGATATCAAATTGAAAAAGATAATAAATAATATAATTCTTTTGTGTAATTAGACGCTAATATAATTTTTTTAAAAAAAATAAAGTTATTTTATCTTTTAAAATATTGGGTTCATATGGTAAGATAAATATTATTTTTTACTTTTATTTCAATCTAGTTAAAAATATATATCATACTTGCAATATAATTTTTTTTTTTTTGGACCATTTGAAGTAAGATTTCTATTATCAAAATCGCGCTAGAAGGGTCGAATCAAATGCCAACATATTTTTCTTTGAAATAAAGGTTCAAATGCGGTCACGGACTCATGCTTGGCGATGGTATGGATGTGCACTCTCTTAAAAGGTGGATAAATTTTTGCTCCAATTTAATAGGCCTGCCTCCTCTTTTAAATATTGGAAATTATAAATTTAGTTACGATTTTAGTTATATATGTTATCGATTTCAATCTAAGAATTTTTTTTCCCGATTTTAATCTTTTATCTGCGTAGTATTGATATATCTAGTATTACATAAGCACATTCATGTGAAAAGACTAACACCACGATTAAATTTTCAAAATTGCCAAAATCATTTTTGATTAGATATCAGAATAAAATCTCAAAACGTTAAATATCAGAGATCGGCAAAAGTAAATTTCCTTATTATATATATATATATATATAATAGATGAAATGCAGTTCATTACGTATATATAACGTAAATGATAGATTAACTACCACATATGTTATATATAGAGTGTAGAAATTTCATGTTAAACATATGATCTTTTCTCATGGAGTAGGTCTCTCGTGAGACGGTCTCACGAATCTTTATTTGTGAGACCGGTCAATCATACCGATATTCACAATAAAAAGTATTATTCTTAACATAAAAAGTAATACTTTTTCATGGATGACCCAAATAAGATATATGTCTCACAAAATACGACTCATGATACCGTCTTACACAAGTTTTTACCATTCTTCTCATGTTGTAATTTTATTTTGAATTCTAACATTTATCCTATTCACGGACTAAATGACAATTTCTTCCAAATGGGATCATTTCAACCGCAAAAAAAATGGAGCCAGAAATGATACAAGATGCGAAATTCCAACCAATAACAAACAAGATCATGAACCCAACCACATCAAGAAACACGATATCCTCTCCTCTTTCATCCACTCTCTCATATATCTCCATGCACAAAACAGAATCTAGTTCTTCCTCGATTTCTCCGAAATCCCAGGAAGAGAGCTAGTTTCTGCTGCAATGGGGTGCACTTCATCCAAGAGGATCGAGGACACAGTGGTGGTACCCTACCGTCCATCACCTGCAAGCTTCTCTATCTTCGACGTCTATGCAATCGAGGAGCCATGGCTTAATCAATATCCCGAGACAGACAATGAGAAGAAGCCCTCGCACGTGCCGGCTCCCATTCTTGAGAAGCTCAACGCCATCGAAGAGTCCCCCCGCACGTGGGACGAAGTCAGCAAGGTGTTGGAAGACCTGAAGCCTAAACTCAGCACCACACTGCTACCGCCAACCCCAGTGCCGCAGAAGATACAGGAAACTAGTCCCTCCGCACCAAGGGCACGGCCGCTCCGGCGCAAGAGCTTTTCCTTCCACACGCTGGAGGAGCTCGAGGCCAGAGCTAATTCTTCCAAACCAACCACGCAGACACCAAAATTTGAGTTCGAGAAATCCAAGACACCAAAAACCTATTCGCAAAACGGTGTCATCGCAGCGGGCGTGCCTAGATCCTTGAAAGAAAACATGTTCATCGTCAGAGACAAATTCGAGAGAGAACAAGAAAGAAAATCCTCCGGCTCCGTGAAGCGCTGAAAGTTGAGCGACTTCCCGGCAATCCCCCCTCCCGGCCGACCCGGCGCCGGGGGCGGAACTGAGAAATTTCGTTAAGGGGGACTATAAAGTTTACGTGAAAAAATGTATCGATACAAAATTAATAGATGAAGATCGCTCCAACATTATGTTAATACTTTAGTATTTTAATCTATATATCTTATAAGTGTCGTGATTTTTTTTTAATTTTTTTCGATACCAATATTGTTAATAATAATACAAAAAAAATAAAGTTTGTTATATTTGTTTCCGATGTTTCATTATGTTAATTCTATCTAAATTCAACGTAGATAAGTTATATTTTATAATAATCAAATTTTAATTACTTTGAAATTGGATTAATGAATAATTTGTTTTACTTTTAAACTAGAATTTTCAAAATCTAGTTTAAAATCGCTTTATGTATGTGTATGTACGTGTATATATAAGCTTCAAAAATAGGGCCAGTCTAGCCTAGTTATATGGATCCACCACTGCCGACACGGTGGACGTACAAGGACTGGCACAAGCTCCGGTAGTTGCCGGAAACTCACCAGGTCGATCTTGTTCAACTCATGGGCGAGGGTGGAGGAGGTGATGAAGTTGAAAGAAACAGGTCGACTGGTTCGCATATTGAACTGGGCACAAGTCGAGAGAGGATCAGGTCAAGTCGGGTCGGGTGTTGAGAGCAAGATTTGTGGCATGGTTGAAGTCATGTGGAGGTCTTGTTGGGGACAAGAAAGAGAACTGTGGAGAGTGTAATGAAAATGGGTTGGCTAATTTTGCATGTGTGATATCCAAGATGGAGTAGATGAGATCCTATCTATGTGGGCATTACCCTCACTTCATTTCAACGGTAAAATCTTGTCACACATACAATTTCCAAAAAAAAAGTGGGTCCTATATATGCATGAGCAAATCTTGATCATTCATCTTATCATGGGAGCAATGCCCACATAGATAAGATGAAATAAACCCCAAGATGGATGTATGATCAAATTAATTTCAACTTTGACTAATAATTTTCAAATGACAAAAGCCCAACAAAAGTAAAATGAAGTTTGGATATTATCCCGTATCAGTGCCCACTTGGCTAAATCATGGGCTTCCTCTTAAGAAATTGTGTGATTCAAGAGCCTATCATTTTGTGAATCATTCAAAAATAAAAAATCAGAATAAGTATTTTCGATCATTTTCTTTGCAAGTTGATAGAATCGTGAATTTGGGAAATCATTCAAAAACTGAACGAAATATTATTATAAGATAATATGTGTATATATACATTTTTGTATAACATAGGTATATAAATTAATCAGTAGTATAATTTCGTCATCTCTTGATATGGTCACAAAAAATTTTTCATCGTATTTACAGGTAAGCTTGAAAGGTTATTTACTTTTTTTATTAAGGATTTAATTTAGTCAATAAAAAACTACATCAATTATTATTAATGTATGTAGGGTCTTAAGATTGTTTAATTCAAACAAAGGAAGGAAAGGCATAAAAAATGCTTTGTGGGAAGTGGTAAAGGTATGTGTAATTATGTTTAACGGCAACTTTAATGCGCATATTTTTAATTAACAATTTGTTTCTAATTACCATGGGCTCTCGAAAACCAAATGCAAAACAATGTGCTTATTATGTGATGAGATTTATGAGACATATTATTGAAGAAATTGCAACTATCGAGAGTTATTTTCTACGATCAATAGTAATATTATATTGCTTCTTTAAAATAATTACATGATCGATTTTAACATTTTGCAAATTCAGTAATGATCGTTTTTTGATTAACATATTTTGTGTGTGTTCACAGTTTAAAAAATCGGAGTACTCTCGAGAAGAAATCGATGCGGTGCGTTTTGAGTTGGCAAAATGTATACAAGATTATATTTAGGAGTAGGTATGGAATGCTTCCCTCCATAATTCTATGTTTCCTTTTCATTTCACAATTGTTTGATATCTCTACTTTATTATTTGTAGGCATGAGCAAGCACATCTATGAAAAAGTTTAATGGGGCGAAATCTTTCAATTCAATTGCTTTTCCAGTTTTCCTTGTACGAAGGAGCGTTTATTTGTCAGACAAAAGTGTTAATCTTGTGATTTAGATGTTTTGATATCTTAAGTAAATAGTGAACGAACATTTGCAAAGTTTCAAAAGTATAAATCCTCTCTTTCCAAGGAATTGCTTCTCTTGCGCTGTTGAGATATTTCGGATATTTTTGTTGGTAAGTACTAAATAACTACATCTTGAGTCATTTGTCGAGGAGATACCTCATGTATTTGTATGTTGTTAAACTTGATTGATAGATTTTATTTGGAGTGATCGAACTTGACCGGCTCTGCATGCTATTTGTTTTCTGTTTGAATTGATGGACTTTATTTTCGAGTATCCAGTTGTTATGTCGTTTTGATTTTTTTCGGATGTCCTATTACGGAGAGGTCATGTTGAAATTTCTGGAGTCCCAAACAGAAATTTTTATTTCTTTTTCGCTGTTGACGCTGATAAATCGTGGTTATTTGGTCATTACATGGTAATCAGGTGCCCTCACAGTTAAATTGATGTTAACAGTGGTAGATTTTGGAGCTGGTTTTACTGACACTTTTTGATTTTGTTCAAGTTATTTTCAGTTCTCTCTATTATAGCTTTGATGCATGGTTTTTTTTTTTTTTTTTTTTTTTTTTTTAATTTTTTTAAAAATATAACCATGGTTTTTGTTTTGCAAAGCAGGATAGGTTAGAAATGATAAACACTTGGCAGATTCGACGAAGAAAAAAAGCTTGGAAAAAATATGCACGTATAGTTATAACTAGAGTTTTTGGTGTTGTAGACTTATTTTGGATCAAAATATTCTGGATTATGGCACGTTTATGTGGGCACCATTTTGGTTTTACTTTTGGGTTTAATTGTTTGAGAATGATTGTATGTCTTTTTAGTTTTTATTAGTTGTAATTTCAAGAATTTTAAATTGGTGTTTTTATAAAATTATTAATTAAATAGTTCATTGTATATATATTATAGAAAATGGTTTGTAAAATCAATTTTTGCCAAAGACAGCGGTTTTCAAAAATGTGAAAAAATTAACGACATGGGATCATGACTCATCCATGGATTAAATGATAGGATTGAAGAACCTAATACAAATCTAAAGTCCTAGTTATTAGATCATAAAACCTATTAGAGTTTTGACAAATAAATATATACAAGTTAGAATACTAATAGAATTCTAACTTAGAACTAATAATCTTCAAGAGACCTAGTATGATTCTACGTCGGTCCATGAAATTTATAAATATAACATTTGATGTCATATTTTAGATGCTAGAATTTTCTTCTACAAAAATCGGCCCCTTCCTCTTGTTAGACAAGCCTCGGCCGTGATACCACGACAACACCACCAGCTCACCGCCGCTGCCGCTGCATCGTTGGCATTTTCAAAAATTCCGGCAATCATCTCGACGTAAATTTCTCCTAGTTTTCTCGTGCAATCTATTAAAGGAACGGCATTTCAGATCGTGGATTTGATTAGAAAGTTGAAAAATTAATACACAAAGATAAATCAAATCAAAACGTCTTATGAATGATTTTAAATCATACGACGCCCAAAAATATTTTGAACGTCAATACAAAATTTTAAAATTTTCGCTGCATATTAAGTATACGAAAACGGTACACCAACAAATTCTTGAAAGATTCAAATTCAACACCTCGTACTCTCACGATCATCTCATATTGAATGATCTTAACTTCTTTCACAGCTCATGATTTTCGAACTATGACATTCTATCAACATGGACAGCACCATAGTTGCGTGATTATAAATAAACTCCATGATTATAGACATTACTCAAATCACCACAGCTTGAATAAGGGCAGTGTCTGCAAGAAGCTAATGATTGGCTTCATTTTTGCAAAGTTCAATTCAGGATGGACCTACAGATGCCCCCAAAACCAGAAAAAAAACGTAAATTTTGTAGTCAAATATAAGAAAATGAAGCCAATCACTAAATCCAAATCATGGTTTAGAGTTGTTTTTGTCCTTGAAACCGAGGAAGTCATTGCCAATCGCTCTCCTTTTTTCTCTTTCGTATATTTATGTTGTTTTAGTAGTTGTGAGTTATAGTTTTGTTTCTAACTCGGCAGATCTTTGATTTATTTGACCTGAAACATGAGGGAGCAATAGATTTTGGGGAGTTCGCCAGATCTATGAACACATTTCATCCTGATCATACGCCTCAAGAAGAGAAAGCGATTTGTACTAACGATCACTCTTTATGTCTAAATTCCTATTGCTAGCCATTCTTTCAAGCACATTACTTTCTCATATTACAGTCATAATTAATTTGTACGGTATATGGCAGACTGGATGGCGAGGTAATAATAATAAAATTATTCAAAGATTTGTACAGGTAAATCAGATACTTTAACTTACTTGGGTCAAGGTAAAGGAAATGATCAAGAAATTTCTTGATAAATCAAACTGGATCCTGTCTGAAGATACTATAGAAGGTATAATAGAAAAGTTGCGGACAATGCAGACCTTCTTACTTACTCTGCTAATTGTAACTGTTGATGTTAATACTTGCTTTTGTATATGCAGACATTCGATGAATCAGATTACATGAGATGGAAAGATAGACATAGCAGAGTGGAAAGACCTTGTTACTTGGAAACCATCCTTCTTAAAGAACATGACAATTCCTTGAAGTAATATTTGATCCTAACCATATGTCTCCGATTTTTACAGCTCCCGGTCAAAAAGTTAACACCAAAACCATTTACAATCCAAGATTCAAAACTAGGCTAAGTTCGTCAAGTTCAGAAACATAACAGGTACAATTCCTAATTTCTTGTTGAGATCAGAAAGAGGAGAAATTGCTAACTAGTGTCTATGAAAGGTCTATGGACTACTTATGGTATGAAACTCGAAAACTTTCCCCAGCGAGCACATACATAAGTAAAACACAAGTTTTCGAGGAAGTAAAATCCACATAATAAAATACGTAACAAGCATTATTATGATCTCCATTCTCGTTCAATATATTATATGTCTACATAATTCAGTACACTGGTTATTGGTATTCAGAATTCAGATTTTACTATGGTCATGCTGCCTTTTGGGATTAGTCTTGTATTTTACGTTAGCGTGTCTAGAAAATTCACGAGGTAGAATTGCATTGGCAGCATCAGAGTAATGAAACTGGTTGCCAATTGTGACTTGAAGCATGACTACAAGCCATGTTAAGAGAAATGCAATTTATACAGTTTCTCTTTGTCCCAACCGCATGGAACAGTCTGAGATATTAAGTCTTAACAGACGACAGAAACATAGCACTAGACAAAAATGTGAGCATAACACACGTACATACTTTGACATGAAATCAGGAGACAAAATTCTGGACAGAACAGTTGTTATTCTTTATAATGCTTGAAATGCATCACAAAAGATTATGTTGGCTTCATTCTGGAGATCTCTTATCATCACATTTATCATACATTCTCGGTTTTTGCGTTGAAGTTTGATATTCATACAATCATAAGTAAATAAGGAGCAGATCCTGAAGGAGCCTGCTCGATCCCAGTCGATTTACTGACCTTTGTGATATATAGGTTTTGCAACATGCATAAGGCTGATGGGTCAGTTAAAAAAGTAGTAGTGAGATAGAAAGTATTTAAAAAATATGGACTCTGACTTTTTTTTTAAGAAAAAAAGAGTTGACTTTTGATTATTACATTAACTGCGATTAAACTCTTTTAACTTAATTAATTCTCTCTTTTTTTTCTTCTCAGTCGACACACATCTTACCTCAATTAAAATTTACGAGTCTTTTTCTCCAAATAGAGATATTGAGTAGACCCAACAATCAACAATGGTCGACTCTCCGACCATTTGTTTGGTCAACCAAAGCTTGGTCAAAGACCAAAACTTTGGTCGACCACAAATTTTGGTCTTTGACCAAACAATGGTCGACCAAATTGCTTTGGTGAAAGACCAAAGCAATTTGGTCGACCATGCAATTTGATCGACCATATTGTTGGTCGAGACCAAAGCAATCTGGTCAACCATAATTGCTTTGGTCTTTGACCAAAGCTTTGGTCAAAGACCAAAACAATGGTCGACCAAACAATGGTCGATCATTGTTGGGTCTTGAGTAGATCTAAGAGTGGATAGATGGTCGATTCACGTTCAAGTGTGGATAGATGGTCGAAACACGTTTGGGTCGACCAAAACGTGGTCGAAATTTTCTTCTTCAATCAGTCGATCGACCAACAGAAATAAACAATAAATCGAAATAAATGTTAATATTATCAGATTATTATTACTCATTGCGTCGATTTGTATTGAGAATTATAGTCAGAAATGAAATGAAAATGGGGTCGACGGAGAGGATTTAGGTTGAGTCGGATTTATGGGAAGCTCTACAATTTTTTTTTATTAATAATTCAAGGTTACATTCATATGGGAACCAAAATCGAAACTATTTTACATAATAGAAACCGATAAGATTTGGTTCCAAAACCGGAACCAAAACCAAACACTAGCAATTCAGTTCCAATCCTTTAAAACAAGAAATTGGAAATGAAAAGGTGTGAAATTGTATCCAGAACAAGAAATTGATCTTAAGATTTAAGACCTTGAAATATGCAGAGTTTATTTCGTATAACTTAAACCACTACTTCATAAAAATTAAGCTCAAGTCCTATCGTTATTTCTTCTTGTAATACAAAACATTCATAAAATTCAATAACTTAATGATCAGAAGATGAACTTGAATCAGTATAAAAACCTCATCAGCTGTGTCATTACTGGTTTGAAGATTAGAGCAGACAATCAATTAGAACAAAATGGATGTTTTGATGCCATGGAGAAGAATCAACTCTACTCAAAGGAAGAAAAAAGGGACGAAAACCAAGGATCTTTACCTCAGACGCAAGAATCATCTCGTTTCCATCCTTGAACATTGTTGCAGCCCAATATCAAGAAAATGAATCCCAACCGATGCAGGAAACAAGTTTTCACCACCCCGCATCATCGGCAAATTCAAGCATGAAAAAAAAATCTATTTGGAAATATTACATCCCAGATCAAGGAAAAATCACCAGCAAACAGAAGATTTTTCGAAGAGGGAAAAAGAAGCGGGACTTTCTCGCGCGCACACAAAACTGAAGCAAAAAACTTGGAGGTGCGGGGAATCGAACCCCGTGCCTCTCGCATGCGAAGCGAGCGCTCTACCATATGAGCTACACCCCCATCGACCTTCGAAAGGCTTATTGATCTTATTTACAACTTTTACAACTTTTCGGTTTTAGCTATTTGTTTTCGTTTTTTTTTTATCTTCAGTAAATTCTTTTTTATTTAAAGTTTAATCAATTGATACATATAATTAAAAACATATGATATTTAAAATTTTTAGTTAATAGTTTGTAATCCATCAATGAAACACACTCTAACATTACATTTTTGGCAAAACTTGTGTGAGACGGTTTCACGGGTCGTATTTTGTGAGACGGATCTTTTATTTGGGTTATCCATGAAAAAGTATTACTTTTTATGTTAAGAGTATTATTTTTTATTGTGAATATCGGTAGGGTTGACCCGTCTCACAGATAAAGATTCGTGACGCAGTCTCACAAGAGACCTACTCACATTTTTGAATGAGTTGATTTGAGATAATTTGATTTCAAATCAATTGTATCAGTTTGACTCAAAATTTGATATCATTTATATTGACCAATTATTTCATTTTTTTCCTCTTCAATTTCAAATTCACTTCCCAATCTAGTCATTTGAAATCCTATTACAATCGAAATTCGTCGATAAAAAAATGCATCCTTACATAATTCTATATTTCAATATGTATGGACCCAAAATATAACTGGACCCATTTAATTAGACCCAGCCAATCAAGCAAGATAGCTGACAGAGGGAAAACACGAAAATCCCAAAAAAAAAAATGATAAGTCATACGGTGAAGCCCATCGGTTGTCCCGGGAGGAAGTTGAATTTAGAAAAGAATTTGAATGGGTCAAATGGCGGAAGACCAGTGAGATCATGGGTAAAAGGGAATTCAAATGCATTATGCAAGGAGACACCAACTCCAAGTACTAGAATTTATCCTAAAACCAGCTGTCATCGTGCCGTATAGGTCAATGATCCAACCGAAGATTGAGGAGATTGATGAATGAATTTAACCGTAGAGAGAAAGTGACAGTTGCAGCCTCCATATGAAAAGTATGTGTGCAGCAAGTTTCGAATAAAATAAATGAATAAGAGGTTTGGGGACACTCACGGAATAGAAGTGGCTCAGGAAGAAGAGTTTCAAGAAGACGAACGTCAAATGGACGAGATAGCTATGACTCCATCTCAGATGGAAGATGTCTAATATAAAGTGCAAGATCCACTAGAAGAAGTCGATATAAGGAATCTCAAAAATCCTAAGATTGTATATGTCAGTTCATTATTGGAGGTGGAGTTCAAAAATAATTTTATTTGCTTCTTAAGGGAGTTTAAGATTTTTTTTTCATGGGATTATGATGATATGTAAGGTTTAGATAGAGGGTTGGTTGAACATCAACTCCAAATCAAGGTTTTTAGACAGCCTACTTGTGGTGCCCAAAACCTCGCCACGTAATCATACAACATGTGACGTCATATGCATAAAAATTTTCTTTTTAACGACATCACTTCCATACTACTGCAACAACAACATCAAAGATACGTCGCACCCCTACTCCGGCGACAGTAATATCGTCGAACAAACAACATTAACGAGACATCTCCCAACAACGATAGCCAACAACATCAACAATAATAAACAACAACAAATATAATATTAAATCACCAAATTCCAGTGATTTACTATCGTTCAACACAATAATATTTATCAATACTAAACAATAATAACATATGCTTGTACGTCAACACGTACCTGATAATCGAGTATATATATAAAATCTAGCTTTTTCTTTGATCCTGAAGCTTGTGATGTATCTAAATAATTCAACAACATTTATCAGATCATTGTCACCATATCAACACAATTATAACAGCCTCAATATATAACATCAAATAGCCCAACAACAATAAATTCAATAAAAATATAAAACTCGATTATATATCATCATCGTTCAACAATTAATATTTTGGTGTATTTAGTTATCAATACTAATATCAAATACACCATAATAAATTAACTTCAAATAATAGGCTATTTTACAACATTCGTTAAACTAAGAAAACTTTATATCAACATATAGCCTATACTTCGTAGACTCCGAATATATAATCAGAATTAATAACAAATGACAAACAACTCTCTAGTTCCAGTCCAACGATTATAATAAATTGGAAATAATTCAAATTAACACCATTATAATCTTCTCTTCTTCGTTAAAATCATATACTACTCAAAAATCTTCAATTTCTGTATGATTTAACAATTTATCAGATTTATTTTAGAAATCGAAGAATGTCAAACATCACCAAAACTATAAAATGTATACCTCAAATCGAAGATCTCGTGTCAACGATACCAAAACTGAAGTCGGTTCGTCGATTGGATAAATCGATAATTCACAAGATCAAAAAGAAATCTGAAACTTATTTTCTCTCATCTGCTCTGTCATTTGTTTCCATCCTCTGTTCATTTGAATATGAATTTCACCGACTCAAATCAAATTTAATTTTTTTAATATTTTATTAATATAATATAATATAAAATATTTAACATTTTTAACACTGGTATATCCTTTTGGACCAGTCAAACGATCAAATTTTCCAAAACTCAAAACATGAAACTTCTATATCTTTGAGTTTTCTCGTTATATCCAAATTTCAAATCATTTGGACTTCATATGGCCAAGATATGTCATATTTTATTCTTTAAAAATCGTTAATTATTTAGTAATATCACATTACTAAATCAATAAATTGTGATATTTACTTCAGTCATTACACTGCTTGGCGTATGTCAAAGGAGATCGAGTTCAAGGTGAAAGAAGAGATTGAAAAATTGTTGAAGGCTAAGTAAATTAGGCCAGTGAGATACTACACTTGATGACTTTCGAACATTGTGCTAGTCATGAAAAAAAGGGTAAAGTCAGAATATTCATTAACTTTTGTGATTTCAATTATGTAACTTCCATAGATGTATATGTCATGCATATGGTCGATATGTTAATTGATTCAGTGGAAAAACACGAATTGTTGTCTTTTATGGATGATTTTTTTTTTTTTTGCTATAATCAAATTAAAATAGCGCAGACAGATACTTATAAAACAACATTTAGGTGTCCAGGGGATATTGGTACTTTTGAATGGCTGGTAATGTCATTTGTGCAGAAAAATACAGGAGCTATGAGCCAAAGACACATGATCAGACATAATCTTGACATGTATATAGATGACATCATGGAGAAGTCTAAGCATGCTGATGAACATGAATAACATTTGAGGAAGAGTTTCCAGAGAATGAGACAGTATGAAATGAAGTTTAATCCACTTAAATGTGATTTCGAGAGTATATGTGGTAGCTAAGATGAACTTTATTAAATATATGCTTGATAGACTTGTTTTATATGGTAGAATTGGTAAATGATATTTAACACTAGTCGAACTTATATTGATTTATTTCCCCCAAAAATCCATGAAAGGCCAAGCTATTGCAAATTTTTTAGTTGATCAGCTTTCACATGATAAAGTAGGGGAAAAACATATTGAGATTCCCATATGTAGGGTCGGAATTCAACTATGGACATTGAAATTCGATGGATCAAGTAAGGAAGAGTTGGCAAGAGCTAGTATTGTGAACACCTCTTGAAGAGGTGTGAAAACACTCTCATTTAACTTGGCTTTTCCATGCACCAAAAATTCAAGTCAAATATAAATCACTTGTTAGTGGTTTGGAGATTTTGAAAGATTTGGGAGAAAATGAAGTGTTGATAACAGATGATTCTCAGTTGGTTTTGAAACAAGTGGTTGGGAAGTTCAAATACACTAGCTTATCCCTAATACCATATTACACGAGAGCTTCACAACTATTGGATGATTTGAGAAAGTTTCATTTGTTCATGTTTGTTGTAAAAAAAATTGGGAAGCGAATGAATTAATACAAGTTGCATCTGGGTTGAAAATGTCTTCAGAACTCGCACACAATATGGTATTGATTCAGAGAAGGAATCATCCATCAATATTCAAATAGGCATTAAAGTTGAAACATTTAATTTGGATATTTGTTAGAATATTATAAGTTTCAGAGTTTTACAATTAAATCCGAAAGAAAACTGAAGAACCAAACTAATCGGACATAATCAAGAGATTTTAACTGAAATAAGATTTAAAATTGATGACATAAAGTTCAGTAAACGAATTGGTAATTAGAACTGAAGACTTCGCTCAACTGAACTGGAAGAATCTTTATCAACTGAAGTATTCCAAACTAAAATGACATCAGTTTGAACTAATAAATGTCCAGTTGAACTGATATGTCAATCAGTTGACTCCTGATCAGTTAGTCGCGACACCAGTTGTAGTATCAGCCGACATATTGACAGTTCGTACATAAGCAGAACAAATGTAACAGAGCATAACAGTCGGATATTTCGTACCACTGTTAGATAAAGTCATCAACTTGAACTAAACGAGGATTCAAAGGATATTAGTCATTAAATACATTCAATGTGACCGTTGGAATCGAACACTATATATAGGTGATCGATTCAGTTGAAGAAGGGTGGTAAAAAACATACAGGACAAACTATCTACAATCATCAATCTGTTGCGATACATTTTTCGATCATATCTCAGTTTACAAATAGCACACTTAAGCTCTTATTTTCATTGTATTTATTTGTAGCATTCAGGCTACTCTTTAAGAGGGATTCAGTTATTTTCTGTAAGTTATTTGAAAAACTAATTGTTTCAATTTGGCAGTGCATAAGTTCAACTGAAGTAGATTATTAAAATATGTTGTAATACATCAAATTTTGTAGTGAAAAACCTATCCTTGAGATAGAAGGGGTGACGTAGGAGCATTTGAAAACTCCGAACATTCATAAAAATAGTGTGTTCTATCTTTCTGTCTATTCAAGTTTTTATAGTACCTTACACTAAGTATTCAATCTATATTTCAGTCTAATTCCGCACTTTTATTATTTAACTGATTTATATCGACAAACAAGATTTTAGGATCAGTCAAATAAAAGACCGATTCATATTCAAAAGATTCCAAAAAGCCCGAGTGTTTATTCAACCACCCTTTCAAATACTCCAACTGTATTAACTGATCATATCAAGATATTAATTTAGCAAGTGATTGCAAGGATGAAATAAAGCAGGTGCTAGAGTCACTAGGGAGAAGCTTCCAATATGACCTAAAAATGAGAGCTCTTAATTATATTATATAGAAGGAGATCTATATAGAAAAGTGCTTGATGGGTTCACCATGAGATGCCTGGGTTTTCTAGAAGCATTGGAAATACTCAAACATGTACATGAAGGAGTTTGTGGTGCACATTAGTCAAGAGAAAAAATGAGATGGTTACTATAAGATGTGACTATTATTGGTCATGCTTTTTTAATGATTGAATCAAATATTTAAAGGATCTCTGCCATGTCAAAAGTATGGCAACATACAAAGAACTTCAACCGATGAGTTGCACACTGTCGTGAAATCATGATCATTTAATGGATGAGCCATGGAGTTTATTGGGAAACTTTACCCATCGTCTTCGAAGATCATTGTTTCATTATTGTGGTCATATATTTCTTTACAAAGTGGTTCGAAGCAGTGCCTTTAAATAAAGAACAAAAACATGTGATTGATTTTGTCAATGAAAATATTATTTACAGGCTCGGAACACCTCAATCCATCACCACATACCAAGACACAGAGTTCATAAATGAAGGAGTTTGTTGGAGATTATTGAATCAAGATGATTCACTCCTCCCCTCATTACCCTCAATCTAATGGCCAAGACCAAGCATCGAATAAGGTGATAATAAAAATTATATTGAGAATGATGGAGGAGAATCCAAGAAATTGGCCAAGATTACTAAGAGACAATGTGGGCTTATAGGACTTAAAAAAATGCTATTGGGGTAAGTCCGTTTGCACTCACATTTGGCCATGGTGCATTCTTACCATTAGAAATCATAGTCCCATCAATGCGGGTTGCAAGACAAAATAAACTCTCGCCTTAAAGTTATTCTGAAGCCATGATCATGGAACTGGAAGGAGTCGACGAACTGAGAATGCAAGATTATAATGCTTTATTTTTGCAAAATAAGAAAGTGACAATGATCTGTAACATGATAATTTAAAAGAAAAATTTCCAAGAAGGAGATATCTAGAAAACCATATTGCTTTTGGAGACAAAGGACAGGGTGTTGGGCAAGTGGTCTCCCAATTAGAAAGGCTTATTCAAAGTCCACAACGTGCTATAAGAGAATCCATATTGACTTTCAAGTTTAGATGATCAGTCACACAAAAAACGTATAAATGCCAAGTATTTGAAGTAATACTTTCAAAATCTGATAGAAGAAAATGAAGAAAAGAGTGAGTAGAGAAGTAAGGAGGCGATGACATTTGTGTAAAGTCATCTTTTTGGCCACTTTCATACAAGTTATTTTTGAGTGCTTTAATTCTTATTTTTTCTATTGGGGTTACGTGAAGTTGTAAATAAAGTAGCCTATAATTTTTTTTTTGGTTTGCAAGTCAAGAAATAAGACGCTGGAACTTTTTTCAGTCAGACAAAGTACACCAAAGAATTATTGAAGAAAATTTGGAATAGAATCATGTTCAACTGCAGCAACTCTCATGAGTTCATCAGTTAAGATTGATAAAGACGAAGGAGGAATATCAGTCGAGATAATATTGTATCGAGATTTAATAGGTTCCCTTATGTATCTAATTGCTAGTCGACCTGATATCATGTTTTCAGTCTGTAAGTGTGCTCGTTTTCAATTTGATCCAAACAGTCTCATTATTTAGATGCCAAAATAATTTTTAAGTATCTTAAAAGTACACAAATGTTAGAGTATGGTATGCTAATGACTCATATTTCAATTTAGTTTGATATTTTGATGCAGATTATGCAGGTTGTAAGCTTGATATAAAAAGTACAAGTGGATCATGTTAGTTTCTTGGAGATTGGCTGATTTCTTGGTTCAGCAAGAAGTAAACATCGATTTCCACCTCAACTCAGTAGCTGAAATACTTAGCCGCTGGGAGATGATGTGCCAAACTGCTTTGAATTCAACAATAACTGAAAGATTATGGTGTTGATGCTAAGGAGTCACCAATTTTTTGCGACAGCACAAGTGAAATTGCTATCACATAGTTTTGCACTCTCAGACCAAGCTCAGACCTGAATATCGATATTCGTCATCATTTAATCTGAGATCGTGTGTTAAAAAAGAACACAAGTTTGGAATATGTTTCAACTAAATAACTTTGTAGAGAATAAGTTTTTCTTCTTTAGAAATATTTAAAAACTTATTGATTTATCTTAGAATGCATACATTTATGGAGAATACAGATTCATGAAGCTCTATTTATAAGACAATTATCAGTTAGTCTTTGAGTTTCACTAACTGACAGTTAGCCTCACAACTTAACTGATAGACAATCCAACCAGTCTAACTGATTTTATCATTTGCATTGACTTTAATGACTTATTTAATTATCCTCATTAATCATTAAGGATGACTTATTTAATTATCCTTATTAATCATTAAGGACGACTTGATATATTCTTTATTTATGTATTTTAAACCTATTTTGATCCGTACATTGTACCTACCTTGTATTTCGAAAAATTTTAAAACACTAACAGACAGCGTGACACGTGCCTCGTTTGTCTGCGAGTTCAAATGTTGCATATTTTTAAATAATTGAACTCTTTCAAATTTTCAGTTTACTTTTTTGGCTTACCTTGTTCGGTTAAGTTATTTTTCTTAGTGTCGATTCATGCTTCTTTTTCACTTAGAAATCATTTAATCTCTACTTCAAGTTCATTTCTAGAAATTGCAGCACATGATACTCTTTCGTACATCATGCATGCTCTAGAAATTGACTTTGCGTCAATTTATTCTATGGATGATGTTGTTATAATAAGTTTTCAAGGCAATTGAGTCATCTGGAGTCAGGATCTTTCTCAGCTTCTCATTGGAGATTTATGTTCCCTAACTGAAGAATTTCTTTGCTAGAGGCAAAGTTACTTATGATGGAAAAGTACTGATGCCTCTGGCAGTGCAAAATCTATTGATCGACCAAGTCTATTTCTCCTCTATTTTCTAGTTGCTTTCTGAGGGGCTAACTAACTTTTATGAAATTCCTCAGTGTGCTGTTGAAGAAATGAAGATTAAGTTTTCTTCAACCAATGAATCTATCAAAATTTTTGGGAAAAAGAAGGAAATGAAACTGGAATACCAGTTGCTAGCTGATGTGGTGGCCAAGCCTATTTTGGGAAAGGCGTCTCCTTCGATGCCTTCACCGCTGAGAAATTTTTGGTGATTACAGTCATTGCCTTTGGGGTCAAGGTCAACTAATCTGTCATCTTGTTCCAAATTCTCAAAGCGATGATTCAATCAGAGAAGTAGTCTTCTGGCTTTGCTATCCCACTCAACATGCTATTTGAAGATGCAGGAGTTTTGCTCAATGACTAAGTCACTATACATAAGTTCAAAGCTTTTATTTCCACAAAAATTCTCTCTCTTAGGCCTAAAGGATAGGCACTGAACATCTCTCTAGATGGTATGATGATTGTAAAGAAGGAAATCGGAGAAACAGTGACTGATACCAAGAAATCATCAGAGAAGAAGGTTCGTAAGGCTGTTGTTCCAAAGCCTAAGAGAAAAATGATCTTTCAATCCAGTGATTATGAGATTTACATATCTTTCAGGTACAACGCATCAAGGTAACTGATGACAAGGCTACTGAAAAGCTCATTGAAAAGGTCAAGCTGATAGTTGTTACAGCTCCACCAAGGACAATTACAATGTCATCTGATCTTCTTCCCCTTTGTCCATATAAAGTAATTGTCATAAGAGATCCAATTCAGTCCACAAGGTCGGGACTGGACTCAATATTTTCAACCAAATTAGTTTCAGGGAAAGGAAAAGAAAATGTGACTGAAGTAATGGAAACTAAACCAGTGTCAATAGTTGAGACACAAATTGATCTTCTAATGGATGAATTGAATGATTTTGCATATGATAAAGTTAAGTTCTTCAATGAATTGGTCGAGTTTAGGAAATTTACCTTTGTGAAGAAACTACGAAAAAGGTTGTGTTGGATAGATAAATAGCACTAGAGAAATCGGTGTTAAATCATGTTAAAATAGTTGTTATTGCAGAAAACTAAGAGACTACTTGATCGATTTATTGCGCATTTAGAAGCTGACCACAGTTTTGCCAAACAATGAGTCAACTATAATACAACCTGACCTATAGCTTTCGACGATATCTCGGTGATAAAAATCAACTAGAAACGGATCTCTTGTTGTTGCAAATGAAAGTCAATCACTGGAAAGAGATAATCGACTGCTTGTGCCAGTGGAATCTCAAGAAAAAACCAAGGAGGTAAGGTAATTGAATATTCATCTCAGTTGACCTTTGGAAATGTATATGAACCAGCCGTTCAAGACACTGTACCAGATGGTTCACTCAAGGCTAGTATTGAGCTTTCTTTCAATCAACCTCCAGAGATTCTGACTTCTCCATCTCCCAATATTATAACACATATTTTTTCTCCATCGGTTAGGGAAATTTCACTTGCGAATATTGATGAAGTTGTGCAATCTATTGCACCACAACAACTTGATGAATCGGTTCAAATTGATCAGCCTGCAGAAATTTATGCTCCTGAAATCATTTCTCCAGCATTCTCTTCTGAATAAGCTTTTGATATTGATATCATCACTGCAATTGAAAATTCAATTAGAAAGATTGTTAAACAACCAGAATTTGGTCTTTCGGTTATCATAGCCAGTGAGGAAGAGTCAGTTTCGCTCAAATCTATTGAAGAAACAATTCAAGAGATAGAGACTGACAACCCTATTGATCAAGCTCAACTAGTATAACCCATTTTGATGATTGAAAAGGGACCTTCATCCGGTCAGGCTCCAGGTCTTTCACTCAAAATCGTTTCCAAGGTTTTTCCAAGCCTTGTGTTGTCACCTGAACTAATTACCTCAGAGAATTATTATTTGGATCAAATCAATGCTCGTCTAACTTCAATCATCTTTCTCCAATATTCGACGATATCAAATTAGCACTGACAACTCATTTGACAACATTAGACCCAAAATGCTAGAGGAAGTGGCATCCTTGTCCAAATATCTTTCAGGTATTCTTATTAAATTGGAAATTGTGAAGAAAGACCAAATATTCACTGCACATAACCTTGCTGATCAGTTTTCTGTTTCAAATGATCATCTTTCGAAGAAAATCCACAAAGTTAATGATCAGCTTTCCTCGAATATTGACACTGTTGCTACTCAACTGACCTATGTGCTTTAGATTTTAAAGACCCCTGGTGTTGATAAAAAAGGGGAAATTAATTTAGTCAAGCAGTTAGAGTCAGTTAGAAGGAAAAGAAGACATCAGATAATTCTAGCTTATTAGTTGAACCAACTTTATTATTGTATTCATTTATATAAAATTATAATATTTAATTTCAATTCTTTAGTATATAAATGTGCAGATTTTGTACTAAAAAAGGAGAAATTGTTAGATCAATTAAGTTTTGGTGGTTTAACAAAAAGCCAACTGAAGTCCTTAACAAAAACGGAAATTGACTCTATTAGGGTTTACCAAACTAAATTGAGAGACCAATTGCAATTAAAAAGGATGACTGATTTGAGAAGCTTACCAAATCATAAATCAATAAGTCAGACTTTTCATACAAACATTCCCTGAAATTCTTCAGTTTATTCAAAGCTCGGATGAATTATCGGATAAATTTTTCCGTATTATTGATAGAATAACAGAATTACATGAGCATTACGCCCACTGTACTATTGCCGAAAGAACAGTGACGTGGAAAATGACGTGACCAACAGCTACTCTATTTGGAACATATATTAGATTTGATTTTACCGACAGTTAGATCAAAGTCTATTAATAGAGGAAGATATCAGTTAGTCTCGCTCTCGCATCTTTAAAAAAGCTTAAACATTTTCAAGCATTCAAGAGCCAAACTGATCAATGTTTCTCAGGACAATTAGATCATTAAGATCGATCTTTTGTGCTTATGTTGTATGGTAAGTCCTGCTGAAGTAGGCAGTTGCAAGTGTTATAATTGTCAAAGTATTTTAGTGAAATCTTTCCACAAGGAATAAATGATGACGTAGGAGTAATTGAAGTATCAGAACATCTAGAAACAAACTCATGTTATTTACATTTAAGTTAGCCTTTTCTTGTTCAACATTTGATATCCTGATTGTCCATTCCTTAAGCCATTTTTGCATCCAAACCTGGTCAATGAGCTTATTTCTACGCAGTGACAAACTGTTGGCTTGTTGATATCCAACTGACAAAAATTTCATTTCAATGTTGCTAACTCAACTAAAATATTTTTAGAATTTGTTGAGCTTATTTGTTCATATTCTCTAAATCAATCTTAAATCATAAAATCGAATCTCCAACTTCTCCTTGCTATAAAACCTTAGCGAGATAAAGTATATAAAACCATTATATGTACTTAAAAATGATTATTTACTCTATTAATTTATTTGAGATAATTAAATTTAAATTTAAATTTATAAATTTTTTTAACATTTTAAACTTGTATCAATCTCGTTTAAATTTTCAAAAACTTAAAATTCGCTCTCACGTTTTTAAATATTAATTGCTTATCAAAAAATAATCACAGCTTATTATATTTTTTCAGCATTTCATAATCATCATCAAAGCACAAGCAATGTCCCCCAACATACTCCCAGGTGTCCGCAGCGGCGTGGCCAGAGCCCTAAGGTCGTAAATAGTCGTACGTTGCAGGGTTATTATGGTCATTCCAGCCTCCTGTTATCCGCGATTCCCCCATACGATTCACGTTTCAATTTACCAAACACCAAGCTTCGCCTCCCGTCTCTCCGTCTCGTGAATTTTCCAATTTGTTCTTCGCGCTTGCTGTCCTCTTGCACGATTCCTTTTCTCTGTAGGATTGATTTTCAGATTACATGCTGGGAAATATATTTTCTTGCTACTGATTGGTGTATTTTCTGATAGATTTTCCCTTTTCTCCTGCTGAATCGAGCGATCTGGGTGGGGGTCAAAGTCTTTTGATTGTCAACAGTTTGATTTTCAGGCACAGGGAACTCAGGTTCTGATTAGAATTTCAAAGGCTATGTCTTTTCTTTGATTAGATTCGACTGTTGGGAAGTTTTGTTTGGATGCCATTCGAATTAAGGTTTCTAGTTTTCTGAATGTGAATTTTTGTTCTCTTTTTTTTTCTTCCTATGCAGTTGTGTGGCGAATTAACTCTCATCACTGTATCCGCTTGATTTTACTTTGTCGGTAAAGGTATTCTGAAATAAAGATTTGGGTGGTTTTGTTGTTGCTTGGCGACAGTGAGAGGGAAAGCTAGCGTTTGTTTGGATTTTGTTTTTGGTGATAGACGAAGGAAGTTACAGTTATGCCCAGGAGTGCGAAGCACAAATCTCATAGACAGAGTAAACACAGTTCGAGGGATTATTCTGATTCTGAAGAGGATGTAAAGATGAAAGACAAAAGCAGTAAAGATGATAACTTGGTTAAGGTCAGCCGGGATTCAGCATATGGTGAGAAGCGCATAGGTTCATCCCAGATTAGAGAAGGGAAGGAAGTTGAAAATATAATCGAGCATGAGAATGGTGGGGCCTCTGAGAATTATTTTTCATCCAAACGGCGGAAAGAGAATTCTAATTTTGGTGTTGGTGGTGACAGGTGGAGTGGGGGTGATAATGAGATAGGGAAAAGTGACAGGGTTATGGTAAACGAAACAACTAAAATGGAAGCCTTTAAAGTGGAATCTAAATCAAACGAATTCATCAATAAAGGTAACAATTCGAGGAACAGGAGTAAAAAGTACGAGAGTGGAAGTACGGGAGAGAAAAATGAGAGTTTGGGATCTGTAGTTGTGGAGGAAGAGGAGGGTAAGAGTAAAACTGAGTCAAAAAGGAAGTCCGAGAGGGATTATTCTGTTCGAAAAGAAGGGAAGGAAAGTGAGGACAAGGATCGCAGTCAGGAGAAGGAGAAGGGTCAGGAGAGGAACCGAGTGGACGAGGCAAAACTAGCAGATGTTGATGTTGCCAAGCGGACGGGGTTGCAGCAGGTGGATCTTATTGTAGAGAGACAGTTGAAACGGGTCCGAGAAAACTCTGGTAAGGTAACTTTTGTAGTGGCATGAACATGTGTGATTGAAAACCCTGATTGTTGGTGTCCCATTATTGAATTTTATCCCTATTATGTGCCTAGTTCTCGTGATAACATTAAGTGGGAACATGATTGGAGCTTTAATTTTTCATTCTATACTTTTTCGTCGATTCCTGACATTGTAACTTTAACCGCTATGCAATTTAGAAGATATGTTTGGTTATTTGATCTTTGTCTTGAATGAATGGGCTTTTTGAGCTCGTGTGTGTACTTTTGAGTTTCTGGAGCATATATTTGGTTATTTGGTCCAATCCAAGTCCTTACCATAGATGAGCCTGGTGTATTTAGATTTGCTTTGCAGACGAGTAACATCGTTTTTCTTTTTCAAATTATGAATGAGCTTATAGTCGGGTGATTCTAGTTGACATTGTTCTGTACTCTTCGGGCCCATTAGCTTCTTAAGATCTCGAAAACCTCTTTTTTTTTTACTTTCCTTTGGGGTTGGCCAAATGCTGCAGTGTTGGGTACCTAATACTATGATGATATAGGATGGTCGTGTCAAATTGATGAACCGGAAGCATGAGAAAAAATTTATTTGGTTTCCACAAATCGTTGCTTTATGTAGTCTTGACATATTCTTGCTCAATCGTTCATTTTTTGTCACATTTTAAAATTGCTTTCTCAGGACTTAAATTGGAGATTTCATTGCATTTTGGTCAAAAACATTATAATTTTTGCTTAATGGTAGATCTTTACTCTCGATTGACAGGCATATTTTGTTCTTGTCGCCATTTCTCCTTGTATATATGCACAATTCATGGCAGGAGAGTTTTTCTTATTCTTCCTGATTGTGGCCTGTTGCTTTGGAGAACGTATCTTATAACCTGCCAGCTGATTTATAATGACTTGTTCTGACTTCTGAGGCTCGAGAAAATCTCTTACAATTCTTTTAGTATATATTTTGGGTTCATCAATCACAGGGTAATGCGAAAATGATTATTTGAGGGTGGTTGCTCCCTGCTGACAATTGTTTTTTGTAGAAGCACTAACCCTGAAAAGGAGTAGGCAGCATTGTAATTGTTAATTTCTTTTTCTTTCTTTTTGCAGATTTTCCTGTACGAGACGAGTCACGGAATTCTGAATTTGAGAAAGAACTAGAGAAGAGGACACGAAGGAGAAGAGAAGGTTCCAGTGATTGGGGTAAACATCATGATGCCTTCAAAGATGGTGAGGAGAGAGGATTCACATCAAGAACTGACCGTGTCAAGGATCTGAAATATAGAGACGAGAAGCACAAAGATGAAATTTATGCAGATAAATGTCATGAAGATAACCACAAAGATGATAGGCAAAGGGATGAAAAATACCACAAAGAAACCAGCAAAGATAATAAATATCGGAGCGACAAGCATAGAACAGATGGTGAGAAAGATGGCAGGCGTCGAGAGGATAGACATCGTGGAGATGATGATAAAGAAAATAGAAATAAAGATGAAAGGCATCGAGAAGATGAAGAGAAAGATACCAAGTGGAGATATGACAAGTATAGGGAGGGCACTGAAAGTGACAGTCGAAATAGGGATGATAGACGCCATGAAGATGGTGAAAGGGATCGCAGACGCAGGGATGATCGATATCGTGAAGATGGTAGCAAAAAGGGTAGACATGGAGATGAAAGATATTATGAAGATGGTGACAAAGATAGACGTGGGAGCAACAGTCATAAAGAAGATTCCAATAGAGATATTAGACACAAGGAAGAAAAGCACCGAGAAGATGTTGAAAGAGAGAGTCGGCATAAAGATAGTAAGCAGGGAAGTGATTTTGATAGAGGGAAGAATCTTAGAGAAGCAAAGTACAGGGATGAAAGAGCCTCTAGGGATCGTTCTGTTGATAAATCTGACCTTAAGCACTCAATTGATGATGTTTATGCTGCTGATTATCATTCTAGAAAATCAAGTGCATACGATTATAGTCCAACCCATGATGAACGAACAGCTAGGAACAGAGATGATCAGGGCATAAAGAGACCTAATGAAAAAGGGGATTTTAATGATATTAAATCCCAAACTACCAATGGTCAAAGATTCGAAGCACAAAAAGGTGGTTCAAAAATAGATTCAACCCCTAATAGGGGGCGGTCTGCATCTAGGAATGCTGATGTAGAGATTAATTCCAGCCATAGTAGAAGGCGCAGTTCACCGAGCTCTAGTTCTCTAGCTCCAAGGGATCGCTACAGGTATGCAATAATTCTTCTAAGACAAAAATATGAAAGCCTTTAAACTATTAACATGAATGGATGGGAGATTTTAGAGGATCAGATTCCCCAACTTGTTTTACTTCGTCCATCTAATATATTGGCTTTCTGTGGTTTCCTCTGATGCCTCTATTAGCTGAATCAAATCTCATGATGCTTTGTTTTACATTGTTTCCATCTAAGATTATATATTTAATCTAATATTGGTGTATTTGTTTTGGTTTTTATTTTTATTGTCATGATGCTTACCTACCACTGATCCTTCTCTATGGTCTTTGTTGCAGTGTCTCTTCTGCTTTCTTATGATTCTGAACTGTATTTTCTAAATGAGGAGGAAAAAGTTTTGGTGTCTTTTTCTGTACTGGGTAGGTTTGTGGTAATGTTAAAACAGTGGTGTTTTTATCCTTCTTAGTGAAGTTTTATGGGTTAGTGAGGGATTGAATTGGTTCTGTATCGGTAGTAATGTTGTTCACTGGTCTTTGGACCAATGGCTGAAATGCTACTCTTCCCATCCTTGATTCCAACTTCGCATTTGACGTTAATTGCCCATTTTTTAACCCTACCACTTCAGAAATTTATGGTTTTTTAGTTCTTGTAATTTGAAATTACTTTTATATTTTTTTCTGATGTTGTAGCCTATGCATCTCTTGAAAAAATTGTGTCATTATCTATACTGTCTGATCAAACACATGTTTAGACATCCTTGTTATTTTCCACAGACTCCCAAAGCAAGATGAGTCCAAGTACAGGGATTATGGTTATGAAGAAAGACATCAGCACAATTTAACTTCTACGAGAGATTATAATAGTGCTATTGGAGGATCTGAGAAGACTTCTTTGTCTTGGTCAAAGGAGAAACAAGTTCAAAAAGAAGATGGCCATTTAGGAGGTTTTGGTGAAAGATGTTTGAAATCAGATAGTCGCTCATCACCCACCCAACTTACAGAAAAATCTCCTCCAACCAGTATTGATCGGAGACAATTTAGTAGGTCTGATGTCAGGCGGAGTATTGATGTTGAAGAATCGACTCAGAGGAGTGGTGGTTCCCGAGATGTGAATGAATACTCTGGTAAGGAAGGTAGGGGACGGCATGAGTCGGTCATGGATATGTTTCCTGGCAATGAACTTTCACAAGCTGATGCTGATACTGTGTCCGGGTCTTCTCCTTTTATGAGAAACAGACATTTATCTGGCAGTTCTAAGTCTTTTCCACCTCCTCCCCACTTTCGGACAGGGGTGGAGAGCCCATTGATAGGTTCTGGTGAAGATGACAGTAGATTTAAGTCAAACAGTCGTCATAGAAGGAGTGGTGATCCTAACATGGGAAGAGCGCATGGAAATGCTTGGAGAGGTGTTCCAAGCTGGCCTTCTCCTGTTGTGAATGGCTTCATGCCTTTCCCTCATGCTCCTCCTCCTGTTAATTTTCATTCGGTGATGCAGCCGTTTCAAACGCCATTGTTTGGCATCAGACCATCAGTGGACACAAACCATTCTGCTCCTTTCCATATGCGAAATACTGAAATATTTTCTGGCCCTGGACGCCCAATGGGATGGCGCAATCCTGTTGACGACCACTTTCCTCCGTTGCATGCTTGGGATGCACGTAATGCTTCCTTGAGGGATGAATCTCACATTTATGGAAGGCCAGGTTGGGACCATTCTAGAAACCTGCCTGATGGACAAGGATGGGATACAACTGGAGATTTGTGGAAGGGGCCAAATAGAACTGTAAGTTTGGAGATGTCATCTTCTGAGCTAGAGAATAATTTTACACAGAATGCAGACGAAGTATCAGCTTCTCAGTCCATTCGGCAGGTGTGGAATGAACAAACTTTTCCTGGCCAGCAGGCAGAGAGCAATGATGTCAATCAATCGAACTATGGCTCTGAAAATAATGCTGTTAAGACTCCCCAAATTATTCCAGAGGACACTGGTGATGCTGCTAAAATATCAAAGAAGGATGATGTGCTGCTTTGCCATGTTTACCTTTCAAAGCTTGACATTTCTGCGGATCTTACTGAACCTGATTTATTTAATCAGTGCTCAGGATTCTGTAATATGGACCAGATCATTGTTTCTGATATAGATGATTCTAAAATATTGTTCATTGAGGTAAAATTGTATATCAAATGATGCACGCCATCTTCATGTTCTGCTCGGATTATTTAATTTAAAATTTGATATATTTTCCTTTTTTGTACGACAGGAAGCTGGAGAAGCCAGAGTGGAATCTCACCAAATTTTGAGATATTTCCTGCCTACGCCGAAGGATGATTCTGTTTTCATGGTATAGTTTGGTGCGTTTGTTATTGATGTAAATGCACACATAATATCTTATCCACAGAAGATCATTATATGATAATGCTCGTGTAAATTATTCATTTCACACATGCATTGATGACCCCTACTAGTGCAGAAAGGTGGACTCTGTCTTATGCAAGTTTATCACTGTAATAAAACAGTAAGTTTGGTGCCAAATTTGTGTGCATATTTATCACGTAATAAATGCATGTAATTATGTTTTTCTTTAAATCACGGCTAGAGCTTTTGGTCTCATCTGCTAGGAGGTGTCCACAGAAGGAAAGACCAATAGCTGAGCATCATTAGTTTCGTTGGATTGGTTTTGTTCTGCATAAATAATATAGTCACATATTCTTTTACTGACAAGCTGGGGGCAAAAGCAATTGTTTGTGGTACTCTCTTGGGAATATTTGCTCTCATATTGATTCTGTTGGTCAAAAGCAACTGTTTGTGGTACTCTCTTGGGAATATCTGTTCGCCTATTTATTCTGTTGGTTACCTTTGTTTGATCCCATATATTTTTTAAATTTTGCCAATATTTAAGACACTGATTCATTGTTTTTTTCTAAAAGATATACTTTCCTTGTTCTGGCAATTTGGTTTGATACAAAGTGGAGCACATTTGATCTCGTTATTTTTTTGTATCCTTTGTCATCTTGCTGATTTTGACCCTCGTGTTCTAGAGAGCAATGTCTCTGTATGAAAGGCAGAAGGATAGCTTTGATAAAGTTGTGGCTAGGGAGAAATTCTCAATTCCTGAGTCCCATCAAGAGGGTCCGGACGCAGAAGACAATACAGCCGAGAAGCAATCTTCTGTTGGTGACATTCTAAGTGCCGAGGATGGCCCTGCCCTTGTCAACACTGATGTATATGTTAATCCTATGAATACTTTGCTAAAAGTAGAAGGTTGCACTGAAGCCACCCATGAGAAGCCCATTCTACCAGTTGCTGTCGCAATGGTAAAATCCGAAGAGCCAGTTTCCACCTTAGAGATCTTCAACATGCAGGTTGATCTGGCATCCAACCTTGTTCTGCAGGACCATATTGTTCAGGAGAAGCATCTGCCTGTGGGAAGCGACAATGGATTGGATACTAGTTTACCTGCAAACATGGAAAATGACGGTAACATTGAAGAACTGAATTTGGATGGTACTGAATGTGTTACTTTACTTAATTCTGATTTGTTTTCAGAGGTATCTGAGGCAATGATGCCGGAGTCTTTGGTGTCTGGGTCAGTAAATTTAAGTCGGATACATCATTCTCCAGAAAGTACACATTGAGACAGATTTATATTCTTATGTTTTTGAACTGCCTATCCTATTTTCTTTTCGTATCATCTCTTCTCTTCTTGTTTATTTACTTCAATAAATATTACTTTCATGTTCTGTACTATTGTTTTGTCAAAGTTTCTCGGGTTAGAAGGGAAACGAAGTTCCCTCGGTTTCAATCTCTTACTTGGACTGAAATCATAAACAATCGGCGCCGAATGTCACCATCTCCCATCTCCCATCTCCTTCAGAATGTTGATCGTTGAAGTTCTTGTTGATATCAGGTACGTTCTTCAAAAATCATTTCATAAGTTGGTCTATTTTTTCTTCTGTATTGGGGGACTTGGGTTGCCTGGATTCGAGGACAGGGACAAGTTGTATATGACTATATATCTTAACGTTAAAATTCAATAAAGATCTTGCATTCCGCCGTTTTAAAGAACCAACTCATCAAATTGTGGGGAAAAATTCATCAAAAATATGTAGAAAAAATACTTACAAACATAGTACAGTGAGCATATGTTCAGCTGATATAATGTTCATGTTTAGTTTTAGTTTTCGAATCAAGAATTTCGATTTCATTATTTAATTTTTGTATTTCGGATATCTTGGAATTTTATAAATTTTTTATCTTTTTATTCATATTTAAAATTTTGTTTTGTTTTGTTTTTTTTATTTAGTATTATTAACTCGTTATTCAACTTTAGTTTCTTCCCAAGTATTTAAATTGGCAGGTGAAAAATATCGTGAGTGGTAGATTGGTTAATTTGCTATTGCCATAAATAATTACGGTTATCATCCTTCATCAATTGGTTATCTTACATTACGACCTCGTACACAAATATTTGGCACTCATTATTTGCCAAATTTTGAAATCCTAATCCTTTGGTTTATTTCCATGAATCCAGTTTTTAGTGCTCAAAATAAAATGATTTTATCACTTCATTTTTAATAATTTTCTAAGAAATATGTTCTTACCAAATTTTATATTCATGTTATAGCTTAACTAAATACATAACATCCTAAAAATTTAACTATTATGCTCCTAAGCGTCGTTTTCACAAATATAATTTAACTATATGTGTTACTGACAATTTTTATTTATAATAAATAATCAATCAATGAAATTGTCAAACATGTAATTAATTATTATTAATATCCACTTGCTCTTATTATTATTATTATTNTCTCAATTCTTCGTATTCTCTCAAAGCTTACTTGGCAAAATTCGAGTCAATTTTTAATCTGCAATTCTTCATGATTCTTCACAAATCCCAACTTCTTATATGCACCTCTGCTGCTCCAATTAAAGAAGGCAAGAGTAGAAAAGAAGCCCATCAAAGAGAATAAAACATAGTCCGAATAAAATGCCCTGTTTATATCAAGTAAAACCCCCCTTTGGTGGCGTTCGACGATGATAGATTTAGAGTGGAAAACATTAAATCATATTTAAAAATTTCCTCACTGAAGAAAAACCCTTTTGGTTGCCTGTCTTCGAATTGCACTCTCATGGTTAAACTAAACAGAATAAAATATGCACCAGGTTATAGCTTATAAAGAAACTGATTTAAGAACACACTAATGTAACCATGTCTTCGGAAGAATACAAGTGTATTGCCGCTCAAAGCAATAATACAAGCCACATTAAAGAAACACACTCAAAATTCAGCAGCGTCGATTCATATTCGGAACACACGATATTTTATGTGGAGAGTCAGTGAGTCCATCTAAGACGCAAGACAATTCAAAATATTTGCTCAGTTAATATGGGTGGGAAAAAACGAACTTCATTCGAAGTCAGTGATGGCTGTTGAAAATAATCCATGAGTCTCCCTGTATCAGCAATGCTCTGCTCGAGGGTCAGACACAGCCACCCAACTGTCCAAAGAGAGAACAACCGATTAACAATTGGGATCTGGAAACAGAGAAGATACTGAAGTCTTAAAAACACAATTTATTTGAGAAAAGATAACCAAAACATGATTTATCGGCTGTCGAGACCAATCCAACACTTGCTCAGGAGTCAGGGGAAGTGGTACACGTGGGATGATTTTTTTCCTCTGTGATTCTCTCTTTTATCATTTACGATATCTCGCAAAAAATTTGACATTTTGTATTGTTGAGTCTAGGCACAAGATATTAGGCGATGCTAACACTTATCCAAGTGAGACGCTAAAGAATAACAAGTTAAAATTTTGTAACGAATTTCACCAAATATCATCCAGCATATGCATTAATGGCTATTGAATGACATCGGACAAATATTCATCATTATGTAAGCAAAAATGAACAATTATCACCTATTTTTCAACTTGGATCCACCATCGCTACATTATACATGCACTTTAAAGGCGCTTTGGAGCAAGGCTCGTGCTTTCTCGCCAAGGCACACGCTTTATCGAATGGTTGCACCTTGGTTTATATCTATGTGCAAAGATTGAGTCTATTTGCAAACCTTGTTGGCTTTCAATGATTATTGTATTGACTAGGGCAGAAAGAAATTAAATTCATCGAAACGCTCTAAAAAGTAATTTAACATGAGCATTCAAGCCATGCTCATATAGGACCTCAAACATATGCAACTCTTCAGAACAGCTTCGATATAACACAGATTTAAAAGAATGTCGAACAGAACACCAAACATTAATATATACACTTAAGGAAACAAATCAATAGTGGATTAAAAATGGACAACGAAATTATTTAAGGCCCAGGAAAAAAACTACATAAATAGTAGGTCACAAATAACTAAAGATGAAAAACAAAATCATCAACCTCAATTTTCAAATCAGTCGTTCTTACATACCATGATAATTTCAATCTCCTCTTGAGACACCGGCGTCCTTTTTGGTTGATCAGAAGCCTTTCCTCCCACAGACATGTTGGACGGAGACCTTGAGAAAAATGACTGCCCAACAGCTTCATTTGTAGCCATCTCTTGATGCTGGGATGCTGCTGTTTAGATAGGATGGATCAAGAATGTTTGAAAAAGAGTAGAACAATCAACTGCTTGGCATCAATTAAATATACAAACATAAACTAAACACCAAGACTGATGCAACACGTAGTTGATGAATCTTGTCATGTATTTCCCAGTCAATTAACAAAAACTATTGGCGACAGCTACACAAGGGCATGGTTGGCAACAAACTGATGTTTCCTGCGGAGACAACGCGGGAGGACACGATTCACGAAAATCAAAATCACAGGCATCTCTGTAATTTCGACTAGAGAATTTAGGGTTTAATATTAATCAAATTAAAGATCACACAGGGACAATTACGTCAGGGATGACCACATAAGAACATAGATTAACGATGAGGCTAATCTCAATCAAATCATAAACATCTTATTCACCAAGAATGAAACAGATTCAAGCGGCAAGAGCATTACCAGAAGCTTTGGGGTGCCGCTGAGGGAACTTGATGCGTGGAATCCTCTTCATCGCCTGCCCTGCGCCGCCCATTTTGAAACCTGTGCGCTCTTGAACTTGAAGAATCTCGTGAAAGAAGAATGGCTGAAATTTTTTGTGAACTTTGTTGATTTGAAAGATATTATTTTGTTCCAACTCTGCCAAGGAGTATAAATTAACTTTATTGCAAAACTATTCTGATACCAATTTATTTACGAGATCAAATCCATCCATCCAAATATAATATTATTATTTTTAAAATCAAATTTATTGATCCAAACACAATATTAATAATTTCATCGTGTTTTAGACTTAGCTAAATGAATCCAACTCGGAATAAAATATGAAATGATTAGAATTTCGAAATAAAATTTTGAACGAATCGAGCTCAAAGCAAAATTTTGTATTTGAACAAAAGTTGAACCAATTTTTATTGGTTTTATTGTTTAGAGTTTGGGTAAACTGTCGACCAATAATAAACTCAAGTTGCTTGTCAATCCATGTGTCAGCAATTGTGTGTGCTTAGACCCTCTTTCTTCTACTTTCTTTGTTTGAGATCAGAAAAATAAATAAGGTGAAATGTCGTTTGTCGATTGAATTAAGTTATCAAAAATTGTATATATGGATTTGAATGTTCTTTTTCTTTCGAGTTAGTTTTTGGATTGAGTTAAATTCGAATTTCAATCTTAACATCGTATCAGAGACAGGTTCCGATACTCGTCCAGACTCATCCTCATGTGTTAGACTATTCTATGAGTTACCGATGTATATTTCATACTTCAAATGTTCATTCTTAAGCGTGAAGGGTATGTTAAATATCTCATATCGGTTAGAGTAAGTTTTTGAAAGTTGTATATATAGATTTGACAATCAATCTTTTAAGTTAAGTTTTAAGATTGAATTAGATCTAAATCTTAACCAGTAATTTAGCTTTGTTTTCATTTGAAGAAAGTCATATACAAATTTTTCTTCTCCATTTTTATTTTAGTCATTTCTCTCCACTGTCAATGGTGTCCGAAATTGCCGGATAAATCTAGCATTTTTGTAAATATTGTTTTCTCAATGCCGACCTTTATCTCTCCACAAGAACTAGCTCCTCGTTTACGTCGAACAAGTGAACACTCAAAGCAGCTAGATCTTTTCATTTAGATGATCATTATTGGATAAATCTTTTGGTAGGTTTTTTTTTATTTTTTATTTTGAGAAATCTCGAGATAGAAATACGTGAACCAAATGGCTACGAAAAACTAGTCGAGACAAGAGTTTGACTTTTTTTCCTTAAAACGATGTTGTCTCACTCCGGTGCTCACGGTTGTTGGCAATTCGTTTCCCAAAATACAACAACTATGTCTTCAAAATAGTAGCACTACAAATTTTAAAGCCACACGAACTTGAAATGTTTAGGATGCTATCATGATGATATGCAAACTTTCTAATTTCGAATTCTAAACGTTAAACTTAAAAATTCAATTAATAGTTTAAATCTTGCAAAACTTAGATTTAAGAGCATATGTTTAAAAAAACTCAAAACTAGAAGACAACTCTCGAATTTAATATCAAAGTTCGAATTTAAGCGTATAAACTTAGAAAATCGAAACTCAAGATTTTATATCTTGAAAATTTGAACTTTAAGCGCTAATGCTTAAAAATTCGTATATAGAACTAAACTAGAAGAAAAATGAGAAGAAGAGAAATTGATGTGTTCAACCATCAAATCATCTATCAATATCATGCTCACCTGCATCGATCACACCTAGTGAGTCTATTGAGTCGACAAACCTTAATCATGATAGCAAGTAATGCATATACATTCACATGCAACAGTAAAAACACTTGTAAGAAAATAGCTTTTCATGAACATAAACCTTAAACATTTTCATTTCATCATATACTTTTTCATTTTCATCATATACGTATATGTTTTCCTTTTTTATTGAATTCAAATCCTCAATTGTGACTTTCGTTTTAGATGTAGGTCGATGGATCCATCTATATATTAACCCGATACCGGACGGCGGGGACATCAGCGACACTCTCACCCGTCAACTGAGCCTTGGCCTTACATATCATTGTATCATTGTATTAGTCACAATCAATTCACCTCCTTCAACATTTCATATTTCCATCACTTATAAAAATTCATGCATGTATACATCATTTTTCTTTTAAACCAAGCATGCAACATGTCTTTTTGCATTAACGTTTTATCCTCTGAAACCCTAGCTTTCCAAATTTATCCTTAGACCTTAAAATGACGACCCAAATCAATCCAAACTTAACACATCACCTTAATATACACCAATAAATATTTCTTAGACGTAAACATAAGCTCCTCGACTAATTTTCTAATTCGTTTTTGAACTTAGACGTACATCTCGGTTTTAACTCGTATAAACTCGAAATTTAACCATACTTTATCAAACTTGAACCATAGCTTAATAAAAACTAGCTATACCATATACAATCCAAATCAAGCCAATTAAGACCCATAGACCAGCCTAGTAAAATTCTGAAATTTTCTGCACAAAACCCTAGCCCTAATTGGTTTGATCCCTAGATTGCCTCGACTCCAGCCCCATAGCCACCATGTCCAGCCCCTAGTTACCCATCCTAGGACCACGAACAAGCCCTTAGAAACCTCCTGGAACAATCTCTACTGCCCTTGCACACGCAGCCTTCAAAACTGCAACCCCCCAAGTCACGTGTGGCCCCAAGCTCACGTGATCACCCTAGCTATCGGACCAACAATCGTACAGCCACCCTAGGACCATCACATAGCCCCCTTAGGTCTCCTGGTCACGCCCTAACAGCAGCTAAGGTCGTGCCCTTGTTGAAACACAAGTCGTGCCCTAACATGCCCTTAAACCCTAGGTTTTCGTTCAGCAATTCCCTAGTTCTTGTCCAGCCCTTAGCCATGTCTCTTGTGACCCTTAAACCTACTGAAAACGTCCCATATGATGCCCCCTACCATGGCAGCCACTTTGTGTAATGTTTACATAAGTTTTGTATCACAAAAACACAAGTTTTATGCATGTATAGCCATAAAAACGAAAATATACCATGTTGATCATATTTTTGCATGCAAGCATGTATCAAAGCATATACTATGGTGTGAAGGATGAGAAAAGAGAGATTAAAGCGTGCTTTTGCATATTTTACGCACAAAAAACAACTTGCGTGCGAGGAACGTTGGCGGAGAGAAGACCTTGCTGAATTTTCCCTCCAGAATTTTGTGACTTTCCTCTCAAACTCTCATGTAGTGTGTGTTGCTGATGGAGAAAAAGAGTCCTAGTATTATTAGGTGAAGTGCGCGTGTGATGTGTGTGTATGGAGAGGGTTTTTGGATTTTTATTTTAATAAAAACACATGGTGTAAGTTTAGGCTCATTAACCTAATATAATAGGTCCATTAAGCCCATTATATAATATTTAAAATATTTTGTTTGAATAAAATTTTTTAAAATGTTAGCTGAGTTCCCAAAAAGTCATTATTTTCGTCAAAAATCGAATACCGATTTAAAATACGAAACGGCTCTTAAAAACACCTTAAAAGTTGTCATTTTTGAAAATATACATTAAAGCATACCACATATTAAATAATTAAAAATAATCATTCAATAAAATTATTTTTCCTTTACAGTCCCTAGTCTCCGTTCTTCGATTGCGTCTCGAATAACCTTTAGAACACAGTTTTTAAGCATTCTAGTATAAACTATATTTTAAACATGTAAACATGCCTACCATAATCAATTTAAGCAATTAAAACAATTTAATTAAAATACATAAGAAATTTGATAAATTACATGTATGTGGTTCACGTGAACCTTCATATTTTCGGGACATTGCAGTAAATCTCTAGTGCAACTTCTTCAATATGAGGTTATCTAGGTTGGATTGAGACTCCTTGATTCCCTTATCAACATTTCCTCTTCTTTGACTACGTAGCTCATGTCCCACAAGCTTTTCTAATTTTGTTTGCATAATTTTTAGATGATACAGGCGTGTCAGGTGCTACAAGCACAGTGAAAATAATGAAAATCTAACTTAAATGAAATCAAATAATATGAATCTCAAACGTGACTGTTAGTTATAGTGCCCTGACCTAAATCTATTCACCAAAATAAAAGAAATCGATGCAAATGACATTGTAAATTGAAGAAAATAAATTTCAAACATGATTTTATTTTCACAAATCACTAAAAAATTCGCAATATGTAAATTAAAATAAAACTTGCTGGAATTTTTTTGCTGAATTGAATATGTTGAGTTGTGTGTCCTCCAATCTGTCGATGTTCCTTATTTTTTTCTCAGTTTGAGCGGTTCTCCCAGTCTCCTCACTACCCATGATCTTTTTTTACGATCTCGTCCATGATTTGCATGCTACTTGACTTATTCAAACCATTTGAATTATTGATGGAATTCTTCCAATCTTCTCGCTATTCCCAAATTTTTGGAGTTGACCTGATTAATTTTGACTTAAATTTATTGTTGGTGGAAATTAAACAACTAGATTTCTAATTGCTTCGAACAATTGAAGTTCGAAATCCATTCTTATTATATAAAAATAAAATTGAAATTTTAGCTAAAGTATTTTAAATCCATAAATATTTTAAAAAAATTTAAGTTGTTTTTTTTTACTAGAATTTGAAATCAACTAAGCATTATATCCTTTCACTCAACGACCGTATAATTAAAAATTATCATAATTCTACAACAACTATCAATAGTTCACACTACATGTACAGACTGATTGGACGTTTGCTTTAGGTATTACAACCATCAAGTATTTTCCTATATGTTTCTATAAAAAGATATAATAAATAACAAATAGTATGATTTAAATATTTTAAATTAAACAATAGAATTTGATCTTTATTATATTTTGAGTAATTATTCTCTCTCAATAGTTATCTCGCGATAATTATATCATCTTACAATTTACGATAATCAAACATGTGATTTTAGTTCCGATAATAACCATAAGATGAAGTTCTCATCGTTATATTTCTAGCTATCGATTTAGTTAAAGTGGCAAGTTAGGTTTATTAATCTACCTAATAAACATATATAATCTAGCAATATTAGTCACCCTTAATTTTTATCATTAAATTTCATATTTCAAAAAATAAATTCATTACAAGGAACATTTGCTTTAATATGCATACCATCAAAAGTTAAGCTCTCGATTTATCGAGTCGGGTTCGAACTTCATGACTAATTTTGTTAATATTAAATTAAACAAAACATATCTATTCAAAGTCAACTTGATTTTGTTCTAACATGATTCGCATAATTTTAATCTAATTAAATGACTTACTTCCTAAATCATATTTAGGCACACACCATGTCAAATAAGCCAATGTTTTCATTACTAAATAAACATTATACATCAAAACATTTTTTTTTCAAATTGTAAATATCGATAAATTTGACTTATCTCATATATAAAAATTCGTTATTATGAAAAAACCTACTCACATAATAATAATAATAATAATAATAATAATAACCCAATTTATATAATATTATGCCATTTTAGGAGACTCGATCCCAAGAAGAATGGAAACCATTGCAAAATCCTTCGTACTTTCTACTTCCTTCTTCACTTTCTTCTCCATCTTAGCTCAATCATTCGATCCATGCCAAACGGCGACCTGCGACGCCTCCGTCGACCTGGAAGTCCGGTTCCCATTCCGGCTCGTGAATCGGCAGCCCGCCGGTTGTGGGTACCCGGGTTTTGACCTCTACTGCGACGGCAAGAACCGGACGATTTTGAATCTTCCTCGGTCGGGCGAATTCAGAGTGGACTACATTGACTACAGCACGCAGGCCCTTTTGATCAACGACCCGAATTCCTGTCTCCCTAATCGGATCTTGAACTTCAGCCTGTCGGGTTCCCCGTTCGCCAGAGCTTTCGCGAGGAGATATACTTTCTTCAACTGCTCTTCCAGATTGATGAACTACAGCTCGTCGTATTCGTATCCTTTCGTGCTGTTGGATTGTCTGAGCGGGAGGAACTACACGATCGTGGCGGCTAGGTCCCGGTTGTCGGCTTCCGATGTGCCGCCGTCGTGCCGGGGTGTTGCGAGCGTCTTGGTCCCGCTGCAGTGGTCTACCTCGCCGTTTTATTGGAAGTCGCCGGATTTGACGGAAGATCTGGAGCTGGTTTGGAGGCAGCCCGATTGCTGGGATTGCGAGAATCGGGGCCGGTTATGCGGGTATATAGGCGGCTCGGGTCGTCAAATCGGGTGCTCCAGTTCTTCCCGATCGGGTGAGTTCTTTGATTAAGAAATATATCATATTCATGCTCCACTTTTTATTATATTTAATTATATAAATATACATGCCTTGATAATTTTAATTATATAAAGATTTGCTTATCAAATAATAAAAATAAAAATTAAGAGTTAATTATTTTATATATATATTTGGGTTTACATTTTTAAAATTTTTTTTGCTTTTTTAATAAATAAGACTAAAAAAACATGAAATCAATGGATTAAAAATATTTTTAAAACAAATAGTGTTGGTTACGAAAGAGATTTCTCTTAATAAAAACAGTTAAAAAAAGTATGACTTATTTAAATATATTTTAAAATTATATATTCTATATTCATACTCGTCTATAGCATAGAAAACAATTTTATTTTTTATGAATGTAAGTAAATTTCTAGGGTTCGAATCGAACAAGTTAATTTTTTTTGGTATGTACTTGTTTGAAGGTATGGAGAAAACGAATTAATTAATTTAGTCAAAAATTTGTGTGAGACGGTCTCAAGGGTCGTATTTTGTGAGACAAATATCTTATTTGGGTTGTCCGTAAAAAGTATTACTTTTTATGCTAAGAGTATTACTTTTATTGTGAATATCGGTAGAGTTGACCCGTCTCACATATAAAGATCCTTGAGACCGTCTTACAAAGACCTACTCATTAATTTATTATTGACTTCACTTATGGCTACTACGTGTATTGTGAAAGAATAAATAAATATATCATATATGTGGGTAGTCACCAAATTAGACCAAGACTTCATGATTTGAGCTTGCAACTTTGATGTTTACGGATAAAAGAAAATTTTATGATCTAGAATAAAAAAAATCACAAAAACTGATATGGTTTTACATGTCAATTTTATGAGACAGATATTTTGTTTGGGTTATCTATGAATAATATTATTTTTTATGTCAGAATTATTACATATTTTTGTAAATATGAGCAGAGTTAATTCATCACACGAATAAAAAACCGTGAGACAGTCTAACAAGAAATCGACTAAAAAATAATTGTGTATCAACTACCATATATTCGGAATGAATCCTTTCTGTTAAAAGTAAAAATTTACGGTAAAAAATAAAAATCTCAAACTCACAAAATATATCAAATTACACACTTTATAAAATTTTCTCTCTACTCAATTGTGATTTTTTTCACAAATTAAGAGATCTATTTATAGAATTTTTTTGGAAATAATCCAAAAATAAATATATCATTACATACATCTTTACACACTAATTTTCAATATTTACAACTCTTATTTTCAACATTCAAATATTTCAACTCTTGTTTTTCAACATTCAATAATTCTTTATTTTCAACGCTCCCCCTTGTAATGATGATCATGATACAATGATTGTCTTCAATACGTGTTTTTATACTGCCTCGTTAAAAAGCTTACTAGTAAAAACTCATTGGGATAAAAACCATAGTAATGGAAAAAGAGTGCAGTCACGTAAACTCCCCCTCATGTTAACTCGAACGATTTTTCACAAATTTCGTAGATTGCGCATCCCAATGTTATATATATGCTTTCTGAATATTTTCGTAGGAAGTGTCTTTGTGAAGAGATCTGATGAGTTTTTACTTGATTGAATGTAACGAATATCAATATCTTTATTCTTCTCAAGTTCTTGGTGAATGCGAAAAACTTAGGGGGGAATATGTATAGTTCTGTCGCTTTTTATGTATCCTTCTTTCATTTGAGCAACACATGCATCATTATCTTCGTATAGTATCACATGCTTCTTGCCAAATGATAATCCACATGAGATTTGGATATGTTCGGTCATTGACTTTAGCCACACACATTCACGACTTGCTTCATGTAGTGCAATAATCTCGGCATGATTTGATGCAGTTGTTACAAGTGTTTGTTTATGTGAACGTCAAGAAATTATAGTGTCTCCACGAGTAAATACATATCCGATTTGGGAACGTGACTTGTGTGGATCAGATAAGTACCCAGCATCAGCATAACCAATTATACTTTGATTGATATCTTTTGAATACAAAAGTCCCAAGCCTGTCGTTCTTCGTAGATAATGGAATATATGTTTAATTTCGTTCCAGTGTCTCTTTGTTGGATATGAGCTAAATATTGTCAATAAATTTACAGCAAAAGATATATCAGGTCTTGTACAATTTGCAAGATTCATAAGGGCACCGATAACACTTAGATGTATGGAATGAATCTTTTTCTATGTTTAATGATCTAACACCCGTGGGAGTACTTAAATGATTTGATTTATCTATATTAAAACGTTTAAGGACCTTTTCTGTATAATTTGAATGGTGAATAAATATTCCACATTCTCCGTGTTCAATTTGCAAACCCAGACAATACTTTGTTTTTCCAAGGTCCTTCATTTCAAATTCTTCCTTCAAATACGACACAACTTCTTGAATTTCCTTATTCGTTCCAATGATGTTTATATCATCAACATATACAGCAATAATTACACATTCGGATGATTTCTTAATGAAAACGCAAGGGCATATTGAATTGTTTACATATCTCTTTTTCATTGAGTGTTGACTTAGCCGATTATACCACATTCGACCCGATTGCTTTAACCCATATAATAATCTTTGCAATTTCACAAAATAACATTCTCGGGGTTTTGAACTTTGTGCTTCAAGCATCTTAAATCTTTCAGGGATTTTCATATATATATTACTATCAAGTGATCCATATAAGTAAGCTGTAACAACATCCATAAGACGCATTTCTAAATTTTCAGATACTGCNATTTCGGTAAAAAGTTAAAATCTCAAACTCACAAAATATATTAAACTATACACTTTATAAAATTTTCTCTCTACTCAATTGTGATTTTTTTCACAAATTGAGAGAACTGTTTATAGAATTTTTTTGGAAATAATCCAAAAATAAATATATCATTACATACATCATTACACACTAATTTTCAATGTTTACAACTTTTATTTTCAACATTCAAATATTTTTAACTCTTATTTTTCAACATTCAATAATTCTTTATTTTCAACACTTTCTAATATTTTATATCAATACATATTTTCTTTCTTTATTTAAAAGTATATTTTATTTTATATATCAAACTAACTGATGATGTGTATACCACAATAATATGCGTAGGGCTTCCAAGAAGTGCCAAATATGGGATCATATTCGGAATAGGAATACCGGGACTACTATGCATAATCGGGCTAGCGAAATACTCCTTCGGCATGATCAAGGCTCGGAGTCGTCCTAACTCTGACCTTTCGGCCTCCACAACACCCGAACCCCAATCAGTGGTCCGAGCCATTGTTGGTCTGGACATGTCCACCATCGCTTCGTATCCCAAGATCGTGTTGGGTGAAAGTGGTCGGCTCCCGGAACCCGCCGATGGCATATGTCCGATTTGTTTGTGTGACTACCAACCTAAAGAGGGGTTGAGGAGTATACCGGAGTGCAATCACTATTTCCATGTTGGGTGTATAGATGAGTGGCTTAAGCTCAATGGGAGTTGCCCTTTGTGTAGGAACTCGCCTCCGACCCCAACCGCGACCCCTACTTCCATGGTGCCATCATCGTCTTCGCAGTCCACACCTTCAAATCACCATTAAAATCGACAAAAAGAAAGAAATAAATAAATAAACTCGGATTATATTAGGTATACGCCAATTTTTTTCCTCGTCAATTTTAATATAAATATTTATATACCAGTGGAATAATTAGATGTAAGATTGAATTCAAAATTTAGACACAGAGCCATTAGTCGAGGCTTATAGGTTTTGTAAATTGTAATGTGTATTGTTTAGATATGAGACTTGTTTGTGTAAATTCAGAACCATATATACAGGGATACATTGGAGTTCCATCTTTGCCCATTTCAATATGTTGGATGTGTAAATTGAACTAAAGTATTTGGTTTCAAATTTTATTTATTTATTTTATATTCAATGTCTATATTAAAGTTTTTGTGTATATTTTTCAAATTAGATACCCTGAAGCTCTTCAATTTTGTTTGTTTTTTCAAACTCCTAATTTTTAACATGTCCTACGTGGACAAGCGTCCGCGCTTGCAAAGCGCGGACACTGGTCCATGTATGCAGGGTCCGTGCTTCGTATATTGTAAATTTTTTTTTGTTGAGATTATCACCTTCCACATGGCTCTGCTCCATTCGACCGCCTCTTATCTGTTGGATTCCTTCTTCTTTCCTTCTCTTTTCTTTCCCGTCTCATTTTTGCATTTTCAGATTCTCATTTACTCTCTGAAAAATTTTTGAGACGAAGTTGAGAAGATCTACAACATATTTCAGAATGGCAGATAATCGAAATCCAGAAGATCCCAGTGTCCTCTATTTACAAGCTACACATATGTCATCAAAAGTTTCTTCGTTGACCGTCGATGATATTGTGAAAGTGAAGAGGTCAGACAATTTGATTTGGAAGTTATATACTGATAATTACTTACACAATCGTGTACTGGTATATTTAAATCATATGGGTTTTTATGGAGTTTTAGAATGTGGCTCTCAAGTGTATGATAATCATTTGATTATTGCTCTTGTTGAACGTTGGCGACGCGAAACACACATGTTTCATTTTACATGTGGTGAAGCAACAGTCACGTTACAAGATGTTTCAATAATTTGGGGGCTAACAATTGATGGAGAAGCAGTAACTGGAGTAGATGTGTCACATAAAGTTGATGAATGACAACACATATGTTTGGATATGTTGGGATTTTTGCCAGCATCAAAACATTTGAAAGGCGGTCATCTTTCTGTGACTGCACTATACGATTATTGTATGTCGAACCTTGTTAATGATGATACTTCAGAAGTAAATGTTGTGAAATTTACTCGTTGTGTTGCGCTAATGATTATTGGAGGAATAATGTTCCCTAACTATCAAGGAGGGTCTGCTAGGCTAATATTTTTGCAACTGCTACGAGAATTTGATAACGTGAAGTCTCATAGTTGGGGTAGTGCAGTTTTAGCATTTTTTACCGTGAATTGTGTAACGCGTCACTTATAGAGAAGACTACAATTGCCGGACCTTTATATATCCTGCAGGTATCTTTAATGTGATGTGATTATGTAACACAATTTTTTTGTTAAATTTGTTGAACTATTTTTATTATTATAAGCAGCTATGGGCATGGAGCAGGATTAAATGTGTTAACCCCGAACGAGATGGGTTAACATTAGTTGTACCTCCCATTGATCCGGATGCTATTATTCCAGTTTCTCCATATGGTGCACGGTAATAATTAATAATTATTGTGATAATATCATATATATCTTGTATATTATATTGATATGTAATTTTTTTTATAAATGTAGGTGGAATGTTGGATTTAATTACACACATTCGCCAACACATTCTGTAAGAATTATAAGAGATTCTCTAGATCGTATGAATAATAATGAGGTATTATAGAATTTCAATATTTAATAGTGATTAAATTCAGACTATTTTGATTTGAATAAATGAATAATTATTTTAAACTTTTTTTTACAGTTTAATTGGATCGTTTATCAGAAGAATGACATAGATGTGAAGACTATTATTGATTCATACGACAACAAAATATGGCGATGTGTTTGTCCCCTTATATGCTTTGACATCGTGGAGATGCATCGTCCTAATCGGGTCATGCGATAATTTCGAAGACGACAATCAATTCCAGGGTCTGCCGTCGACAATGACGAGATGCATAATATCACGAGAATAGGACATCGAAACACCGAATGGAGAGATTATCATAGAAATTCAATTGAGCTGTGGAATAATAGGCTGAGATATGTTTCTAAAGGGGTGCGACACGGGCGATCGATGCAAACTGACGAAGACTACTTCCAATGGTATAATCGAATCACTGTGCGCACCATATCACCTGAAGTTACTGTCGTTGGTTTTCAACCACATCCGTACAATACTTTTGTTGGACAAATTAATGTTGAACAAATTTCAGTACGCCTTCTTCTTTTTTGCATCAGTCGTCATTCGGTTGGAGAAGTGACATGGTTAGACAACCAAGTGGGTTTGCAGGAGCCTCTACTCTTAATACGCCAGCTGAATTGAATATTGCTGGAACCTCTACCACTCAACCTGGTTTTTTCAGTGATTCAAGGTTTGCTGACTTTCGTTCGTTTGGTCAGCCAGATTTTCAGCCTCCTTATTGGTCGAACACACAAAGTTTTACGAATTTGCTTAATGTTGGTCCACAGCATATTGTGCATGACACTCGACCACAGAAGAATGTTGTTTTGCTGTCAAAGGCAACCATTTACCCCCTTACTCTCACGTGGTAGTCCTCATGCCTAACCATCAAGTTAGCGTAGAATTCCCGGACAAGTGACATCACAGCATCTTGTGGTGGCTTCACAAACTCAGCCCAACGCAAATGCTGAGCCAGAATTGAAGTATCACAACCCTGGACGCTATGATCCATCCCTCTTTCTCGCTGCATGTTTTTCTCTTGTAATTTAAAATAATTTTCAGCTGCAACTGCATCCCAAAAACGCCGTCTATCAAAACCAGCATGCGACAACTGACCATCCCCAGACTGAACTTGCTTGCCTCTCTTCCTTGGCGGCATGGTTGAAATCGCGCTAATAACCTAGAACTTGTCAAAAAACCACTTTTTATTAGCAACTTCCTAATTGAAGCATTACATCGAACACGTTATATGCACAAACTCTATAACATTGTTAATTCACATTTTAAAATGAAATTGATGAATGATTAACAACACAAATAATGTTACCTGATATATGAACTGAAAATGTATTGCAACTCGACCGTGAGCGATTTGTTGAAATCATTTGATTTTTAGTGGGATGAGAAATTGGGAGAGGATATTGGAGTTTGAAGGAGGAGGTGAGGGAAATCTTTTTTTTTTAAGTAAGTGGTGTAGCGCTGCGGCGCTGTGTACGTAGCGCCGCAGCGCTGTTTTCTCAGGGGACAAGCGCCGAGGCGCTTGTGTGTTAGCGCCGCGGCGCCTTTTTTGCTCAAATCTGGCGCCGCGACGCTAACAAATTAACGCCTCGGCGCCACATTTGCGCAAATATGGCGCCGAGGTGCTAACACACAAGCGCCTCGGCGCCCCATTTGCGCAAATCTGGCGCCAAGGCGCTTGTGTGTTAGCGTCGCGGCGCCATATTTGCGCAAATGGGGCGCCGAGGCGCTAATTTGTTAGCGCCGCGGCGCTACCATTTACAAAAAAAAAAAAAAAAAAAAAAAAACCAACACATTGAATGAGATGAGAGGAAAGTTTTGTCAACTACATTTTTCTAACACTTAAATTGATTACATATGATATGTTAATACAGATTAAAAAAAATACTTCAGCGTTGTTGTCTGTCTCTTAAACCCGGTGTATCCATCTCATTTCTAATTCGAGTTGTTCTGTCTCTACCAACTCTTCTTCTTTCACGTCTAACCGGGTTGTGGTGCAATTCGAAAGTTGGAGGATCCCAGTATCGCTCATCTGCAAGAGGTTGAAATCTGCCATCGTACGTTGCTAAGTACTCAGATAGGTTATACCAGGGCTGCACAAGTGTCGTGGGATCCAAGGAGTGCCACTTAGCTGTGCAAATAGCATGGGAACATGGGATGCCGAAAATCGTCCATTTACCACATGAACAATCACTCGCTGATAACTTGACGATATGCATATGTTGACCACGACTTGGTCTTCCTACCGTTGCAACAGAAGCAGTTTGATCATGTACATCGTATTTGGAAACACGATGTTCACTATATTTTCTCGCCCATTTCTCATACTTTCGACATGCATAATCTGACCACAGTTGATTTTCCTGAACCATACGACCACTTCTTGTCACACGTTCACTGAAATATTGTATGCACCTCAAAAGTGTCAAGTGTACTATGGCAGATATAGGAAGTCTACGAGCACCTTTCAACACACTGTTTAAACACTCCGACATATTGGTTGTCATCACACCACGATGCAAACCACCGTCATGAGCCAAACTCCATTTTTCTTTAGCAATTCCGGCCAAATATCGGTGCGCCAAAATGTTTTTTTGTTTGATTGCCTCCATTATTGAATCAAACTTACAGATTTGATTCTGTGTGCCTGCCGCCCAGCATAAATCTTTCAAATGCACGTCATTGAATTTAGCGTTAAAGTTTGAACACACATGTCTCAAACAAAAACGATGCACACCGTAAGGAGATTGAAAATATAGTAGATCTTTCGTTGCTCGCACGATTCCTTTATGCCTGTCAGAAATAAGACACACACCATTGTTCACCACGAACAACATGTCTTCTATGTTCTCCAAAAACCATTTCCAAGAATCTGTTGTTTCTTCATCAACAATAGCAAATGCTAGAGGTAGAACCTGATTGTTCGCATCCAGAGTCACACCAATCAACATTTTGTGCTTGTATTTGGTATACAAGTGTGTACCATCGACACTAATTATTTTTCGACAATGTCGAAACCCATCAACACACGGCCTGAATGCCCAGAAAACATAGTTCAGTGTTTACAAATATCAGTGTTGGCTCTGAGATGCTTCCACTCCACAACTGTTCCCGAATTATATTGGGACAAAGCACACATATATTTCGGAAGCAATTGAACGGAGCTCTCCCATGTACCATAAGCAATTTCCATAGCACGTTTCAAACTTCGCCATGCCTTCTTGTACGAGATTTGATATCCATATTTATCTTTCACATTTTCGATGATATACTTAATCTCGTAAGCAGGATCACAACGAACAACTCCCAATAGCATATGTGCCACCATCTCACTGTTCAAATTCTTATGGTCTATACCGACAGAGGTAGATATACATGTGTGAGGCCCGACGTATTTTGTTATTTTCCAATAACCAGTCTTGGCCTTGAAAGAAGCGCGAAGTCCCCATCGACAAATGACCGTAGAAGAATTATTTTTGCAACGTAACTTCCACAAACTGCGTGTGCTATCCTCGACACGGTACTCACGCCTGACAACTCTGACTGAATAATCCTTCACATATGCAATAAGATCATTCTTATCTTTAAATAACATATTAACACATAATTCATCCTTATCCGGATTGTAATAGCTTGATTGCACTTCAGAAGGTACATCGACAGAATTAGCAGGTTCTTCCCCAAAAAATTTGTTGAAAAAAGATGGCATTTTAGAAATGTTTGAAAGAAATGGTACGGTCTGCCTCTGTAATGTCTCACGCGGTGGTTGTCGAGATGATGTCCCCTCATCAGGATTTGTAAAAGTATTCACTTTATCATCAACATTCACATCTTCTTCTTCAGACTCGCTGTATGACATATCGGGTTCAGAGTCAGTCCTACAAATATCATCATTATTGGCCTGATCCGGACAACGAGCACTCGTATGTAATGTTGGATTCGGCCAATATAGAGCATTAATTTGTTCCGACGAGACATTGATATATTGATCCCAAGACCCACTTACATATCGAAACTCATATTACCGAGTCCTTCAGTAACCTGTGGAACATAAGATTCTTGCTCCTGGAAACCACCATATGTAGACGTATCGGGTTGGTTATAGAAACCTGAATCGGATACATGTGGAACATATGATTCATGATCACCAAATCCAACATCATGCTCAATTGAATTTGCTTCCACGTACAGATGCAAAATATGCATATTGTCACAATGCATTACAAACTGTAAAGCATCGTCATCAACGAGATTGACTTGAATTTCATGCCAAGATGCTCTCTCCATGAATGAATACTTTGTTGACATCTTTAGAGAAAAATTCGCTGGATCGATTGCTAACATTTTATGCACAACTTCAGCTAACTCCATCAAATTAATAGATCGTAACACTCGTATCGGTCTAACAAATGGAATGCTATATTAAACTAATCCATTATCGCTAACTATATGACCACCAAAATATAAGAATACGTCGATGTTAGACATTGCTAACGAAATTTGAAAGAAAATTTACGAGAAAATTGATAACTCATTCGTTGCATTTCTTATCAATTATATAGGAGAAAAAACGCGAAAATTATTCAGATTTACAATATTGTAGTTCACGTGCAAATTCATATCTTCAGCTTTCACGTGAAATGTCGGAGATAAGATAAAAAGCTGAAATGGTCAGAGATAAGAAGCGGTCGAATGGAGCAGCGCCATGTGGAAGGTGATAATCTCAACAGCCAATAAAAATCGATAATGATTAAAAAAAATTTATAATATACAGGGTCCGTGCTTCGTAAGCACGGACNAGCGGTCGAATGGAGCAGCGCCATGTGGAAGGTGATAATCTCAACAGCCAATAAAAATCGATAATGATTAAAAAAAATTTATAATATACAGGGTCCGTGCTTCGTAAGCACGAACCCTGCATACATGGACCAGCGTCCGCGCTTACAGAGCACGGATTGAGGTATTTGTGTCCAACTTTTTTTTAAATTATTTTTGAAATAATTTTTTAAATTTAAATTATTTTAAAAAAAAACCCGTGCACCAAAAGTAACGGCTGTAGATTCTATCTGCATAAAAAATTATGTAATATATGTATTATATAATATATGAAATATAATGAGATCAGAGTAATTTTTATTTTAAAGTTAATGTTTTGATTTCTGAATTATTATGCTTTATTTTTTTAAAAAAAATAATGGTAGTTATTAGGAAGTATTATGTTGGGAAATATATGATATGACTTAAAGGGGGCGTTGTGTTCATGTGATAAGGTGGGTTTATTTTTTTTAACCCACCTTATCCCTCGTTTGGTACGCGTGACTATTTAACCAAGTCAATCCCTCCTATGAATGATAAGGTTATATTAGGTAGGTTAAAATAATACCTCCTCACCTCCTAGGATTATTTATCCCACTCTTAATCCATCCTATTTTTCCAATTTTACCCTTCTCCTAAATTCAAACTCACCACCACTTCCTTCCACCGACCGTCCACCGGCAACCGGCGACCACCGCAGGCCACCTCCGGCCGCCGCTTCCTGCCGACCGCCGCCGCAGATTCCGGCCGACGACTCCAGCCGACCCCGCCGTCGCCGACCACCGCAGCCGTCTCCGGCCGACCTCGCCGCCGTCTCCGGCCGACCTCGCCGCCGCCGCCCTCGCCGGACCTCCGCCACCGTCGTCGTCGTCGGACCGCCGGACCTTCGCCGGAACGCCATCGCCGGACCTCCGCCACCGTCGCCGTTGCCGGACCGCCGCCGCCGCCGGACATACGCCGGACCGCACCGCCAGACCTTCGCCGGAACTCCATCGCCGCCACCGGACCGCCGACTTACCGCCGTCACCGCCGCGTCGGCTGCCGGATCCGTCGCCGGACCATTGCCGCCACCGGAGTGGAAGAAGAAAAAAAAATGAAGGGCAATTTTGTCCTTTCATCAAAAATTTCAAAATTATCTTACACTTAAAAATCTTACCAAACATACTACCATATATTACATATCTACGACAATCATTTTCTTTATCATTTACATACTAATCATTAGTTTATTTTATCCTGCAACCAAACGTAGCCAAAGAGATTAAATATAGCTTTTATTCATGTGTCAATTTTAATAACAATATTTTACACGTAGATCATCTACAATAACCCAAACATTTCTCTCAATTATTTACGAGCTTTTTGGTCTTTATCATCAATCAAATATCCCATTCCTCAAATATTTTACATTTTACAATAAGTATCTCATCAATCAAACGTCGCCCCATTGTCACTTTATTAATATTTATTTATCTTTTTCATATAAATATGTATACTTTTTTTTATTTTTATCTTTAATTTAATTAAAATTATTTATAATTTTTTATTAATATTTTTATTTAATATTGAATATATGTATTTTTTTTACAATTATATAGTACAAATAATTTAATACTAGGAAAGGAAACCTCAATTCTTGAAGTATCTCACCCAAGTTTATAGACCAACATCTTATCATCTATATTTTTTTAATAGGAAGTAAACATGTGTTTATATTTGAATAGGTCTTATTTAATAATCTGTTTTTTTGTTAATGGGCAATAAATCATTAAATATGAGTTAAAAAAAAGGTAGTAATTTTTTCGTAATTAAATGATATAGCTAACAATAAACATTGTAAGTTTTTAAGGTATTAATAAAAAAATAATCGTGTCAAGTATATATGCTAAAGAAACAAAAATTGGGTGATAACTTGTGTCAATGTTAAATATGAGAAATGTGAATTTAATTTTGTAATATATTAAAAAAATGAGATAAATTGGTTTATTTATGTGTGATATGTTTGGATATAAGATGAAATGTTATATGTAGAAATTTATAAATTTAAGAGTTTGTAAATTTTGACATTTTAATCATGTTAAAAAAGTATGTGCATATCGTAATGTACGTATAAAAAGTTTATTGTTCCAATTTTAAAACTGATTTAGTTAACCAGAATAAATGCCTTGAATATTATAATTTTTTGGTCAAAGCCATATGTATTATGATTACAATGATTTTTTCCTTTTATATTTGTAGTTACACGATTATTATTTCAGGTTGGAATTGCGCTTAAGAAAATAAAAAAAATACGAAAGTAGAAGGAACTTATAGTAGTGCAAATAGTTAGGAAAATGATTGAGTATGCTCATATTAAAAGCTAGTCATATATCTACTCCGCAAATAGCGTATTATAAATTTGAGAATAGAATATCCATATTTAATTCAAGGTAGCGCCTATAAGGTTTTCAAACATAATAAATTATTGATGTTGGTAGATTTATGAATTTAGTAACTTGCACTTAAATATTAATTGTAATATGATCTATTAAACAATCAATAAGAGCACATAAAACCTTAGTTTAATTAATAAAAAAAAATTGAAAAAATGTTATTGTAGAAAGGAGGATCTCAATCTTTATTTAAGAATTTAGTTGACATAGTTATGAATTTGGTAACCTCAATTTTTAAAGATATTTAAACATGAGAGTTAATTTAATTCATAAGGCAACCGAATAAATTACTACAACGAGGGAATAATAAAAGTAATTAAATTGTATGAATAGAAGTTATTTGGAGCTCATAGTAAGAAGAAAGAAAAGTTCAGTATCATGTAATTAAAAGAAATTCACAGAGAAACAATTGATATGCTGCAAAGAAAATAAATGTAAATACATAGATGTAAGAAATGATAATCAGTTTCTATACACGTAGGTTTGGTAAAGTATAATCTAAAATTTTTAATAAGTTCACACACATCCTATATAACTAAACATTCTCGGTACTATAAGATAACGATTTTATTATTCATTTAATGTACATGTTGGTTTTGGTGGAGCTCGTTGGTATTTAGGTCTGTTTCGATGCCATCTGCGTAGTCTACAAGGAGCGAAAACTTTGATTTCATCGTAAGTACTCTTCGTAAGATGACGACCCACACTGAGTTGGAGTAAAATCTTCTTATTAGTTCGTCAACTTCTTTATGAAATAGGTAGTTGTAGTGATATTGTCTACAGTCGATATATGTAAACTAACGATTGTTTTCCATTGGAATTAATATATACACTGAATTTTCAATTAGCAAATGATAAGTATTGATAAATTATAACACATTATGTATGTAAAACTTCAATTAATTAAGCATATCAGTATATATAAGGTAAGATAGATGAAACTAAGTGAATTTTCATATATTATTTGAAATAGATTGAGTCATGGATAATTTATACCAAAGGTTGTGATTGTTTTTGTTAACTCCAATAAAAGTAGGTTAGTCATCTGTAATTTTTGACAGATGTAAGTTATGATTTAGTATTTTAAATTAGAAACCTTAGTCATCACAATAGTTGGTTTATTTCTGCCACATGTAATGTCCTAAAAAAGCTAGTCATCATTTGTTCATGATACGTGGAAGTGAAATGAACGTTGTTATAAACAATAGAACAATTATGAAGACGTGTGTATAGTTTCATAATGAAGAGAATTCATGTTCCTAGTCAATTTTAAAAATGATAATACATGTGTGGTTAATAAGAAAAAGATGAATAACATATAAAATTTAGAAGAAGCTAAAAATAATAGAATTAAACAAACTTTTTATACAAAGAATGTAACAGAAATTAGCTATGAATAGGAGGAAAAAAAGATATTAATGTTTTGTATCTAAGAAAAATAAAGTGTTTTGGAAGGAAAAAAACATGCTAATATGAAGTTATTTCATCCATCTGAACAGTTTAATTTTACTTATGTATAGAGATGAATGTGTACCATAGTTTAATGTATATTAATTGATATTTATATAAGTAGGAAAAATTAATTAGAACCGTTGAAACACTTGAAAAACTTTATATATTATCAGCAATAATATATAATTGCTTAATTTAGATTTTTGAGCCGATAGTTTTAATATGACAGTATATATATGAAAATTTATAAATTTACTAATTTCGTATAATTTGAAGGTTTAAAGTTGGGAAAACTGAACACACACACACATACACATATAGTATTCTACGAAAAAGTTATAACTATAGTGATTTTTACATTCTTTCATATTAGCAACGTAGTTATTATCTCATGTTGGAATTGCGCCTAAAGAAATGAGTATTACGAAGTTTGTGGAGGTAGAAATAACAAAGAAAAATGTTGATTTGAGATAAATTAAAAGTCGAAGTTACTAATTTGTTTGACATTAGACATGAACTATATGTTTAAATTAAACCCCAATCATATGGCAACAATATACATAAATTATCACAAATTTGAAAATAAAGTACTAATATTGAATATATGATAACAAGTATAAGGTTTTTATGATCAGCTATATTTATGTGGCCGGCCTTATGAACGTCATATAATTGGTTTTTCAAGTTTTAAAAATATTAAGTGTGATTCAATCTATTGAACATTAAAACTAACGACTATTGAAAGAACTTGATGAATCTAAGTAAGAGTAAGAAATGGGAAATAAACAACTATGCATGTTGGATAGTAAATCTAAAAGGTAATAGTTTCAATTTTAATTTTATTTATAGTTTGGTTTTGCTGCATATTAAAAATATGTAAACTAAAGCAATTATGATGCCTACCATATATATATATATCTGTGGGATTTGCTATTAATTTCATGGGTGTTTACTTGCATGATGAAGTATGATAACAAAACACAAAATTTAGGCTGCCACCAGAAAAATATCTGTTGCTAGATAATTTTAGTTTTTCATGAACTCATATACCTAAAAATCCATGGATTAATCTAAAATATTCATATGCTTCCCCCCCAAAAAAAAACCTCATGGTATATAGGCAGCAAACGTAAGAACTCGAATAAAAACTTTCGAAAATGGAGAATATTATTAAGAAAAGGCAATTAGAAAACATTTACGAAAGATAATATCTATACACTAGCCAAATAAGTAATACAAGTTATTTTGTTGTTTTTACATTCGCTTTTTTTTAAAGTTGAAGGCTAGCGAAAAATACGTAAATGGAAATTACGTACGCAGAGGTAAAAAATGTTCTATAAGGATGTATGATAGTACTCTTGGTATGTGTCAATGCAAATAACATTGTTACAAACAATAGAGTAGCTTTAAATTATAAAAAATTTGTGAGGCAATTTACAACCAAAGAAGTGTCGAAAACCTATATAGCTAGTCCTAAAGTAAGGTATGACTTAACAGGGATTTCCAAGGTATTTGTTGTGACTGCCTTTGTACGATTACATCGGTCACATGGGTTGGAAGGTCACATGGGTTGGAATAAAATTCATTTGACTCGAAAACCTGAAATTTGCCCTTTCGAGGCTCTGAGATTGTGGCCTGATTCTCGGGTTTTATTGGTACTGTTTTGGTTTGTATGTTCCGTATCTTGAAAAGAAGCATTGTGAGATTCTTGGCCAACTTATATACACTGCAAAGCTCGTTGCTAAACAAGAATGGTTTGCTGCTGGATTCAGGCACATGATCTACGACGGCCCGAACAGAAGTACAGTTGGTGTGTCGCTTGTCTATTAATTCCATGGTCTAACCATCGGTAATAATGAACTGGGCATTGTTTTACAGGCCAATCTGTGTGAAATTATTCTCTGCGTTTCGTTGATAACAATAGTCATCTTATATACCATATGATGTCGTATATTAAATTGTTGAGGGATGGGGTGTCAAAATGCAACACTATCCGTCAACCCGACACGACCCAACACGAAAAAAATCAGGTTCGGGTTGGGGTTTTTTGGGTTATGGTTAGTGTTAAGTTAGACGGGTTTCAGGTTGGGTCGCGGGTTGACCCGAGAACTTTTTTATTTTAAAAAAAATATTATCTATATTTTTATATATTGTATGTTTGAACAAAATTTATTGTATATTTATATGATAAATTTTCATCATTTAATATTTATTTTGTATATTTTTTATTTTTTAACAATTGTTTATTTGATTTAGTAAATATACTTTTAATTTTCTACAATTAAACTTTCAAATTTAAATCGAAATTTTTGTTATTATATGTTTAAATTAAAATATTATTATTATTTTTTATTTTTCGAATTTTTTTCATTAATTTTTTTAAAAAATAAATAAAATTCGGGTTAGACGGGTTGAGTCGGGTTAGACGGGTTCGTGTTCGGGTTAGGTGTTTTCGGGTTGGTTCGGGTTCGGGTAGGGAAAAAAATTCGCGCGTTGACCCGAAATCCGCTCCGATTGACACCCCTATTTAAAGAAGTGTAGGCCACTGTTATGACAATGACAATGTTGTAAAAAAAAAAAAAATACATTAAGCCTTTAACCAACATAAGAAAAACATGTGAAGAAATCAAAAAACCCAAACAAGAACACGAATTTGTTAAGCAAGAAGACAATGATGAGAATGAAATTCTCGAGTAACAAGGACAGAAACAGCGAAGCTGTCGGGAAATCAAGAACCACAAACAAAATCAATACAGGGGCAGACGCGAAGAAGTTAGAGAAATGAAGAAAAACAAAACAAAAACAGTAAAAGAAAACCAACCCAACAAAAACAAAACACCTCCAGAAATCGGAAACCCCAAATAAGAACAAGAAGAGGACAAACCCGATAATGAAGGAAAATTGGGAAAAAGTACAACAAAAATAAGAGGGAGAAAACTAACGCAGTAGGAGCTTTCCAATGCCAACAAGGGGGAACGCCGCGCACGAGGGTCGAGAACGAGGAAACCGCAAGAAGATGGAAGTGGAGAACAGAGCAAGCCAACCTTCGTTGTTGCCCTTTGCTCGCCGACGCTGTGGAGAGAATAAATCAGAAGCTCCGATCAAAAGCAAGCTAGGAGTGAGCTATGTTCTCTGTTAAGCAAGAAGACAGTGATGAGATTGAAATTCTTGAGTAACAAGGACAGCAACAACGAAGCATGTTATGAAATCAAGAACCACAAACAAAAGCAATACATGGGCAGACACGAGGAAGTTAGAGAAATGAAGAAAAACAAAACAAAAACAGTAAAAGAAAACCAACCCAAAAAAAAACAAAACACCTCCAGAAATCGGAAACCCCAAACAAGAGGAAGAAGAGGACAAACTTGATAATGAAGGAAAATTGGGAAAAAGTACAAAAAAAATAAGAGAGAGAAAACTAACGCAGTAGGAGCTTTCCAATTCCAACAAGGGGGAACGCCGCGCACGAGGGTCGAGAACGTGGAAACCCCAAGAAGATGGAAGTGGAGAATAGAGCAAGCCAACCTTCGTTGTTGCCCTTTGCTCGCCGACGCTGTGGAGATAAGAAATCAAAAGCTCCGAACAAAATCAAGCCAGGAGTGAGCTATGTTCTCTATTAAGCAAGAAGACAGTGATGAGACAGAAATTCTCGAGTAACAAGGACAGCAACAGCGAAACATGTCAGGAATTAAGAACCACAAACAAAAGCAATACAGGGGCAGACGCGAGGAAGTTAGAGAAATGAAGAAAAATAAAACAAAAACAGTAAAAGAAAATCAACCCAACAAAAACAAAACACCTCTAGAAATCGGAAAACCCCAAACAAGAGCAAGAAGAGGACAAACCCAATAATGAAGGAAAATTGGGAAAAAGTACAACAATAATAAGAGGGAGAAAGCTAACGCAGTAGGAGCTTTCCAATGCCAACAAGGGGGAACGCCGCGCACGAGGGTCGAGAATGAGGAAACCGCAAGAAGATAGAAGTGGAGAACAGAGCAAGCCAACCTTCGTTGTTGGCCTTTGCTCTCCGACGCTGTGGAGAGATGGAATTAGAAGCTCCGAACAAAAGCAAGCCAGGAGTGAGCTATGTTCTCTTTTAAGCTAGAAGACAGTGATGAGACTAAATATTCTCGAGTAACAAGGACAGCAACAGCGAAGCATGTCAGGAAATCAAGAACCACAAACAAAAGCAATACAGGGGCAGACGCGAGGAAGTTAGAGAAATGAAGAAAAACAAAACAAAAACGGTAACAAAAAACCAACCTAACAAAAACAAAACACCTCCAGTAATTAGAAACCCCAAACAAGAGCAAGAAGAGGACAAGCACGATAAACTGTAACGCCCCAGATGAGACGACTATCCTCACTGTACCAATACGAGTATTTCCAACGTGCTTATGTACTCGCTCACACGAACCCTAGGAAACTTCCCAAGGGGTCACCCATCCCAGAATTGCCCCAAGCCAAGCACGCTTAACTTTGGAGTTCTTATGTGATGAGCTACCGAAAAGAAGATGCATCTTATTGGTATGAGTAGTACATATCAAATCTTTAAAGCCATCTTCAACTGTACAGTCCATTACATTGAACAGTTTTGGAATCCCCCTCCTTCCGATGTAAGATCGGTTCATTCATGTTCCCTCCGCCTAAAAGCCTGCCAGGAGCCGCTCATTGTCCGTGCAACCTAATGGCACCGGCGATCACCCTCGCCCTCTTAGGCCCCAGGCCTCACATACCCACCAGCTTCCGCTTGGTTCATCCCCGAACCACACCATACTAGGAGAGGTCGGCTCTGATACCAACTGTACGCCCCAGATTCGACGACTGTCCTTACTGTACCAATACGAGTCTTTCCAACGTGCTTATGTCCTCACTCACACGCATCCTAGGAAACTTCGCAGGAGGTCACCCATCCCATAATTGCCCCAAGTCAAGCATGCTTAACTTTGGAGTTCTTATGTGATGAGCTACCGAAAAGAAGATGCATCTTATTGGTATGATTTGTACATATCAAATCTTTTAAGCCTTCTTCAACTGTACAGTCCATTACATTGAACAGTTTCGGAATCCCCCTCCTTCCGGTGTAAGATCGGTTCATTCATGTTCCCTCCGCCCAGAAGCCTGCCAGGAGCCGCTCATTGTCCGTGCAACCTCATGGCACCGGCGATCACCCCCCGCCCTCTTCGGCCCCGGGCCTCACATTTAATGACCAAACAACCAAGATTCGTTAATGTAAACAGCGAAAGCGATTAAAAATTTTCCTTTTGGGCCAATAGAAATTTCGGCATGACCTTCTCGTAAGTATGACATCCCAAAAATTTCCAAACAACACAAACAACATTTATATACTCGAAATAAAATCATAACATCAATTCACAAACCTATAGCCACACTGGCCAAGACTAACATATACAGAGCCGACAATGCTATATCACACAACAACAATTCAAACATCGTAAAAGTATCACTACAACTACACAGGGCATCCCCTGACAAATATATAACTCGAGAAGATAATACATACATATATGTACTTATATAGCTGAGAACTATCAACAATCCAACTACTGGGCACCGCTACCTGACGCTCCACCAGACGCGTCAAATCCTCCTGGATAATCTGCTATGGCATCAAAACAACCACATCATAAACAGAAAAGAGGGGTCAGATCCCAGTACGACGAACCAGTAAAATTATGTCAATAATAACTGACGTGAAATAAAATCAAGTAAAATGCAATGAAATGCAATGCGTGTCGGTAACAACGAAATAATGGATACCAAAACGGAGTCCAAATAAAACGCATCAGCCACAGGAACAGTGGCCACCCGTGCTAGGAATGCAGCAACATAATATCATGGCGCCGCTCATCCATGCACGTAGCATCGAGGGTCTGGTAGCGACCCGGTCAGTCCTCGTGCAGTCATCAGGAGTGTGCTAATCTTATCACTCATTCAATCGATAAGATGTCAGGAGTGAGCTAATCCTATCACTCGCTCCATAGATGACTCAACAACTCAACAGATCAGTAATGATAGCAATCAACGGAGTCAAGGCTCGACATGCTATGCACTAATAATATCAACTCAAATAAATACATGAATGCATCACGTATTCACAGAAGCACATAAAACACGCCACAACTCATTACAAAATACTTAACGTCATTCCACATCGCTATAGCCGTCATAATAAAACAGTTCATGCGTACCTCAACTGAACACCTAATTTACCACCGAAATATTTTAAGGATTTCTCGAACAATCCAATCCTGTGGCAAATAATACATTTCATATCAAGTTCAATTTATTTTTCCAATATTCACTAATTAAGCCTAAAATTCCAAAAAAATTTAATTTAGGCTTTAATATTTCTACAATTAATATACGACAATTCTATAGCATCTAAACATATAATTCTTGAACACTAAAATTCGAAAACCAAATTACATAAATCTGAATTTTCGAATTTAATCCAAATAAATTCCGAAAATCTGATAGATACCTCTAATCGGCTCAATCCTTGTACCTACAATCAACAATATAATAAATATCAATATTGATACAAAATTTAACCAAAAATGGAGTAACCCTTAAACAATTTCTGGAATCATGATTTGTACATCAATATATATACCAAAATGAAACCTATGACCCAGAGAACAAAAGCTCTCAATAAATTTTCAAACTCTGACGACGTACGGCGAAGATTTAACGGCGAAATAGGCGGCGGGTATGTGAGAGCCCGGCCCATTTGTTCCAAAGCCCAACCCATTGAGTAATTAATTTTTAAAAAAAGGAAAAAGAAATTTTAATCATCATCTTCATTGTTTCTCTTTCTCTCTCCCGTACCCATATTCAACCATTTTCGCCACCTTTGACTGTCGATTGTGGCCGCACCGCTTGCTGAAAAATTCAAGTAAATATACAATTGGAAAGTTCTCGACGTAAGCTATCCATTGATACCACTTTCGCTAAGTAAAATCGTCACTTCCGAAAAACCGTCGGAAACCCGCCGTCTCTTTCGCCGTTAAATCTTCGTCGTACATCGCCGGAGTTCAAAAATTTATTGAGGGCTTTTGTTCTCTGGGTCGTAGGCTTCATTTTGGTATAAATATTGAGGTACAAATCATGATTCCGGAAATTGTTTAAGAGTTGCTCCATTTTTTGGTTAAATTTGGTATCAAAGCTAGTGTTGAGTGGACGCCGCATGTTGTGACGCGTTTTAAATCCGTGAGACATCGAGCCAAAGCGGACAATATCACAAGTGGGCTAGGATGTCCCGATACTGAATAAACGAGTATCGCCTCTATATGTCTAGCTTGTCCTTTTCAAATCCTATACCTTCCGTACGGAAGCTGCAATGGATGGAACAGAGCTCGAATCCGCTCCCATGGAAGGGAGAAAACGAGTAGGTTTCCCTAGGATAATATTCCTTTCAGGCTGGTTGATGAGACTGAAATTCTCAAGTAACAAGGACAGCAACAACGAAGCATGTCAGGAAAACAAGAACCACAAAAAAAAAAAAAGCAATACAGGGGCAGACGCGAGGAAGTTAGAGAAATGAAGAAAAACAAAACAAAAACAGTAAAAGAAAACCAACCCAACAAAAACAAAACACGCCAAGTAATCGGAAACCCCAAACAAGAGCAAGAAGAGGACAAACCCGATAATGAAGGAAAATTGGGAAAAAGTACAACAAAAATAAGAGGGAGAAAACTAACTCAGTAGGAGCTTTCCAATGCCAACAAGGGGGAACGCCGTGCACGAGGGTCGAGAACGTGGAAACCGCAAGAAGATGGAAGTGGAGAACAGAGCAAGCCAACCTTTGTTGTTGCCTTTTGCTCGCCGACGCTGTGGAGAAAAGAAATCAGAAGCTCCGAACAAAAGCGAGCCAGGAGTGAGCTATGTTCTCTACTGCGGTGGAGAGAAGAACATGTTTCATGGTTGCTGCTCTCTGTTGTGGTGGAAGGCAAAATATGTGACACGTATAGACTTTTAGCCGCTGCTCTGTGTTGTGGTGGAAGGCAAAATATGTGACACGTATTGAGTTTTTACCTGTAACCGAGAATAAACTGGCCATTTTACTCAACTGCTCGTTTTAATATGAGTAGATTAAAATTTTATTTCAAAAGAAATAATACAACATAACAATACGAAAGTTTTGAAAGAAGATCGGTTACGGTGTCCGGTTGCGCAACGGAAGTTTAAAATTTGTTTCAACAAGAACATGAAAAACCGAGCTCCCACTAAGTGTGTAGCAAATACGAAAACACAAAATATGTCATACATAGTGTGTTTAAGAAATATACCTGTCAATCTTAAAATATTGATGTTTGGCTCCAACTAAGTTGTAAACAACTTAGCTCTTGAAGGTAGACAATCTACAAGCTTCCTTCTTTCCTTCAAAATAAGGTCCACCACTAACAAGGTAGAACCACTCTAATTTTGCACTAGAAAAATTAGAGCATTTATCTTTTAGAAGTGTAGGATTTCCTCAACAATTGAAGAACAAAATTGGAGAGAATAATGTGTGTGAAATTTGGCCAAGATGTGTGTGGAGTACTGGAGAATGAGTTGTCTTGGTTGTGTAAAAAGCTAAAACCCCTTTTAGCATGCTAAGCCTTGAATATTGAAAAAGTGGTCTCCCAACTCTTCACCTCCCCATGAACATTATTTTTATTTGGGTATGTAACAATTACAAAGCCCATGAACTTTTTTTTAAATGTCTCAAACACATTTGAGACCATTTAAACTTTACTTGATTCACTCAAGTCCACTAGTTTAATAATAATTTCTAATTGGTCTCTACAAGGCCCAATATTGTTTAATTAATTCAACACTTGAATTAATTTAATTATTTGGACTCTGCTAGGTCCACTAGTGTTTAATTAATTCAAAACTTGAATTAATTTAATTTAGTCCATAATAATGTTTATAAAAATCACAATTTTCAAATACATTATTTATTTGGCCAACTTTTAATTTAGGAACACTTCCACAAATTAAAAGTTACATTCCCCTTATAGAAATCGTACTTCTATTTTTCTTTACGCTTATAAACTCCTTTATAAGCCCTTCCCCCCTCACGCTTTTGGTGCTATCCATACCCGAAGGTAAGCGATGAATCCCCGACTACGATGCATCGACTCCTATATGTTTCGACAAAACACCCAACCTTGCCACATGATGACCCCATATGAGTCAGTAACAAGTTAAAGTGCAATGCTAGCACATAGAGTCTCAATGTAGTCTCGGGTCATAAGGACTAATGGTGTATAACCATAAACTAGGACGTTTCCACTCGATAAGTGAGAACCACTTGGAAAGTCCTATATGGAGGGTTGTTCAGTGCACTCTACCAGGAGCACCTATCTGCATGCTCGGACATCACAATGTCCCCTACCAATGAAACATGGTACTCACCTCGCAGATATTAGTCTCGAACTCGAGCGGCCTATATCCTTCTTAACGGCTGCTGAATCGACTAGGAACTGTTTAGAATATACAGTATTCCAAATATGAGTTTCATGATACTCATCATTATGAGCATCTCATATTCTTTCTACTATTTGTATATTCAAGGACATTATCTATGCAACTAGCATGGGTATACAGATAAAGAAGTGCCAAAACAATAATTTCAAATATTATTAAAATAAAAACTGTTTATACATAGAGTTTCATTATGAACACTCAGCCAACACTTGGTTCGACGTGCACCTACTCTAACAATCTCCCACTTGCACTAGAGCCAACTACCCATATGCTTCAAACCCATCGATTCGCGATGCTTCTCGAATAATGGTCCAGGTAAAGGCTTAGTTAGCGGATCAGCAACATTATCTGCGGAGCCGACTTTGTCAATCGACACTTCTCCTCTTTCCACAATCTCTCGGAGGATGTGGTACTTTCTCAATACATGTTTGGACTTCTGATGAGACCTTGGCTCATTTGCTTGAGATATAGCTCCCGTGTTGTCACAAAACACCGGGACATGAGCAACTCCATTAGGAATAACGTCCAACTCTTGGACGAAATTCCTTATCCAAACAGCCTCCTTTGCTGCAGCTGATGCAGCAATGTATTCTGCCTCCGTGGTGGAATCCGCAGTACTGTCTTGCTTGGAACTCTTCCAAGAGACAGCAGCACCATTGAGCATGAATACGAACCCGGAGGTTGACTTCGAGTCAACGATACCGCTTTGGAAGCTAGAGTCGGTATAGCCTTCCAATTTCAGTTCTCCACTCTCATAGACCAAGAACAACTTATTGGTCCTTCTCAAATACTTGAGGATGTCTTTCACAGCTTTCCAGTGTGGAAGACCAGGATTCGATTGATATCTACTCACTACACTTAGTGCGAAAGCCACGTCAGGACGTGTAGATATCACGCCATACATGATGCTACCAATCGCAGATGCATAAGGAATGCTTGTCATCGCCGCTATCTCTGCATCAGTCTTGGGAGACATAGACTTGGATAGGGACACGCCATGACACATTTGTAGATGTCCTCTCTTGGACTCATCCATCGAGAACCGCTTCACGATGGTATCAATGCATGTGGACTGGGTGAGACCAAGCAATCTTCTCGATCTATCTCTATAGATCTGTATTTCCAATACAAAAGATGCTTCACTCAAGTCCTGCATCGAGAACTTACTTGCTAACCATATTTTAGTTGATTACAACATTCCTACATCATTCCTAATGAGTAGAATGTCATCAACATAAAGCACCAGGAATGTCACAGCACTCCCACTGACCTTCTTATACACACAGGGTTCCTCAGGATTCTTAGTAAAACCCAACTCTTTGATTGTACTATCGAATCTGAAGTTCCAACTCCTAGATGCCTGCTTTAGACCATAAATAGATCTATGAAGTTTGCATATCATATGCTCACTTCCGATAGATGTAAACCCTTCAGGTTGAGACATGTAAATATTTTCCTTAATATCCCCATTAAGAAAGGTTGTCTTGACATCCATCTGCCATTTCTCATAGTCATACCATGCAGCTATGGCTAGCAATATCTTTGTTGACTTGAACATTGCAACTGGAGAAAAAGTTTCCTCAAAGTCAACTCCTTGTCTCTGAGTATATCTTTTTGTCACCAATCGCGCTTTGAAGGTCAATACCTTCGCATCCGCCCCAAGTTTCCTCTTGTAAATCCATTTACACCCTATGGGAACAGTTTCCTCAGGTGGATCCACTAGATTCCACACTTGGTTCGAATGCATGGAATTCATCTCAGATTCCATTGCTTCAAGCCACTTGGATGAATCGGCATCAGATAACGCTTCCTTGAAGGTCCTTGGATCACATCCATGGATAGGCTCATCATGGCCCTCTTCAAGAAGCAGACCATACCTCATATGGAGTCTTATTAACTGCCTTTGAATGGACATTGTTCAACAGCAGTGCCGCTGTCTCAAGCGCATATCCCCAAAAAGATGGTGGCAACTCCGTGAACCCCATCATAGACCGAACCATGTCCATCAAAGTCCGGTTACGACGCTCCGAAACACCATTCAACTACTATGGTGTAGCGGGCGGAGTCCACTACGAGAGAATCTCATTCTCCTTAATATACTCTTGGAACTCGGCACTCAAGTACTCACCACCTCGCTCCGATCGAAGTGTCTTGATGCTTCGTCCCAACTGCTTCTCTACTTCACTTCTGAATTCTTTGAACTTTTCAAAGGCTTCAGACTTGTATTTCATCAAATACACATACCCATACCTCGCAAAGTCATCGGTAAAGGTGATGAAGTAGGCATGTCCATGCTTAGTGGTGATGCTAAGCGGACCGCACACATCGGTATGGATCAAATCCAATAACCCTTTGGCTCGCTCCATATGGCCCTTAAAGGGAATTCTGGTCATCTTTCCTTTCAGACAGGATTCACAAGTCGTGTGAGCATTAATATCAGACATATCAAACATGTCCATTCCCAATAGTTTGTTCATCCTTCTTAGGAAAATATGTCCTAATCGAGCATGCCATAATTGTGCTGAATTTAGAGTATTTTGTTTTCGCTTGTTTGTTGTTGTTATAGCTTGGACATTGTTTAGTGGAATATCTTTCAATTTTAAGTTGTAGAGATCGTTTTCAAGTTCTTTAGTATCAATCAAACATTCATTCTTGTAAATGTTGCAAACACTTTTGCTAAATAAACAAGAATATCCATCTTTATCAAGCATAGAAATGGAAATAATGTTTTTCACCAAATCAGGTACAAGCAAAACATCTCTTAAAACTAACTTAAAATCATTGTTCACAATCAAGTAAACATCTCCAATAGCCTTGGCAGCAACTCTTGCTCCATTGCTCATCCTCAAGAAGGTCTCACCTTCCCTTAGTCTCCTACTTCTTCCCATCACCTGCATCTCATTACAGAGATGTGAGCCACAGCCGGTATCTAATACCCAAGAAGTAGAGTTAATTGAAATATTTACTTCGATATAGAACATACCATTTCCAGAACTCTTCTGGGCAAGATATTCCCTGCAGTTACGCCTCCAATGTCCAGGCTTCTTGCAGTGATGACAGATGTCAACAGTCTTGTCAGCCTTCACTTGCGTGGCTGCCACAGAAGGACTCGGAGCTTGCCTCTTCAAGGGCACGTTCTTCTTGAGACGTTGGAAAGAACGCTTCTCTCCCTTCCCAAGTGGACCAGTCTTCGTACCAGATGAAGAGCCCACATAAAGAATCGACTTCTCTTTCTTGATGGTGGACTCAAAGGTAACAAGCATATTCACCAACTCTTCAAGGGTCGGTTCCATCTTGTTCATATTGAAATTCACCACAAAAGGATCAAATAAGCTAGGCAGCGATACGAGCAACACGTCGGTGGTCAACTCCGAAGGCAACATCAGATCCATGCCAACGAGCTTGTCCACGAGCCCAATCACCTTTAGGTCATGCTCATGGACCGAGGCCCCATCTCGCATGCGCAAAGTGATTAGCTCGTTGACGGTAGCATGCTTAAGAGAACGTGTTTGCTCTCCAAAGAGCTCCTTGAGATGCAAATGAATGTCAGTAGCACTCTTTGCATCCTCAAAACGCCTCTGCAGCTCATCATTCATAGAAGCCTGCATATAACACCTGGCTTTCAAGTCATGGTCACACCATTCCTTGTAAGTCTGCAATTCCTCAGGAGTGCAGTCAGTCGGAGCCTCAACAGGGGGCGACTCAGTCAGTGTATATGCGATCCTTTCCGAATTCAAGACGATTTTTAGATTCCTTAGCCAATTGAGGTAATTAGGTCCGGTTAAAATATGTTTGTCGAGTATAGCAGACAACGGATTGCAAATCGAAGACATTGTCAAATTTGTACTGAAAATTAAAACAGATAAATGTTATTGACTATTTTAAAATATTTGGTAAGATATAAAGTATGGACTTTTACTTTATAAATATTTACTCCCACTGTTTTGACATCTTTCACTACCCTCTAGTGAAAACGGGAAACTCCTTTCCTCAGTTGGTACGCAAGGTCCAATTAGCAAATTATGATCCCGAATAATATCAGTCAATCAAAATTCCTAAAAGGTAGTTTCCAATTGCATATTCATGCAACCCTTTACGTAAACTTTTGTCTCACGTTTGATTAGGACCCAATAATATGACGTCGTTCATCTTTACGTGTCAAGCCTTACCCATCGATGTTGAACCTTAATGGACGGTCGCCATGAGTTCCCTCAATAATATAAGCCGAAATCATGGGAGTTCCACGTAGTTCATATCACCATGTCAATGGATGTCACAGCTTTCCGGTGTCCAAGGCCCCCCAATAATATGAGCCGAGCCCCAAACACGGGTAGCGTTCATCATGCACCCATTGTCGATGGAAGACATGGAAATTATAAACACCTTTATAATTCTCCTTTTCGGGCTTGATATTAATTTTGAATCTTATTCAAAATGAGGGTTTTTTAATTTTGAAAGGTCTCATCATTAATTTTATTTTAAAAGCTCGCCATGTTTGATCGTATGATTGTCGGATTCATGCAACTTTGTTATTATCATAATAATAACGCACATACTCATTATTTATAACATATCATGCATATATTATAAACAGTAAACAAAACAAGGATGATCAATCGTCCAAAAACTAATGGCCCGTGTGAGCTAAACACGGGCCTAGGTCCAATCCTAGGGAAATGCAAGGGATGCAAATGCAACTTTTACATAAGCTTCCAATATTTACATGTCTTCGATGTTCATAATCATCAAGGCCACCATCTTCCAATCTTGATCTTCCACTATACTAATATTTACAAATAAATATCCATAGCAAATAGGGATACATCTCATATGGGTGGGAACGGGCCATAAACCAAGCCCACTTTATAAATTGATAATTATTACAATCATTCAACACAAAATATCCTAGCATACACCTAGCAAATTGGACTTGGACTTTTGATCATCCTTCATGCATAATATCACATATCTGAAAGGGGATCGGTTACGGTGACCGGAAGCGCAACGGAAGTTTAAAAATCAAATTTTTAAGTAAAAATTTCGGCCACCTCCATATCTTGGTGTAGCAAATACAAAAACAACAAAATGACATTCATAGTGTGTTAAGAAATGTACCTATCAATCACAAGGATTGATGTATGGCTCCAACTAAGGTGTAAACACCTTAGCTCTTCAAAGGATGACTAATCTACAAGCTTCCAACCTTCAAAATTAGGCCCACCACTTGCTAGGTAAATCCCTTCTTGTTTTGCACTAGAAAAACAAGAAGATTTTTCAATGAGAAGAATATTTCTTCCTCAACACTTGAAGAAGAAAAATGAGAGAAAAACTTGGAGAGAAAAATTGAAAATTTCGGCCAAGGTGGAGAGTGGGAGGGAAGGAGTGTGTCTTAATTTTCTTGTCTTGGTTGTGAGAAAAGCAAAAACAAAAGTTGCATGCCATGCCTTGAAAACACAAAAAGTAGTCTCCCAACCTTTCACCTCCCATGCATGTATATTATATGGTTTTTAATCAAATTAAAAACCATGGACTAAATTTAATTATCTCAAACATATTTGAGACTAATTAAACATTACTTGAATTTACCCAAGTCCCACTAGTTAAATAATTATTTTAATTGAGCTCTACAAGACTCCATATGATTTAATTAATCCAACACTTGAATTAATTTAATTATTTGGACTCTACTAGGTCCACTAGTGTTTAATTAATTCAACACTTGAATTAATTTAATTTAGTCCATAATAATGTTTATGAAAATCACAATTTTCAAATACATTATTTACTTGGCCAAATTTTAATTTAGGAACACTTCCATAAATTAAAATTTACATTTCTCTCATAGAAGTCATACTTCCATTTTCTTTACGCTTATAAACTCATTTATAAGCCGTTCAACACATTGAACTATTTTACTTCTCATCGGGATCTAGAAAGCTAGTACTTGTGTGGCCCTCAATGGTTCATTGATACAACTAGCCGCGGGTTCACATCTCCATGTGATTCGGACTAAACATGTCCTTATTCGAGCATACCCCAATTGCTCCATTCTTACTTATCAACTCCTTGATAATAAGAACGTCAGAACTCAAGTCTGATAGTACCCAACCAATCATGTTAAACGTCTAGCAGCATCGCTTACATGATTCCCTAGGTATCAAATGATAGTGCCTGCAAGAACCATTCAATTATGGTTAGCGTACAGTACGGTCCCTTCATCTCATATATCCCGACCGATTCGACAACCATTGGTTTATCGAGAGTTGTCAATGAATCGATACTATGTGTCATGTCGTAGTTGCATCGATGGTGTAATCTATGAAACCCCTTTCATAATTACCACCATACTCTGATCAGAGATTTCAAACTACATATACATGAAAAACACATAGGATATCCATACCCGTAGGTAAGCGGTGAATCCCCGACTACAATGCATCGACTCCTATATGTTTCGACAGAACACCCAACCTTGCCACCTGATGACCCCATGAGAGTCGGTAAACAAGTCAAAGTGTAATTCTAGCACATAGAGTCTCAATGTTGTCCCGGGTCATAAGGACTAATGGTGTACAACCATAAACTAGGACTTTTCCACTCGATAAGTGAGAACCACTTGGAAAGTCCTTTAATGGAGGGTTGTTCAGTGCACTCTACCAGGAGCACCTATCTGCATGCTCGGACATCACAATGTCCCCTACCAATGAAACATGGTACTCACATCGCAGATACTAGTCTCAAGCTCGAGCGGCCTATATCCTTCTTAGCGGCGGCTGAATCGACTAGGAACCGTTTAGAATATACAGTATTCCAAATATGAGTTTCATGATACTCATCATATGAGCATCTCATATTCTTTCTACTATTTGTATATTCAAGGGCTTTATCTATGCAACTAGCATGGGTATACAGATAAAGATGTGCCAAAACAATAATTTCAAATATTATTAAAATAAAGATTGCTTATACATAGAGTTTCATTGTGAACACTCGGCCAACACTTGGCTCGACGTGCACCTACTCTAACAATTTCCCACTTGCACTAGAGCCAACTACCCATATACTTCAAACCAATTGATTCGCGATGCATCTCGAATAATGGTTCAGGTAAAGGCTTAGCTAGTGGATCAGCAACATTATCTGCGGAGCCGACTTAGTCGATAGACACTTCTCTTTCCACAATCTCTCCGAGGATGTGGTACTTTCTCAATACTTGTTTGGATTTCTGATGAGACCTTGGCTCCTTTGCCTGAGCTATGGCTCCCGTGTTTCACAAAACACCGGGATAGGAGCAACTCCATTAGGAATGACGTCCAACGCTTGGACGAAATTCCTTATCCAAACAGCCTCCTTTGCTGCATCCGATGCAACAATGTATTCGGCCTCAGTGGTGGAATCCGCAGTACTGTCTCGCTTGGAACTCTTCCAAGAGACAGCAGCACCAATGAGCATGAATACGAACCTAGAGGTTGACTTTGAGTCATCGATATCGCTTTGGAAGCTAGAGTCGGTATAGCCTTCCAATTTCAGTTCTCCACCCCATAGACCAATAGCAACTTACTGGTCCTTCTCAATTACTTGAGGATGTCTTTCACAGTTTTCAAGTGTGGAAGACCAGGGTTCGATTGATATCTATACACTACACTTAGTGCTAAAACCACGTCAGGACGTGTAGATATCATCCCATACATGATGCTACCAATCGCAGATGCATAAGGAATGCTCGTCATCGCCGCTATCTCTGCATCAGTCTTGGGAGACATAGACATGGATAGGGACACGCCATGACACATTGGTAGATGTCCTCTCTAGGACTCATCCATCGAGAACCGCTTCACGATGGTATCATGTATGTGGACTGGGTGATACCAAGCAATCTTCTTGAACTATCTCTATAGATCTGTATTCCCAATACAAAAGATGCTTCACCCAAGTCCTGCATCGAGAACTTACTCGCTAACCATATCTTAGTTGATTGCAACATTCCTACATCATTCCCAATGAGTAGAATGTCATCAACATAAAGCACAAGGAATGTCACCACACTCCCACTGACCTTCTTATACACACAGGGTTCCTCAGGATTCTTAGTAAAACCAAACTCTTTGATTGTATTATCGAATATGAGGTTCCAACTCCTAGATGCCTGCTTTAGACCATAAATAGATCTCTGAAGTTTGCATACCATATGCTCACTTCCGATAGATGTAAACCTTTCAGGTTGAGACATGTAAATCACTTTCTTAAAATCCCTATTAAGAAAGACTGTCTTGACATCCATCTGCCATATCTCATGGTCATACCATGCAGCCATGGCTAGCAATATCCTTATAGACTTGAACATTGCAATTGGAGAAAAGGTTTCCTCAAAGTCAACTCCTTGTCTTTGAGTATATCCTTTTGCCACCAATCGCTCCTTGAAGGTCAATACCTTCCCATCCGCCCCAAGTCCCTATGGGAACCGTTCCCTCAGGTGGATCCATAAGATCCCACACTTGGTTCGAATGCATGGAATTCATCTCAGATTCCATTGCTTCAAGCCACTTGGATGAATCGGCATCAGATAACGCTTCCTTGAAGGTCCTTGGATCACATCCATGAATAGGCTCATCATGGCCCTCTTCAAGAAGCAGACCATACCTCATAGGTGGTCTCGAGACTCTCTCGTATCTTCTAGGAGCTTGTATCTCCTCTCTTGGCTCTTCGGGTGTGGGTTCTACAATTGTGGGTGTCTCTCGAACCTCTTCGAGTTCTATCATCTCCCCTTTTCTATCCAATAGAAATTCCTTTTCCAAAAAGGTTGCATTCTTAGAAACAAACACCTTTGTTTCTTGGGGATGATAGAAACAATATCCAACTTAATTCCTTGGATATCCCACAAAGTTACATAAAATGGATCAACAATCCAATTTTATCTCCCACTACCTGCTTCACATAAGCAGGGCCCCCATATTCTAAGACAAGAATATTTGGGAGACTTACCCATCCATATCTCATATGGTGTCTGCCTTTAAATGGACATTTAGTGGAATATCTTTCAATTTTAAGTTATAGAGATCGTCTTCAAGTTCACCAGTACCAATCAAACATTCATTCTTGTAAATATTGCAAACACCTTTGCCAAATAAACAAGAATATCCATCTTTATCAACATAGAAATGGAAACAATGTTTTCTTACCAAATCAGGTACAAACAAAACATCTCTTAAAAATAACTTAAAATCATTGTTCAACAATAAGTAAACATCTCTTAAGGTCTTGGCAGCAACTCTTGCTCCATTGCCCATTCTCAAGAAGGTCTCACCTTCCTTGAGCCTCCTACTTCTTCCCATCACCTGCAACTCATTACAGAGATGTGAGCCACAGCCGGTATCTAATACCCAAGAAGTAGAGTTAATTGAAATGTTTACTTCGATAAAGAACATACCATTTCCAGAACCCTTCTGGGCAAGATATTCCCAGCAGTTACGCCTCCAATGTCCAGGCTTCTTGCAGTGATGACATTCATCAGCAGTCTTGTCAGCCTTAACTGGTGTGGCTGCCACAACGGGATTCGGAGATTGCCTCATCAAGGGCACGTTCTTCTTGGGACGTTGGAAAGAACGCTTCTTTCCCTTCCCATGTGGATCAATCTTCGTACCAGATGAAGAACCCACATAAAGAACCAGCTTCTCTTTCTTGATGGTGGACTCAAAGGTCACAAGCATGTTCACCAACTCCTCAAGGGTCGGCTCCATCTTGTTCATATTGAAATTCACCACAAAAGGATCAAACGAGCTAGGCAGTGACAAGAGTAACACGTCAGTGGTCAACTCCAAAGGCAACATCAAATCCATGCCAACGAGCTTGTCCACGAGCCCAATCACTTTTAGGCCATGCTCATGGACCGAGGCCCCATCTCGCATGCGTAAAGTGATTAGCTCCTTGACGGTAGCATGCCGAAGAGGCCGTGTTTGCTCTCCAAAGAGCTCCTTGAGATGCAAATGAATGTCAGCAGCACTCTTTGCATCCTCAAAACGCCTCTGTAGCTCATCATTCATAGAAGTCAGCATATAACACCTGGCTTTCAAGTCATGGTCACACCATTCCTTGTAAGTCTGCAATTCCTCAGGAGTGCAGTCAGTCGGAGCCTCAACAGGGGGCGACTCAGTAAGTGTATATGCTATCCTTTCCGAATTCAAGACGATTTTTAGGTTTCTTAGCCAAGTGAGGTAATTAGGTCCGGTTAACATGTGTTTGTCGAGTATTGCAGATATCGGATTGCGAATCGAAGACATTGTCAATTTGTACTGAAAAGTGAAAACAGATAAATGTTGATGACTATTTCAAAATATTTAGTAAGATATAAAGTATGGACTTTTACTTTATAAATATTCGCTCCCACTGTTTTGACATCTTTCACTACCCTCTAGTGAAAACGGGAAACTCCTTTCCTCAGTAGGTACGTAAGGTCCAACTAGCGAATTATGATCCCGAATAATATCAGCCAATCACAATTCCTAAAAGGTAGTTTCCAATTGCATCTCCATGCAACCCTCTACGTAAACTTTTGTCTCACGTTTGATTAGGACCCAATAATATGACGTCGTTCATCTTCACGTGTCAAGCCTAACCCATCGATATTGAACCTTAATGGACGGTCGCCATGAGTTCCCTCAATAATATGAGCCGAAATCATGGGAGTTCCACGTAGTTCACATCACCATGTCAATGGATGTCACAGCTTTCCGGCACCCAAGGCCCCCCCAATAATATGAGCCGAGCCCCGAGCACGGGTAGCGTTCATCATGCACCCATTGTCGATGGAAGACATGGAAATTATAAACAAATTTATAATTCCCCTTTTCGGGCTTGATATTAATTTTGAATCTTATTCAAAATGAGGGTTTTTAATTTTGAAAGGTCTCATCATTAATTTTATTTAAAAGCTCGCCATGTTTGATCGTATGTTTGCCGGATTCATGCAACTTTGTTATTATCATAATAATAACGCACATACTCATTATTTATAACATATCATGCATATATTATAAACAGTAAACAAAATAAGGATGATCAATCGCCCCAACACTAATGGCCCGTGTGAGCTAAACACGGGCCTAGGTCCAATCCTAGGGAAATGCACGGGATGCAAATGCAACTATTACATTAGCTTCCAATATTTACATGTCTTCGATCTTCATAATCATCATGGCCACCATCTTCCAATCTTGATCATCCACTATACTAATATTTACAAATAAATATCCATGGCAAATAGGGATACATCTCATGGGGTGGGAACGGGCCATAAACCAAGCCCACTTTATAAATTTGATAATTATTACAATCATTCAACACAAAATATCCTAGCATACACCTAGCAAATTGGGCTTGGGCTTTTGATCATCCTTCATGCATAATATCACATATCATACACCATCAATTAATTATCACAATAATTAATTGATCCAATATTATATATCTTGATCCAATCACTAACCGCCACGATTATAAACTAAATTAACAAAGTATACAAACACCTTTGTCTACTTTCAAATTAATTTATTTATAACCGAATTTCTTGTAAATCACCATTTACTATAAATAATTAAAGTCCAACTTAAATTATTTATTTCATGAGAAAATATTTGCAACTTTTGTAAATTTAAACTTAAGGGCCCAAAAATTCATTTTTCACCAAAAACATTTTGGCCCATTTAAAATTTCACAAATGTGTTAGCCATCCAATGGCCCAACAACTCAAGGCCCGTGACACTTTGATATTTCAAAACACATTTTGAAAACCCTAGTCGTCATCGCCGTCGCCGGAGCTCCGTCGCCGGATTCCGGCAAAAAAAAAAATTTTTTTTTTTTATTAAAAATAGGGGCTGTTCGGGCAGCCCCTCGGGCTGCCCTTGCTGCCCGAAATGGGCAGCCCCTCGGGCAGCCCGAGCTGCCCGAAATGGGCAGCAACTTGCTGCCCAAAAATCCCCCGAAACCGGCCTTGATTCGATGCAAAATTTTATCTCATGCGGTTAGAAATGAACCTCAACATAATATTATGTATTTACTACACCAAAATCGTAACCATAGCTCGGATACCACTTGAAAGGGGATCGGTTACGGTGACCGGAAGCGCAACGGAAGTTTAAAATTTTTATTTTTCATAAGAAATTTTCGGCCACCTTGATTTAATGTGTAGCAAATACAAAAACAACAAAATGTCATACATAGTGTGTTTAGAAAAATACCTATCAACCTCTTGAGGTTGATGATGGCTCCAACTAAGGTGTAAACACCTTAGCTCTTGTATGGCAAGAACTTCTACAAGCTTCCAAAGAGCACTCCTTGCTCTAAAATAAAGCCCACCACCAACTAGGTAGATCCCCTCATATTTTGCACTAGAAAAATATGAGGATTTTTCTTTGAGAAGTGAGTGTTTTCTCCAACCATTGAAAAAAAAAAAAATGGAGAGAATGAATAGTATTTTCGGCCACTATTCATGCTAGGAGAGAAGGAGAGACATTTTTTTGGTTGTGGGAAAAGTTAAAGTAAAAAAGTTGCATGCCAAGCCTTGGTTATACAAAAAGTTGTCTCCCAACCTTTCACCTCCCATGCATGCAAGTTTTATTTGATTTTTAACAATTAAAAATCCATGGACTTAATTTTAATTATCTCAAACATATTTGAGACTAATTAAACATTACTTGAATTTACCCAAGTCCCACTAGTTAAATAATTATTTAAATTGAGCTCTACAAGACTCAATATGATTTAATTAATTCAACACTTGAATTAATTTAATTATTTGGACTCTACTAGGTCCACTAGTGTTTAATTAATTCAACACTTGAATTAATTTAATTTAGTCCATAATAATGTTTATGAAAATCACAATTTTCAAATACATTATTCACTTGGCCAAATTTTAATTTAGGAACACTTCCATAAATTAAAATTTACATTTCTCTCATAGAAGTCATACTTCTATTTTTCCTTACGCCTATAAACTCATTTATAAGCCGTTCAACACATTGAACTATTTTCTCCTTTATAGAAGTCATACTTCTAATTTTCCTTACGCTTATAAACTCCTTTATAAGCCGTTCAACACATTGAACTATTTTACTTCTCAACGGGATCTAGAAAGCTAGTACTTGTGTGGCCCTCAATGGTTCATTGATACAACTAGCCGTGGGTTCACATCTCCATGTGATTCGGACTAAACATGTCCTTATATGAGCATACCCCAATTGCTCCATTCTTATTTATCAACTCCTTGATAATAAGAACGTCAGAACTCAAGTCTGATAGTACCCAACCAATCATGTTAAACGCCTAGCAGCATCGCTTACATGATTCCCTAGGTATCAAATGATAGTGCCTGCAAGAACCATTCAATTATGGTTAGCGTACAGTACGGTCCCTTCAACTCATATATCCCGACCGATTCGACAACCATTGGTTTATCGAGAGTTGTCAATGAATCGATACTATGTGTCATGTCGTAGTTGCATCGATGGTGTAATCTATGAAACCCCTTTCATAATTACCACCATACTCTGATCAGAGATTTCAAACTACATATACATGAAAAACACATAGGATATCCATACCCGTAGGTAAGCGGTGAATCCCCGACTACAATGCATCGACTCCTATATGTTTCGACAGAACACCCAACCTTGCCACCTGATGACCCCATGAGAGTCGGTAAACAAGTCAAAGTGTAATTCTAGCACATAGAGTCTCAATGTTGTCCCGGGTCATAAGGACTAATGGTGTACAACCATAAACTAGGACTTTTCCACTCGATAAGTGAGAACCACTTGGAAAGTCCTTTAATAGAGGGTTGTTCAGTGCACTCTACCAGGAGCACTTATCTGCATGCTCGGACATCACAATGTCCCCTACCAATGAAACATGGTACTCACATCGCAGATACTAGTCTCAAGCTCGAGCGGCCTATATCCTTCTTGGCGGCGGCTGAATCGACTAGGAACCGTTTAGAATATACAGTATTCCAAATATGAGTTTCATGATACTCATCATATGAGCATCCCATATTCTTTCTACTATTTGTATATTCAAGGGCTTTATCTATGCAACTAGCATGGGTATACAGATAAAGATGTGCCAAAACAATAATTTCAAATATTATTAAAATAAAGACTGTTTATACATAGAGTTTCATTGTGAACACTCGGCCAACACTTGGCTCGACGTGCACCTACTCTAACAATATCATACACCATCAATTAATTATCACAATAATCAATTGATCCAATATTATATATCTTGATCCAATAACTAACCGCCACGATTATAAACTAAATTAACAAAGTATACAAACTCCTTTGTCTACTTTCTAATTAATTTATTTATAACCGAATTTCTTGTAAATCACAATTTACTATAAATAATTAAAGTCAAACTTCAATTATTTATTTCATGAGAAAATATATGCAACTTTTGTAAATTTAAACTTAAGAGCCCAAAAAATCATTTTTCACCAAAAAAATTTTGGTCCATTTAAATTTCACAAATATGTTAGCCATCTAATGGCCCAACAACTTCAAGGCCCATGACACTTTGATAATACAAAACACTTTTGCAAACCCTAGTCGTCATCACCGTCTACCTCAATATAATATCAAGTATATGCTACACAAAATAGTATCCTTAGCTCTTGATACCACTTGAAAGGGGGTCGGTTACGGTGCCCGGTTGCGCAACGGAAGTTTAAAATTTGTTTCAACAAAAACATGAAAAACCGAGCACCCACTAAGTGTGTAGCAAATACGAAAACACAAAATATGTCATGCATAGTGTGTTTAAGAAATATACCTATCAATCTTAAAAAATTGATGTTTGGCTCCAACTAAGTTGTAAACAACTTAGCTCTTGAAGTTAGACAATCTACAAGCTTCCATCTTTCCTTCAAAATAAGGTCCACCACTAACAAGGTAGATCCAATCTAATTTTGCACTAGAAAAATTAGAGCATTTATCTTTGAGAAGTGTAGGATTTCCTCAACAATTGAAGAACAAAATTGGAGAGAATAATGTGAGTGAAATTTGGCCAAGAGGTGTGTGGAGTAGTGGAGAATGAGTTGTCTTGGTTGTGTAAAAAGCTAAAACCCCTTTTAGCATGCAAAGCCTTGAATATTGAAAAAGTGGTCTCCCAACTCTTCACCTCCCCATTATTTTTATTTGGGCATGTAACAATTACAAAGCCCATGAAATTTTATTTAAATGTCTCAAACACATTTATGACCATTTAAACTTTACTTGATTTCACTCAAGTCCACTAGTTTAATAATAATTTCTAATTGGTCTCTACAAGGCCCAATGTTGTTTAATTAATTCAACATTTGAATTAATTTAATTATTTGGACTCTACTAGGTCCACTAGTGTTTAATTAATTCAACACTTGAATTAATTTAATTTATTCCATAATAATGTTTATGAAAATCACAATTTTCAAATACATTATTTATTTGACCAACTTTTAATTTAGGAACACTTCCACAAATTAAAAGTTACATTCCTCTCATAGAAGTCGTACTTCTATTTTTTTTTTACGCTTATAAACTCCTTTATAAGCCGTTCAACACATTGAACTATTTTACTTCTCAACGGGATCTACAAAGTTAGCACTTGTGTGACCCTCAATGGTTCATTGATACAACTAGCCGTGGGTTCACATCTCCATGTGATTCGGACTAAACATGTCCTTATACGAGCGTACCCCAATTGCTCCATTCTTAATTATCAACTCCTTGATAACAATAACGTCAGAACTCAAGTCTGATAGTACCCAACCAATCATGTTAAACGCCTAGCAGCATTGCTTACATGATTCCCTAGGTATCAAATGATAGTGCCTGCAAGAACCATTCAATTATGGTTAACGTACATTACGGTCACTTCAACTCATATATCCCGATCGATTCGACAACCATTGGTATATCGAGTGTTGTCAATGAATCGATACTATGTGTCATGTCGTAGTTGCATCGATGATGTAATCTATGAAACCCCTTTCATAATTACCATCATACTCTGATCAGAGATTTCATACTACATACACATAGCCAGGCAAGCGGGAGTGAACGAGAGCGAATGCAGGAAACAGCTAATAAAGGACCGCAGGGATGTTCTAGCTTTTACCTGCACGACAGGGGACAAGAGGTTGTCAGACAACCTCGCAGCCGATTCTAGCATCCTTCCTGAAAGGATGGAGGCTACGGGAGGGCGACGTAGAGCACCGCATCGGGGCTCAAAGGCGGAGTCCGTAGGACGAACTCCTCGGCTGGTAAAAGCTAGAACAGACCGGAGGAAAGTTACTACCTGATTAGGATAAGAAGCTTTCATAACAGAGCAGCCCCTATTGCTCGGACCCCATACCCATGGGCTCCAGCGCTTGCCTTTCCTTTTCTTTGGGTAGGAGTGTAGCTCCATTCATCCAGTTATGCCCTTCCCCCCTCACGCTTTTGGTGCTATCCATACCCGAAGGTAAGCGGTGAATCCCCTACTACAAGGCATCGACTCCTATATGTTTCGACAAAACACCCAACCTTGCCACCTGATGCCCCCATATGAGTCGGTAAACAAGTCAAAGTGCAATGCTAGCACATAGAGTCTCAATGTTGTCTCGGGTCATAAGGACTAATGGTGTACAACCATAAACTAGGACGTTTCCACTCGTTAAGTGAAAACCACTTGGAAAGTCCTATATGGAGGGTTGTTCAGTGCACTCGACCAGGAGCACCTATCTGCATGCTCGGACATCACAATGTCCCCTACCAATGAAACATGGTACTCACATCGCAGATACTAGTATCGAACTCGAGCGGCCTATATCCTTCTTAACGGCGTCTGAATCGACTAGGAACTGTTTAAAATATACAGTATTCCAAATATGAGTTTCATGATACTCATCATTATGAGCATCTCATATTCTTTCTACTATTTGTATATTCAAGGACTTTATATATGCAACTAGCATGAGTATACAGATAAAGAAGTGCCAAAACAATAATTTCAAATAGTATTAAAATAAAGATTGTTTATACATAGAGTTTCATTGTGAACACTCGGCCAACACTTGGCTCGACGTGCACCTACTCTAACAAGTTTGACAAATGCGCTGAAGTTTTTATCCATTTCGGGAAAAAAATTTGGTGTAAAATGTTTTTTTTTTGGTTGAAAGATTGATGTAGAGGTTGAAATTAATTTTGTTTAGATTGCAGATAAATGATGTTTTCATAAGAATTTTTTGTAAAATAAAATTTAAAATTGTACAACAATTAAATTAGTTGTTGCATAACAGGCAAAAATTAAAGCAACATGATAAAGGTCGTTTACCAAATTTAATTCAGTCAAAAACAAATTTTAATTAAAAAAATTAAAAGCTGAAGCATGTAGCGTGGGTGGGCTGCAACTGGCAACCACCCACTGCACGTGCGCGCTGCTGAGCTGAAACGAGACTTTTTTTTTGTTTTTTAACAAACCTTGTGGCCGAAATATTTAATTGAAAAAACAACAAATATTGCATAAAAATTTCATCGACTTTTAAAATATAAAATATCCATTACTCAATTAATAATTAATAAATGCCTCGACGATTATCATCTAAAATAAATAATAATAAAAAATCCAAGAAACATTTGCAACACTTGACAAACTACTTATAAATTAAAATTTAATTTAAAAATGTTTTCTCATTAATGAAATTCATAAACTTAAAAACTTAAATATGAAAAATAGAATGGTTCGGATAAGTATTCATCACGAATCACCTGTTTTCGCCGTCAATACCACCTCAATCTTCTTTACCTGCATCGGTGGAAACTATTTAGTTCAAAGGCTCGGCAAGTTGTTCTGAAGAATACAAGTATCATATAATATAAACAATCATGCATTAAATGTTTTTTCGTTACATCTTGCTTGCATATAAAAATAAAACATCAATTGAACATTAAATATCCAAAACGCTAAATAAAAACTCGTAAAATCTCATTACTTTAACCTCGGGCATAAACCAATATTCATCAACATGAGAATACTCAGTTTCTCTTGAAAATTCTTTTTATAAAAGACTCATTTAATTTTATGAAACGTAACTCAGAAATTCTTTAAAGCCATCCGTCATAATCGTTTGGCCAAACAATCAATAGATCTAGGTTGGTGGAGAAATCCCAACTCGAAGACAGACATCCAAATCTCATAATCATTCAAGTTGGTAGAGACACCCCGACTCAAAGACAGATAGCCAAAACTCGTAAACAATCAATTTAGCATAGGCATCCCGATCTGTAGGACGACATCTTATGTCCGTAATTAATCATAACTTCGTCTCAAATCATTAAAAATCTTTAAAATCATAAACACGCAATTCTTTAGACGCGAGCCGCCCGAAAAATTCAATTCACCCATGTTTTTAAAATAATACCATGTGCGCGTAATTATTATTTTTTGAATTGCACCCACTCCTTATACGCGCTTTGAATAATTTTCTTCAAAATTCTACAAACGATTTTCTTCTTTCGAAAATTCCAGCCCAATCAATATGCCAAGCAGCGCAGGCACAAGTGCAATACCTAAGACCCCTCACCCGCCTGCACCCCGAGTCAAACCAACATCATCCTGGCAGCCTGCGCAAACACCCACACTCGCGCACGCTGCACTCATCCGGGCAAACACACACAGTCCCTTCTGTTTATTTTTCAGAGAAACACCCACGCACACAGCCCATGCACCTTCATACTTACTCACGTACGTGAACATGTATATACATACTGTACACAATCGGCTGGAAAACCTCTCGGATGTTGCAAGAAACTAATGTGAATTCATAGGTCACAACCATGGGCGTAGCCAGGAAATTTTTTCATCCTGGGCTCTGATTTAACGGAACCTATACTAAAGTTTGAAAAAACAATAAATATTTGGCTTACTAATGAGATTTACAAAAATTTAACCTAGACTATAATTAAAATATATAATAATCTTTTTTTTTATCCTAGGCTGGAGCCCACCCCAGCATTTGGGGTGGCTCTGTCCATGGTTACAACCACCCATTCATATAAAAAAAATTCAATAAAATATGTGATACGAATTCATCAATATGTCAAACAAATGATTAAAATACTCTTGTTTTGAAGCGTGAATGGTTCAAAGACGACCCCCGTGCTTGGCAGATACCCTGAACACGATTGTACTTAACAAAACGAAGAAAATTTCTACCCTTCTTGAACCCTAGCAGCCGAAAACCCTTCCCTTTCTTGTTCTTTCTTTTTTTATTTTTTTTAACTAACCTGTAAATTTATTTATAACGAATCGTTTATTACAAACTTATTTATCCAAGAAGGAAAATCCCTAGGCTCTCAAAAGAAGGGGGGTCGGGGAAGAAGAACATTAGCTACTTGATTTGTTATGGAACCTTGATTAATTATTATTTTTTAAGAAAATGACATCTGAAGTGCATTTCAAATATACTTGATGATGCCATTTTCTTAAAAAATAATAGTTTATCAATATTATTTTACAAATTCCTCGATTTGTTGTACGTCACACATGTATAATGGAATTTTTTTAGTGTAAAGGGAAGTGGGAAAAAGGTTTTCCTTTAGTTTCTCAGTTTAAAAGTTGTTAATTCAATTCTTGAAATTGCTAAATTTTTATGCTAAAAGTTGCCGAGAAAATTTTGATATTTTTTTCAATAAATTATATATTTTTAAATTAATAAATTACATTTTAAAAGTGCTAACTTTAACATTACAAGAAAAATGTTAAATAATTATTAAAAGTGCGTTTTTTTATTAAAATCAATGTGTGAAACTTTTTTAAACCATGAAATAATAAAATCAAATATTTTTTCTTCTCAAAATATTAAAGGAGTCGATTTACCTAAAGAATTTTCCTAATAAATTGTCGGCAGAAAAGTTAATAGGTGGGGACAAGATTTGTCAAAGAAAATATTAAAAACGTGGGCTGCGCATCTGTTGAAAGGAAATGTCGTGGAAATTCAGATAACGCGTTTTTAACGCGTGTTCACACGGTCAGGAGGCTCTATAAATAGAGCTCCATTCTTTCATTCTGATATCATCCCTTCTTCGAGTTTTCTCTAATCTTATAATATTCTATAATATTTGTGAGGTGTTTGTTCTCCTGTATTAAGAGAGTGTGTGTTCTCTTTGGAAACACAGTGAGTGAGTTGTACACCACAAAATATTATAGTGGAAATTCTTTTCATCTTGCCCGTGGTTTTTACCCTAATAATTTTTAGGGGCTTTCCACGTAAATCTCGGTGTCCAATTTATTCTTTATTTTCGGGTTTATTATCTCAAATTCCGCACGTGGGACCAACATAAATTTCTAACATAAAACCGTACTATGTACTTGGATTTTTTCCTCCGAAAATCTATCTCGACTGAAAAATCATGACTATATCGAAACTATAGTAAAAACGTTAATTTAAGAGTTAACTTAAATAAATAAATAGATATCTAAGATTTAAAAACTTATCATGCGATCAAGGTGGTGATTTAAATTTTACGACGTTACAGCTTGTCAGATTGGCTAATCCCGACCTTTCAAATAGACGGATCGGGTTGAAAATTTTCAACCAGTCGAAATGACGGGCCAACCCACCCCCAAGTAGTAGGTTGTGACGGATTGTGGGTCAGTCCGCCCCAATCCACCAAGCATAACTAAAAGTTAGAGGGTTGTACCGCTCAGTCAAATGACGGGTTGATGGCCGACTAGTCCCGTTGGCCAATTTTGAGTCTATAGATATACGTGGCATTTAGGATTCCTTGTAAACCTGTATTATATTTTTCGTTTAGTATATATTTTCACATGAATATAAATAGAATTTACTCATTTTTCAGAAAGTTGGAGATGTTAGAGTTGGTGGAGTAGGAAAGTGTTTGACCAATTGTTTAAAGTTCGATTATCCTACATACACTTTCTTAGGTGAGTCTGTCGCACAAAATTTGTTCAATGCGGTTTACTTAACTAACGTGGTTTGCAAGCTATCATTTTAGTAGCAACTACGTATTTCATCGTCAAAAAGAGAGAAAAAAAAGATGCTACATGATGATAGCTTAATCTAAAATTATAAGACATATAAATTCGATTTTGTATGGAGAAAGTTATGATGTAACATCGGACACATCATTAATTTTTGTGTCACGTCAACATTTTTTAATATAAAGTCAAATCAGCAATTTGAGATTTCACATCAGCATTTGAATCAAAATACTTGAAAATTTAAAATTAATATATCGAAACCAAAAATTTAAATTTAATGGATCAAAACCAAAAAAAACATAAATTAATGGATAAAAAGTATTTTACCAAAGAAAAATGTCTATTATCTGATATTATATGTGGATTACCGGTTTGAGGAAAACTTGGAACAGTACAGTGGAAAAACTACGAATTAGCTGTGACCGCACGATTGAATTTGCACACACTAAAAACCCATCAAAACCCTTGTCTACTCCTTGATTTTCATCTCAAAATTGACGGAATTTTAGCTTGGTAAGTACTCAATCTTGAGGATAACTGTATATCATCAATTTAAGATTGGAGATGCGAAATCCCTCTTGACAGATTTATGTCAAGATTCAAGCTTTGAATCCTTTTTGTGCAGTATTTGTTTATTTTGTTCATAGGAGGTAGCGATATCAATGGGTTATATGCGGGGCGTCACCGCTCGAGCAAAGCTGCTTTATCAACAGCAACAACGAGTCTTTCCTTCATTTTCACATATTCGTCTCGATGAAAATGATCGTGAAAGCCTGCCTAATAATCCCATTTGCGAAAAGCCAGAATTCCTCAAATATTTCCACAGCCGGTGTTATGGGTCCAGGAGCGATTTCAGCAATCTTCATTGGTCGAGAAATTTGTTTCAATACCGAAGATGTGTGATTCCACGGGTTTCTGGGCTGGCTTTTGCGAGGAACATGTCAAGCACGAGTGTTGGAGATGGGGCGGCTGAAAAAATTGAGATTATGACTGATGTGGCGGATGCTTTTGGGAATAAGACTGTTGAACTTGCCTCGCAGACCGTGTCTGTGGTGAATGAGGTTGCAGTTGCTGCCTCAGACTCGTTCTTACCAGTGGCTGCTCTCCAATACTTGGTTGATTATGTGCATAGTTTTACTGGATTTGGTTGGTGAGGGATCACTCTTTGTTTTAATGCGACAACTAAATGTCCCTACTTCTCATGCTGTTATCAATTTTATTCGTCTCAAACCGTTTATATGAGGTGCAGCACTTTTAAATGCGTATTACAGTTTGATAAGAAACCGTGCGTACCGTTGGAAACATTAGTTTCAGGTTTCAGGTTAACCATGTTGGGGATTTTCCTTTCTTTTTGAGATATTTTTGAATGTTGTGTTGGACATAAGTACGTTTTCCGATTCGGTTGATCTTAACTGATATGGCTTGATGTGTTAAAGAGAATGCGCGGTCTCTATATTCCGTTTTGTTAGGTGTTTTGTGCTTATTAAATTTCTTAAGGATTGGCAAAGTGATGATGTTTGAAACTGCGATTGTGTGTGCTGTGTAGGTGGGCATCAATTGCTGTGACAACACTTTTGATTCGTTGCCTTCAGGTTCCCCTTATGATAAATCAGCTCAAGGCCACCACGAAGACCTCTGTGAGTTATTGCATATATGTTTCTCATTATGCATTTCTTTTTTTGAGTTTTCCTAGCCATTATCTTTTATTTAAGCATGTACCTTTTTCGGTGATCCTGTATTTCGGGTATAAACCTTGGTAGTTGGTATGATTAAATACTGTCAATGAATAGGTACAACTCGATCTATTTTTAAGTGAATTTTATCCCTTTGCAAGGTATTTTGCCAAAGGAAAAACACATAACTCGTTTAGGAGAAAGTCAGTTTTAAGTACATACAGAAACGAAATGTAGCTCTGGAAGTTTAGGAGAGTGGTTGGATTTCAGTTCTTTTCTTCTCAATCCCTATCAACTGAGCAATTTGGAATACATATCTTTATATTAAGTATTGCTCTTCATTTTCCCGTTTCTATGGGGTATCTGAAATAGTTGCTCTTTGAGGGAACTGCGATTTTCAGATCAATAAATGAATAGGTATGGCAGGGGGTGACAGCATCGAGGATGGTATCAAAAACTATTCTTATTGGACAATAGGAGTTCCCTGGATCTTAAATTATCATACATTGCACGTTCGTAGGTGAAGACATTTTCCATTTTCGAAGTAGTAATGAGCTTATTAACTTTTTTCAGTTAACAGGTAGTTTTTCCATGTTTAACATCTTAATCTTTTATATAATTTTTTGATTTGGTGATTTTGTTCTTATTTACTACAAAAGGCCTTGAATAATATCATAGTTTCCTCTTATTTTTGTTTTATTCTTTTGGTTGTGTAGTGTAGGGGATGCTACAAGACTTTTAAGATGTCGGATTTGCTGATCATTATGTTATCTAGTGTGCAGGAAGCAAACTAATTTATACATTTTAGCTTCATTTCAGCATGACTTTGGTGTACCATATTGCTTTGTATCTTCGAGGAAAGCACATAACTGCTAATATTTCTTGCAGATTCTAAAGCCACAATTGGATGAGATTAAGAAAGACATGGAAAATAGGGTATTGACATTGTCCTCCTATTATTTTGTATTGTTGTGTTTGCTTGACCGACTCTTGGTTGGAGGCTTGTGTGACTAGTTACTTTCAAATTTTTATGTTTTGATACTTGTACTTGACTTCATCGCTTACAACTTTTGGGTGTCATACACCGTGGTTGTTGTGCAGGGTATGAGTCCAGAAGCTGTTGCCGAAGGTCGGACACGGATGAAAACGCTATTCAAGGAGTATGCATATTTCCCATTTTAATGATTTGCATAGCCATTTTAAGTGTCTATTGTTTGCTCATTTTTTGGAATCATTAATTTTGGGATCCTTATATATATATATATAATTTGACCATGTTTTAGACAAGAAGAAAAGGGGGATGGGATTTTTTAATTCATCCTTAGATTTTGGCAGTGTGATAATAAACGCATGCGAACAGTACAGCTTCATCAATTTTAGTTAGATATATGGATAACATGTGAGAGTCACGAGTTGAGTTTTGTACAGAAACAGGGTCAACAAGTCAAAGGACAGGCTTGTTTCTATTTGTGATTGCTTTGTTGGCACGAGGGGTATATAAGTAATATATGCCTTGGTTTTTTTAGTTAGTTTCAGTCAAATTATAAATTGGAATGTGTTGTATAATAAACGCCAATCGCACAACTTTCCGCTATCAAAAAAATTGTGCATCTGTGATGATATCTTCCATCAACTTGGGGAGTGTATCAATACACCATTTTAATAATGTATTTTGTTTTTGTCTGATATTTTCGCAGAAAACTTGAAAAGAAATGTCTAAATATATGATTGATTATTTGTGTTCCAGATCTGGTGTTACACCATTCACCCCTTTGAAGGGACTTCTCATTTCAGGTCCCATTTTTTGCTCTTTCTTCTTTGCGGTGAGACGATGTTCTTTTTATTTTGTTAAAGATGATCTATCTCGTACATTTATTTCATCATTTTATTTCACCATTTGATAGTTTATTTCGTCACTATATATGCAGATTAGAAACATGGTGGACAAAGTTCCATCTTTTAAAGATGGTGGAGCACTTTGGTTTACTGATTTGACTGCTACGGATAGCATGTATATTTTTCCCATTTTAACTGCGTTGATATTTTGGATTACTGTGGAGGTTAGCCATCATCTCAATTTTTATGTACTTTTTATATTTGTCACTACATAACCAATTTTAACTCCTACGATACTAACAGAGCTTCTTGACAGCTTGAAATTCTACAGTGTGTTTTTTCTTGCCCAACTATGCAAATGTAACACAGTGGTTCCTTCATTCTTGTCATAAAAATCGAAGAACCAAGAATCATAACATATTATAGGTTTCTTGCAATTATTCACGGAGTGGGTGATGGCCGTAGTTGTATCTCTACTGCCATGCAGATGAAAGTTTGTTATTAATATTTTTCTCATATTTAATCACGAAATGGAAATATAAATCTGACATTACTTTGTGATGAATCTTTTTTAGAGCATGGAAGATTTTATGAACTACTGAGAATCGTTGATTTACAATGTTCAGATTTAGCTCTTTGTGTTACGTTTTGGGACCTTGGTTATCTCATATAGCAGCACATAAATTGACGTTAGATAAATGTTATTATTAAAACACATGGATATGGCAAAAGTTGAATCTTAACATCTTGGTACAAAATTGGACAGATGTCTGTTGGTCGATTCTTGTAAAAAAAAGTTTCTATTCATGTCAAATCGAAATACTCAGTGCCTACTACTGCCTAGGTTTGTCTCATATAGTACTGGACTACAATTCTCTTTTCAGTGCAATGCTCAAGAAGGTATGGAAGGGAATGCATCTGCTAAAATCATCAAGAACGTGTGTAGGGGATTCGCAGCCTTGTCAATCCCTCTTACTGCAAGTTTCCCACAGGTCTGTCGTGCAGCATTTATCCATCTAAAACTCTGCATTACATGTGAATTTAGGCTCACCTCAATATTTTACCCTTTGTTGAAGGCTAATGTAACATGAACGAAATTTTTCTCATTAGAACCTTAATTATCAGGCATGGAGACTTTGACTTGGAAAGAAAAATTGTCCTGTATGGCTACTGACATGGGAAAACGATAAAATATAGTGTTTGGGCTCTTGTAAAGGCGACATTAGTTCTAGTTTTTAGTACAATGATAAATGCTCGATATTATGTTTATTTCTAAATAGCGGCTAAGATGGCCTCCTAGGCAGGAAGCGGCTGTCGACCGCAGCACCGCCTTTGCCTCAGGCGGTAGAAGATGAGTAAGATCGGGCGGGGCAGTCAAAGTCAACAAAATTTTAAAAACCCTAATTATTAATACACTAGTACACTTTCTATGTTTCTATTTAAATGTATTGTATTGTATGAATTTTTAGTATTAATATGGTGATGAATCTTTATTAATGATCTTGTTAGTTGCGTTTATGTATTTATTTGATTTTGCATACATTGTATTGTATGAAGCTTATTTATGAATAAATATTATTTAATTGCATTACATGATTATATATACTAATGTATTAAAAAATAGTAAAAAAAAATCATTGCTAGGTGGCCGAGGCTGTGGTAATCGTCTTGCCACCGCCTACCGCCATTGACAACACTGATTTTTATTATGTGCAATCAACTGCAAGCAATTAACTAGATCATGCACTTGTTCCACAGGCTATATTTTGTTATTGGATTACATCCAACCTGTTTTCCCTAACATATGGATTAGGTGAGCCTTGTTGATTTTTGTTACCTTCTTTTTTCTTCAATGTTTATTCACTTAACGGGCTCTTTTCCTTTAAATTTGTTATTTCTATTACTTTTCCGGGGCTTCTCAGTTATAAAGAGACCTAAGGTGAAGAAGTTCTTGGGTATACCAGAATTGCCAGTGTCGCCACCATCGACTGATAAAAATTCGGGATTTTCATTCTTCGAAGCCATTAAAAAATACTCTGCTGCGCAGAAGAAACAGTTGCTAGCATCATCATCACCACCACCACCACCGAGTGAAAATACATCAAACCTTACAAATCAAAGAATACCCTCCGCCACTGTTCTTGATCGAAAGATGACGAGCTTAGAAAAAGAAGTCAGAGGAAGGAAGAAAGGGAAGAAAAGGCGATGATAATCCAATGCTATTACGGGACGTCCTCATAATATAAATCCATCGTTACCTTTGAATTTTACGCTTATCGCAACTAGTTTTGAACCAAGACTTGTACAATTGGTATGAAGGCCTCAGATAAAAGGCATGGAGCTTCTCAAAAATGGCCATTGAGAGAATAAAGATTAAGAACAGTTTGATAATTTTTTCTTTGAAACTTTTTTTTTATGTGACAGTGTTTCTCAGGTTTCATAAATTTTGCAGTTAATTATAGGGAGATTTTGAATAGACACCTTATTGTCTCATATGGTACTTATCATATTCTATCCGCAAGTGCATGCAGTTCTTGTGGAAAATACATTTCTTTGAATACTTCATATTTGAACATATGGATTCTATCTCTTTAATGTTACTCATATCTTTAATCTTATATACATAAATAGAGGTTAAGCCGATCCCCGACACAAGATTAATACTTTTACTTCAGATTCAACGGCCTATGAGGTGATATGAAATCTCTTTATTCTTTATTTGTTTACATGAAGTAAAAGTTTATATATGTAGCTTTTTATTAATAAAAGATTATATATTTTTTTTATCTGAGAAATTTTTCACAAACAAAATATTATATTTTTGGCCTTAGAGAAAAAGCACAAAAACTCTTATGATATCGTCTCGTGGGTCAATTTTGTTATACGAATTTTTATTCAATACATTCTATGAAAAAAAATATTATTTTTCAATCTTTTGGATATATTCTCAATTGTTGGCTCACAGTTATATAAATAGGTCATTCTACAATAAAAAAAACCACTTTGAAAAGCCAAGTTAGCCACTTCACTTCACTGCCGTAAAGGGCCAAAAAAAAAAAAAACTCTTCCTGATTCTTGTTGGGGAATTACACCCCGAAACGATGCCAATTACGATGATAATAGTACCCAAAAATGCGGAATAAAATAATCAACAAGAACACAAAGATTTACGCGGTTCACCCAAGATAAGCTACGTCCACGGAGCACTGCAACTTTTATAATTGGAAGAAATATTACAACAAGTGTGTACACCAATACACTCAATATTTCTCGCTCCCAACCCGAGTATACCGAGAAAATAATTTCTCTAACTCACACAAAGAGAATTCTCGCACTCAAGAAAAAAATACACTCTTTTTTTCTATGCATTCTCTTTTTATCAAAGCTGAAAAGCTTTTGATTTTGGGATACTAAAAGCAAACAAGGAAAGCTCAATTTATAACAAATTTCTTGAACCAACCTTTTTGGATTTCCCGATGTGAGATATGTGTGAAAATATTTTTTATTATTATTTTATTTAATGTGGGTCCCACCACATTAAATTCTTACCTAACAATTCTCCCACTTGAAGACTTGATTTCAATCATGTCTTCACACCAACAGTGCAGCAGCTCATACCTCCTTTGTTAGTCCAGGAGACCAACTGAAGTCAAACACAACTTCAGTTTTCCAATGATAACAGCCTTCGTGAGCATATCAGCTGGATTCTTGCTTCCAGGAATCTTCTCAAGCTTCAAGACTCCATTCACCTGATCTCTAAGGATCGTCATTCCAATGATTTGTTTTGCAGCACCCAAATCCTTCAAAGCAAATTCCTTTGATAACTCTTTCTCGAGTTTATCAATCTCCTCCAGACAAGCTCCTGCTATCAACATATCATCTACATATATCAGTAGTATGATATAATAACCATCAAGCTTCACATAACAACAGTGATCAGCCTGATACCTCAGAAAACCATCATTATTCATTACACCATCAAACTTCTTGTACCACTGTCTTGGAGCTTGTTTGAGACCATACAAGCTCTTCCGAAATTTGCACATCATTTTCTCTTTCCCCCGTACTTCAAATCCCTGTGATTGATTCATTTCTTCATCTAGCTTTCCATGAAGAAACCTCGTCTTTACATCTAACTGTTCCAGATGTAAATCTTCTTTTACCATCAATCCAAGTACAGTCATGATAGTAGTTAACTTTACCACCAGAGACAAAATATCAGTGTAACCAATGACTTCCTTTTCACCTTTTACAACAAGTATTTCTTTGTACCGCTTGCTACCGTCATGTTTTAACCGGTACTCCCACTTGCTATGTAAAACATTTTTACCTTCAGGAAGTTCTGACAACTCCCCACATGTGATTGGATGACAGTGAATCCATCACATCTTCCATGGCTAACTCCCACTGTTAAAAGGTCTCATAAACATCCGATTTATTTTCACAAAATAAACCCCAAATTTCCTGCTCGAATCGTCAACAGTAGTGCCATAATATCTTGAGTGATCTCCAAGGGATGTCACAGGAGATGGTCCATATATATCAGTATGTGCCAGCTCCAAATCCGCTGATTTCGGTTCTCTAACCTCTTTTGAAAAGCTCACCTTTTTCTGCTTTCCAAAAAATACAGCTTCACACATCTTGTGTTCAACGATCTTTAATTCCGGTAGCTTTCCGTTTGAAACAAGCATCTTCATTCCCTTCTCCCTCGTATCCCCAAGCCTACTATGCCATATACTTGAATTAGCTCCAGCATCCACAGCCGCTAATTTATTTCTCAAACTGGAAGTCATATAACGTGTTCCAGTTTTCTTTCCTCGAGCAACAATCATGGCTCCCTTTTTCACTTTCCAGGAACCATCACCAAAGGTCACCTTATGACCTTCGTCGTCAAGCTGTCCCACTGAAATCAGATTGTGTGTCAACTTTGGTATATGCCTTACTTTGTTGATTTTTCCAGACAAATCCATTTGTCATCTTCATCCGGATATCACCCATACCAATTATTTACAAAGGTTTTCCATCAGCCAGGAAAACTTTTTCGTAATCTCCCGCAATGTAATTATCGAATACATCACGATTACCAGTGGTATGAAACGAAGGTCCCGAGTCCATAACCAAAGAATCAACCGGGCTTTCTATGGATAATAATAGAGCATCATGTACCTCCTTAGTAACAACATTAGCATCGTTCTTTGTTGATTTGCAATTCTTTTTCAAGTGACCAGTCTCACCACAGCTCCAGCACTTCACATTTTTTTCAACGTTGCTTTTGTCTTTTCCATTTCTTGACTTGGATCTACCATGCCATTGGTTAAAACTCTTTTCGCCACTCCTGTCCCTTCCTCTATTCTCGAGATTTAGAGCAGAACTTGATGATGTTCCTTCAGCAGAATCCATCCTGCGAACTTCTTCAGCAAGAATTTGATCTCTGACATCATTGAATTGTAGCTTTCTTTTTTCAACAGATTTGCTAACTGCTGCCCGCATTGGTTCCCAATTGTCTGGTAAAGACGCCAAAAGAATAAGTGCTCGAATCTCATCATCAAATTTAATTTCAACCGATGTCAGCTGTGAAACAATCGTGTTGAATTCATTGATGTGTTTAGCCACCGATGCATCTTCTCTCATCTTCAAATTAAATAACTTCTTCATGAGATATACTTTATTATTTTCCGATGGCTTTTCTTACATGTCCGACAAAATGGACATCATTTCCTCCATTGTTTTTGCCTCCGCCACGTTATGTGCTACGTTCTTCGTTAGGGTCAATCGTATTACACCTAACACTTGTCGGTCAAGAAGCTTCCAGTCATCATCCTCAATCTTTTCCGACTTCTTTCCAGATAGAGGTTGATGCAACTTCTTGCTATACAAATAATCAATAATCTGTAGTCGTCAGAACGTAAAATCTGTACCGTTGAACTTGTTGATACCAGGTCCCGATCCATCATCTCCGGCCATCACTTCTCTAGCCTTAACAAAAAAATCTAAAAAATCTTTTATGATGTGGAAGATCAGACAGAGCTGCAACCACAGAGCATACTCAGAATTTTTAAGAATTTTCACAGCAAGGCTCTGATACCAGTTGTTGGAGAATTACACCCCGAAGCGATGCCAATTACGATGATAATAGTACTCAAAAATGCGGAATAAAATAATCAACAAGAACACAAAGATTTACGTGGTTCATCCAAGATAGGCTACGTCCACGGAGCACTGAAACTTTTATAACTGGAAGAAATATTACAACAAGTATATACACCAATCCCCTCAATATTTCTCACTCCCAACCCGAGTATACCGAGAAAATAATTTCTCTAACTCACACAAAAAGAATTCCCGCACTCAAAAAAAAAATACACTCTTTTTTTCTATGCATTCTCTTTTTATCAAAGCTGAAAAGCTTTTGATTTTGGGATACTAAAAACAAACAAGGAAGGCTCAATTTATAACAAATTTCTTGAACCAACCTTTTTGGATTTCCCGATGTGGGATATATGTGAAAATATTTTTTATCATTATTTAATTTAATGTGAGTCCCATCACATTAAATTCTTACCTAACAATTCTGTCATACTACAGATAAAAATATGTTATAATTAACAAATCCTATTTCTTGGGGCGTCAGTTTCTTTATCATATAAGATTAATATCTCCTGAATATGATTGTACGAGGCAGAGCGGAACAAAAATTCATGAGAAATTAATCTTATTCGGAAAGGGGTTTTTCTTGGCCCTTCACGGCAGTGAAGTGACGTGGAGTGGAGCGACTAACTTGACTTTTCGAAGTGGTTTTTGATTGTAGAATGAATTCCTACCATTATCAAATGTCAATTCATATATAACATCATCGATGGGTTGTGACACATGTTATGTGTTTAACTAGTAGAAAAATGGAAAATAAAGTGGTTTTTGTTGTTCTTTTTAAATGAAATTTATCTAGGAAAGATGATCATATGATGGAAAATAAATGTTAAATGTGGAGTTGGGTGGTTAAAGAGTAATTTTGGAATTATAAAAAAACTTTACAAAGCCCGACTTACAAAAAGTTAGTTAGTCAACCACGTAAAACTTGTACATTTTAGTTCGGTGGTCGAGTCTTGCTAATTTTCAGCACTTGACTCAAGTTCGATTTCTACTTTTTTTTAATTAGATTCAACCTTTATCACTTTTCAACACTTGGTTGTTATTTTTTAACTATTGTATTCTTATTGTATTTTCGTTATGAAAGTTATAAATAAATATATAATGCTTATTTTCGTCACTTTGTATGCAGACATGACTCCAAACACAAAATCATGGCTTCACCCTCATTCAGTGGCGGAGCCAGAAATATGGTTCTGCCATGAGGCAAAAACTTGTGTGAGACGGTCTCACGGGTCGTATTTTGTGAGACGGATCTCATATTTGGGTCATCCATGAAAACATATTACTTTTTATTGTGGATATCGGTAGGGTTGATCCGTCTCACAGATAAAGATTCGTGAGACCGTCTCATAAGATATCTACTCCTGTCCGGGCTAGAATTTTAATCTCTAGAATCTTTTAATATTTTAAATTGATCTACCCGGGTTAATATCATATTATTCCAAAATTATACAAAATTTAAATATAATTTTTTTAAAAAAAATTGGGCCACCCGAGCATGTATGTGGCTCCGCCACTTCCCTTATATAAATATAATCCCCCGTTATGGATGCATCACTATAAAGTATTATAAATACTAGTGCATGAAGTTCATAAATTGTATGTAGAGTTACTTAAAATTGAGCTATTTCTGTAAATTTGAATTTAATCATATTTTTTTCTTCTATGTTTAAGATTATGACATAACGAGTAGAGAATTAAGAAGTTGAGTGAATATTTTACTTATTTTTAACCTTACTTATTAAATATCTTGTAAAAACTGTAAAAGTAAATTAGCATGAACACATAAATGACCAACAAAGTTATTTTATTTGGTGTTGATATTATTTTTAAAAAAATATATAAAGATAAATATGATATGAACATACATATAAAACTCGATAAAATAATAAACGACAAAAAACATATAAACAAATAAAAATAAAAATTTAACCAAAAAATAAAATTGAAACAGCACAAATATACCACTCTAAAATTAATAATAATAATACATTCTGAGAAATAAAATTAATAATAATAATACAGAGAGAAGTTGCTATAATCTTAATTTAGCCTGGTGTACTCTCCATTAATTGTACGGAAGTTGTGTGTCACCAATTTTGACTAAAGTCAAAATAAGATCCTTCCCTCACTCCCACCAGCCTTTCACGTTTTATCCATACATACTTCAATCCTGCGGCTTATCTTCAACGCACATATAGACATCAATTTTCTCGAAGTTTAAAATTTGACAATAAGAACCTTAAAGTTTGGGGATCGTATTATTCAATTCTCAACATAGGATATTTAGAATTTTTATATTTAGCATTCAAAACACTAGACATTAAATATTTCGAGATTAAAAGAGATAGTTCTTTTTGTACTTTCTACGAACAATCAACTTGAAGCAACTTTGTTCTTCAATAATATAATCAGCTATACGATCGAAGACTGTTTTCTTCGTATAGATCACCCTAGAGATTTAGACGAAATTCTGCATTGAGAATTAATTGTTGGAATTTAGCAACTCGGGGCAGCGGCGGTTGGGCAGTGATGCACAATGGTAGAAGGATGAATCTAGCATCTTAATATGACATGTATTGTCATATTTATTATTTTCATGGATTGATTTAGAATCCTACTATAACTCTTAAGTTAAAATCCTATTGATATTCTAACTGAAGATATTTTACCTTGTAAAAAACTCTGCTATGTTTTATTATCTAACTAAGAATCCTAGTAGTTAGAGTTGTAATATGATTCTCCAATCCTATCAAATAATCCATGGATGAGTAATGATCACATGCTGTATTTTCAACTTTTGACAATACATGACATAATTAAATAACCATTAATTGGTTAATTCTGGGCTAATCTAGAATATTCCATGAGAATTTAATATAGTATTAAAAAATACTTAATTAATATTTAATTAAGCATATTCTAAATTTATTACTTTTTGGTAGCTCTCTATTTTGATAATTAACTTTCCACTTACTTGTTTTTGTAACCGTCTATTTCGAAACTCTTTTACTAAATTAGACAGTTGTACTCTGTTCACTTATTTAATAGTCAAGTTAACTTCTACAAGTTCCGAATATGGAATCAACTTATAAACTCTCTTTATAAGCAATATGTTGATCTCCATCAAACTAAGTCATCAAATGCAACTCTTTGAATTCGACTATCTGGACGGAATACAAAATTCATTACCTTTCTGACTCTAAATGATTCAGAGATATAGATAGTAATTGGTTCACAACTTCATATGATTCAAAACAACATTTTTTCCTTATTCGGGCTTACCCTAATTAGCCTCATTCTTTTCATCAATCTCTTGATAAAGAACGTCAAAACTCAAGTCTGATTGCACCCATTGGATCTTGATAAGAGCGTTTAGTATCATTACCCTATAATACTCTAGGTATCACTGTTAATGCCTGCAATAGCCAGTAGGATATGGTTAGCGTTCAATATAGTCTCTTCAACACATATATCTTGATTCAATCTTAAATTATTGGTATAACAAGAGCCACAAATAAATTCGATAACGATGTGATGTATCTTTGAAAAATCATAGTGGCATTGTATGTGCAACTAAGGAAACACCTTTTCATAATGTACATGTCTTATTCTGGCCAGATATTTCTTGTACTATTAACTCACTAGATCACATAAAATATCCACACTCATAAGCAAGCAATGAATCTCTGATTACAATATATCGGCTCCTATGTATGTATAAACTACATTCAATTTCAATATCACCACATGATGACTCTCGTGGAGTCGATAAACGAATAAAAGTACAGTTCTAATATGTAGAGCCTTCATGTTGTCCCAAGCCAAATGACTAATAGTGTACAATCATAACCGCATATTAATTCACTCGATAAATGACAACCACTTGGAAAGTCCAATGGAGGATAGTTCAGTAAAATCATCATATTATCACTAATTTGTATGATTCGACATCTCTGTGCACATATTATTGAAACGTGGAGTTATCATCACATATGATATTCTCTAGCTCAAGCGACATTTATCTTTGCTTTGTGTGGCTGAATCGACTAGGAACAGATTTAGAATATACGGTACACTTCCTAATTAATTTCACGATCTACGTTACTTGTGAACCTCATAATACTTATAGTATATTCAAGTGTTTTATAAATGCAACTTGCATAAGTATACATATAAATAAATGTCATAATGAGATAAAATCATAAAATATTATTAAAATAAATATTTTGGCAAAAACTTGTATGAGACGGTCTCACGGGTCGTATTTGTGAGACGGGTCTTTTATTTGGGTCATCTATGAAAAAGTATTACTTTTTATTGTGAATATGAGTAGGGTTGACCAGTCTTACAGATTAAGATCTGTGAGACGGTCTCACATGAGACCCACTCTTTTGGCAAAAACTTGTATGAGACGGTCTCACGGGTAGTATTTGTGAGACGGGTCTTTTATTTGGGTCATCTATGAAAAAGTATTACTTTTTATTGTGAATATGGGTAGGGTTGACCCGTCTTACAGATTAAGATCCGTGAGACGGTCTCACATGAGACCCACTCAAATATTTTTTACAAAAGAATCAATAAAGCTCAAACAACAAGTTGACTCGCTGGGTCTATCCCTTTTTTGATTGTGTGGATTCTGCGCAGACTCATCCCACAATTAAATAATTATATGTAATTAGAGAGAAAGCGTTTGCAATCATTAAAAAAGTGATTATTTGCTTTAAATTTAAAAATTTTAGTTTGTGTTCTGTTTAATTTAATTGAAATGTATAAGCTGATGAGATGTACAAAAATGATTATGGTAAAAATTTAGTATCATAATTAATTATTTATCAAACACTACCAACTTATGATTTTCACTTTTGTTTTCAAACATTTCCAAATTTTGTTTTTTCCACTTCTTCATAATCTATAAATTTAATCATTTATTTAAAATTGTAATATATTCCAAACACCTCCCATTGAACATCCCCGTGTAATTTGAAAATTCATAATAAACCAATTAATTAATAATAAATCAATTATTGATTCAATCTTTCATAAATAAATTATTTAAGTTTCAGTATGTTCCAAAATTCATGAATACATATGCATGTTTTACTTATCTGAAACATTTTTTATTATGAATAATTATTATTGAAGTAATATTAGTATTATTACGGAAAATTTGTGTTGGAAATATTTTAATCATTTTGTTATCATTTGTTAAATTATTGTGTGGATATTGTATGAGACAGTCTTACGAGTTTATTTTATGAGACGAATCTCCATTCCGACTCGACTCTTCTCATGAAAAGTATTATTTTCTATGTCAAAAATATTAGTTTTCACTACAAATATGGATTATGTCGTGCGAACATCTTGCGACAATGGGGTGTCCAATAACAACTGGACAATATATTAAAATTATATATATATATGTTTCTTGTAAGACGGTCCCGCAGACCTATATATATGAGATGGGTCGACATTCGACTCGGTCTATACCTAAAGTCGAATATAATAGTTTTGACGTAAAAAAAGATATTTTTTCATTGTCGGATCGGATAGGAAATTCTTATTTTAAAATTAGTATGTTATACGTATATATATTTAATAATATATCATGTTAAAAAGTAAAAACCCCAGGGCTCGGTTCGGCACGAATATCTAAGGTATATTCACGTCAAATGCCATAAACTCCAAATTACCGGAAGTATGAAACTATTATTAAAGAAAATTCTCTCCTGAAATACAGCTAGATACATCGCCATATGTTCTTATACATGGATAATATTGTACTGATAAAACCAAGTTAAAATATACATTTCTATTTAATGTTCAATTTTATAACTGAATTTTCTCGATACATATTAAAGGGTTATCTTTACACATATCAAATATACTACTCAGAAATGAACGAATAGAAAATAATATATATTGACCTAAATTTGATTTATCTATGCATAAACATAATCCGTAAAGATATGCGGACTAAAAGTAAGAACAAATTATAACCTCTAGCTATTGATAATGAATTTGAGACAAAAATTAGCAAGATCTCATGAATACTGAAACATTAATCTTCTAAACTTTTACGCAATTTATGAGATTGATATTATTGAATAAATGCACGGATATAGAGACCTCGCATGATACTATTTATAGAAATTCTTTAATCATCATAGATAGACTCAGATAACAAATCTTGATATCTATCCGGGATATGGTATCAAATGTCAAAATATTCAGCATATTAATCCGATAAATTTTTTTATTTATCTTCTTTTAAATATGAGATACCTCATATATTTATCTTAATATAATATAATATGTTGACCACTGTTAATTATTTTAGGATCTTAAATAAAATAATATAATATTCTCCACTTGGTCTATATATTTCAAATGAACTAATAATCAAGAAATCAATAATCATCAAAAGTTAAGAAATAAACACATGGATCACGGCGATATGTCCTCTTATAGTGAGTATTATCTTTCATGTATCATATGTATTATATTTCTTAATATAACTTAATGAATAAAACAAATACTTTATTCTAGATCCAATTTAATTGATATTTTTCTCAAGATAATTAAATATGTACATAACTGAATATGAGATATATCATAACTAAGTGAATTTAACCAATCAAAACCAAATATAAATATCATAAAAAATTTTAGTAACCAAGTCCATCATTAATTATCACATAATCCTTAAAAATTTTAATTTGCATAACTTTAAGTCAAATTATCATCAATTCAGTGTTAACGTGTTCAATGATCACTTTATTTTGTTTGACACGTTCTTCAACGACTAAAATATTTTATGTCGATATACTTAATTTGAATATTGTTTTAGTCACATAGACTACAGTAAAATTAATAAATTACTTCTAAATTGTCAATTCATCTATACATAAACATGTAATATTTAGTATCATGAAAGTATTTAACAACATTTTGTAGCTTTCTTGTGACACCCTAAAAACAAAGGTGCATAAATACATTTTTATTAGTATAAATTTTACTATTTTCATTTTTAAAATTTTATCACATTATTTGTCGGTACAAATTTTATTTGTCCAAAGTATCTAGAAATACATTAAAATACATCACAATACACTTAAAAATTCATCAAGTACTATGAAGTTCTCATTCCAAAACCAAATACCCAAAATATAATAAAATATTATAATTAAGCTCAACATATATGTTAAGTAATTAAGTACAATAAATTATTAAGTTCAATGTAAAATAATTATAATTAAGTTCAATATATAGGTTTAATATAATATAATAATTAGATACAAGAATATAATAATATTAAGTTTGGATAAACATAACATTTTTTTCATTTAATAAATAAAAAATAATAATAAAAGGATAAGCTTGGATTCTCAGATATATAACTGAACAAGTTCAACCGAAGAAATCAACCGAGAGCAAACGAAAGAAGAAAAGAAAGGAAAAAAAGAGAGAGAAAGAAAATAGAAGAAAAATTTATACCCTTTTCGAAAAATCTCAATAAATCACCAACTATTTACCTCATATCTTAAAGCAATATAGCACTGAAGGTGGTATCAGAGCATGATTTCTTAGAGTCTAGAGACATGAGCCTAAGGTTTATTATAATGTCATACGTTAATCTTTATGTTTTTTCTCATAATTGAAATGTCTTTTTTTCAGGATGACAGAGTCTAGTGGGACATCAAAGAAAAAAACAAATTGTACTCATTAAACAAATGGAGGAAGAAATAGCAAAATTAAGCAAAGAAAACTCGGATTTGAAATGTCTAGTGAATATGTATCGGGAGCATTTTGAAACCTTTGGAACAACTGAAACTTTTCATGGATTTATTAAAGAACGGATGAGGGCTGATAATCTAGTATATCAGGGAGAATTGGGTTATGTACTGTATGAAAGAGACCGCACTCTTATATACTTACTAGACATGCATGAATTCTATGACCGAGGTTTGATTAGTTTCTTAAAAGGAGTATCACACCCTTCTATCCACATTGACCACTTAATCATGCATGGGCGTGAACTGTTTATCAATCTATCCACGGAATGGAACCTGGTGTTATCGGTCCATCTTACACAAATCAAGCTAATCAGACCACAGCTCCTCCCATCACTAACACATTTGAAACCGAAGGTAGTAGCTTGACTAAAAATATTCCACCGTATGCACCAGCCCCTTTTGTAGGATATCCTGGAGTCATGAACACAACAATAGATCAAAACCCCTTTATGGTAACAGATTATCTGTTGCAGTCACCGGAAGTTGAATTTCTTCCTGACCCCATGTGGGAAAACTTTGTATTTGGAGTAGATGAACTTGTTCCAATGACTATCATACCTGAAAGTGAAAATGAAAACGAGCTTAGTTATGAACCAGATCCTGTTGAACCACATACATCACTGCCGAATACGGATCAAAATGTTACCATGGGAACCACAGGCACAAATGAAGGCTCGAGCCATACAACTTTTATAGATCTCTCAGACGACGAATGAAGACAATGACTGTTTGGCACTAGTATATAACTTGTATTAATAATCATCATCTTTTGTAGGTATGATGATTATCAAAGTCATCACTTTTTGTAGGCATGATGACCCAGTTTGCTAGTTCTGTTTGTATTATGCATGCGTAGTGTAAATACTTGAAACATGTCCTGTTTATAAATAAAACTGACTGTTTACCCTCTGACATAACTATGTACATTTATGATATATATATATAGTGCAAGATATGTTCATATTTTATATTTATGTGTTTAGAATGACGTCTTCACAAAATAGTACTCAAGCCAGAATCGGACAAGACATTCCTCCTCAAGATGACTACAACTCGGCAACTGGTGGAAATTCCAGAAACGCTCAACACAATCCCCCCAAGAACAAAACATACAAAATATGTTTGAAATAATGCATTAATTTGTGCAGTTTTGTCAGCAAAATCAACCACGACCTCATGATCAAGCTCAAGAACATCACATTGAGGCAAATGATCGAGCTCTTGAGAGATTTTTGAGATTCAAACTGCCAAAGTTTGAAGGCGAACCAGATGCGTATCAAGAAGAATCTTGGCTAAGCAAAATCAACAAAATATTCTCTATTCTCAATTATTCTGAAGAACAAAAGGTGAATTTTTCCACTTACTTATTTGAAGAAGCAGCTCATAACTGGTGGCGTACGGTGGAACATAAGTGGACAAAAAATCACACCCCAAAAACATGGGACAATTTTCTGCAAGAATTCGAAGGTAAATATATAACTCAAGTTATATTAAATACCCGAGAACGTGAATTTATGGATTTAGTCCAAGGTGACATGACCGTAGCTCAATATGAGGCAGAATTCCACCGTCTTATACATCATGCTCCACATTACATGGAAGATGAGGTAAGAAAAAGAAAAAAATTTGTTCAAGGATTAAAGCTCGATATTCGTTGGGCAGCACTGTCCACAGAAGTTGCCAGTTATGTTTCTGCTGTTAATCAAGCTCTACGAGTGGAAGAAGACATCAAGGCACTTCTTAAAAAAGATGAAGAAGAAAAGAAAATCAGGAAGCCCAACTTTTTTGAGGATAATAACCGGAAAAGAAAATTTGAAAAGAGAACACAACCAGTCAGGTAAGGAGAAGCTGTCAAAGGAAAAGTTCCAAGAAACAACAATAAAAAGTGTGGATATTGTGGATTACCAAATCATGAAGAAGAACAGTGCTGGAGAAAAGGTGGGAAATGTCTTATTTGCGGAAGTGAGCAACACCGTATTCAAGATTGTCCAAAAAGAACGCAGAAGACTCAACTCACAACAAAGCCAAAGATACCTGCTCGAGCCTATACCCTCTTAGGAAACAAAGAGAAGGATGTTGACCTCACTGCAGTCGTAGAACGTACTGTTACCATATTATCCAGTTTTGCTAAAACTTTATTTGATCCAGGAGCTACTCATTCTTTATCTCAAAAGTTTTTGTACATAAATTACCACTATTATCGGAGCAGCTGCCAGATAGCTTTGAAATTAGCTCACCTTTAGGGACAACGATGATTACTGACATCATTTACAAAAATTGTCCCTTAAACTTGCAAGAAAAAGAATATCTAGCAGATTTGATTGAATTACCTATCAAGAACTATGATATTATTCTTGGAATGGACTGGTTATTTAGGCACCAAGCCCAGCTCAATTGATACACAAAAGAAGTTTGTCTTCAAACTTCTCATCCAATCATTTCCAAAGCTAACCATACCATGGGAATAGTATCAACAGCAGAAGCTAGGGCTATACTAAAAGACAACGGACAAGGATTTCTAGCTTATTTGATAAATAAGCCAAAAGATCAACTCAAGATATCAGAAATCTCAGTTGTACAAGAATTTCCAGAGGTTTTTCCTGAAGAGATCAATACTTTACCTCCTCAGAGAGACGTAGAATTTTCCATTAATCTAATACCTGGAGCACAACCCAGATCTAAAACTCCATACCGAATGGCACCTTCAGAGTTAAAAGAATTAAAACTTCAATTACAAGAGCTCATGGACAAGAAATATGTCCAGCCTAGTACATCTCCATGGGGTGCTCCTGTATTATTTGTCAAAAAGAAAGATGGAACTCTAAGGATGTGCATTGATTATCGAGAACTTAACAATATTACCATCAAGAACAAATATCCTCTACCGCATATCAAAGAATTGTTTGATGTCTTACAAGGATCTCAAGTATATTCAAAACTTGATTTGCGACAAGGATATTACCAATTGAGAATTAAGGAGGATGACATCTCCAAAACGGCTTTTAATACCCGTTATGGACACTATGAGTTTGTGGTAATGTCATTCCGATTAACCAACGCTCCTGCAGCTTTCATGGATATGATGCATCGAAAATTTCAACCATTCTTGGACAAATTCGTTGTCATATTCATAGATGACATTTTGATATTTTCAAGAAGTCATGAGGAACATACTCAACATTTACGATTGATTCTCAAAACTTTGAAAGAACATCAATTGTATGCCAAATTCAGTAAGTGTGAATTTTGGCTAGAAAAAGTGTCATTTCTTGGCCACTTTATCTCTAAGAAAGGACTGGAAGTAGATCTTGCAAAAATAGAAGCCATATCTCGCTGGAAACAACCAATCAACATCATAGAAATTAGAAGTTTTCTCGGCCTAGCAGGATACTATCGAAGATTCATTAAAGATTTTGCGAAAATTGTTGTTCCCCTGACACAGCTGACTCCCAAAGACAACCTTTTCTTGTGGAATGATGAGTGTGAGAAAAGTTTTTGCAAATTAAAAGAAATGCTTGCCAGTGCACCTGTATTAGCTTTACCAGAAGGAACAGAAGGATTTGTGGTTTACACAGATGCCTCAAAAGAAGGCTTTGGATGTGTATTGATGCAAAACGATAAAGTTATTGCAAATGCATCTAGAAAATTAAAAAATCACGAGTTAAATTATCCCACTCATGATCTGGAATTAGGAGCAATAGTTTTTGCATTAGCAAAATGGAGACACTACTTGTACGGTTCCACTTTTGAGATTTATACAGACCACAAAAGCTTGAAGTATTTATTTACTCAAAAAGAGCTAAACATGAAGCAAAGAAGATGGATTGAATTTTTGGAAGATTATGATTGTTCCATTCTTTATCAATCAGGTAAAGCTAATGTAGTGGCTGATGCTTTAAGTAGAAAGATTAACATGGCTTGTTTGGAAATGAAAGAAAAAAGAGAATGGGTACACATCCATTCACGTGAGCACTTGGCCGGATTGAGAATCGAACCTGAATTTCATACCAGAATTAAGCAAAATCAAGAATTGGACCAAGAAGTTTCAAAACTCCGTACTGATACCAATTCGTCACCAATTCACAAGGAATACTATTATATCATGACCGTATTTGTGTGCCTAGCTCAATGAAAAAGGAAATAATGGAAAAATCACATCAGTCTCGGATCAGAATTCATCCAGGAGGATCTAAGATGTACCAAGAGATTAAAAAACACTTCTGGTGGAAAGGAATGAAACGAGATATTGCAGATTTCATTTCACAATGCCTATCTTGCCAAATGATAGAAGCTGAACATCAAAGACCAGCAGGTCTTTTGCAACCACTTCCTATACCAGAATGGAAATGTGATCAAATAACTATGGACTTTGTGACCGAATTACTCCAGCTCCCAGGAGGTTTTAATAGCATATGGGTAATCGTTGATCGCTTGACCAAGTCAGCACATTTCATAACCATAAGTCACAAATATGGGGTGGAAAAACTGGCTAAACTCTATCAGAAGGAAATTATACGATTACATGGTATCCCCACTACCATAGTATCTGATAGAGATCCGAAGTTTACGTCAAGATTATGGAGAAAACTTCAGGAATGGCTTGGTACCAAATTAAATTTTAGCACAGCAGCACATCCGTAAACTGATGGTCAGCCTGAACGAACCATTCAAATATTGGAAGACATGCTTCGCGCATGTGTGCTGGATTTTGGGGCAAATTTGGGGAAACATTTGCCTCTAGTTGAATTTTCATACAACAATAGTTATCAATCCTCAATAAAAATGGCGTCATATGAAGCATTATATGGAAGAAAATGTCGCTCTCCTCTTAACTGGGATATGGATGAATGGAGAGGCACAAAGAATGGACAAGAACGAGAAATAAGGCCTGAAATTATACAAGAAGCTATCGACAAAATACAAATTATCAGGCAACGAATACAAACTGCTCAAAGTCGACAGAAGAGTTATGCAGATAAGAGGCGAAAAGATTTGAAATTTGAAGTTGGAGATTATGTATTACTAAAAGTATCACCAAGAAAAGGAATCAAGCGTACTGGAAAGAAGGGAAAGTTGCATCCTCGATTTGTTGGACCCTTTGAAGTGATAGAACGAATAGGCACTGTGGCTTATCGTCTATCTCTACCTAAAAACATCTCTGGTATACATAACGTATTCCACGTATCACAATTAAGGAAATGCAAAGTAGACTCATCTCAACTGATTGACCATCAACAGATAGATCTGGAAAAAATCTAACATATGAAAAACAACCTGTGAAGATTTTGGACCAAAGAATAAAGGAACTTCGTGGTCGACCAATTCAGTTGATAAAAGTCTAAATGGAAAAAACACAACATTGAAGAAGCAACGTGGGAAACAGAGAAAGATATAAGATGTCAATATCCTCATTTATTCCAATAACTCTTAAATCTGGGGATCAGATTTTTAAAAATGAGGGGATATTGTCACACCGTAAAAACAAAGGTGCATAAATGTATTTTTATTAGTATAAATTTTACTATTTCAATTTTAAAATCTTATCACATTATTTGTCGGTACAAATTTTATTTGTCTTAAGTATCTAGAAATACATTAAAATACATCACAATACACTTAAAAATTCATCAAGTACTATGATGTTCCCATTCCAAAACCAAATACCCAAAATATAATAAAATATTATAATTAAGCTCAACATATATGTTAAGTAATTAAGTACAATAAATTATTAAGTTCAATTTAAAATAATTATAATTAAGTTCAATATATAGGTTTAATATAATATAATAATTAGATACAAGAATATAATAATATCAAGTTTGGATAAACATAACATTTTTTCCATTTAATAAATAAATAAAAAATAATAAAATAATAAAAGGATAAGCTTGGATTCTCGGCTATATATCTGAACAAGTGAAACAGAAGAAATCAACCGAGAGCGAAGGAAAGAAGAAAGGAAAGAAAAAAAAAGAGAGAGAGAAAGAAAATAGAAGAAAAATCCATACCTTTTCCGAAAAATCCCAATAAATCACCAACTATTCACCTCATATCTTAAAGCAATATAGCACTGGAGGTGATGTAAAAGGAGCGATCAAGAACAAGAAAATCAAACCAAGATATTCCGAAAAACGGCCACGGAATCCCGTTTCAAGCTAGGTATTTTTCGCTCATTTTTCTTATAGCTACACACCAAACTAGAGGTTGACTTGAACACAAAAGTTGTACCTCTTATTGCATAGATAAGGTACATACAGTCCGTCGTCCCAAAATATTGCCGGAACTAACATTTTCGGAATGCCGGAGTACCTTAGTTCACCATAAGACGATATTTAAATCTGGTATTGATCGGGTAGGAATTTGAAAATACGTTCAACATAAGAATTAAAGATCTTAAAAAGTTACATAAACTTGAAAAAAACCGGTCGCGCATGGCCGCCGGAAGGCCAGTCACGTGCCGGAACCGTCGACGCGTGTATCTCACGCGCCGCCGTATCGGCGTTTTTCCGGCGGCCGAACTTTCCTGATGATATTTCCAACTTTTTGGCCACCTTTCGTAATGTTTAGAGATATCTTCTAATTAATATAAATTTTGCAAACTTAAGTAAAATCAATTGGGATAAATTTTGAACAAAAAAATAATCTGGAAATGATCAGCTATTTATTTCAAATTCTAACATATAAATATCATTCATAATATATTTTTAGGACTTGCTTCAACAATTCGGATTAGTAATCAAGCCTAAACTGTAAGTTATCAGGTGAGGAAATTATTATTCATTCTTCTATTAAAGCCTTTGGCATTTGGCCTGGAAATTTCAATAGCATTTATTTAATGATCAAATATCATCCACAGTTCATTTCGATTACGGATATATTTTTCTTGCATATTTATGAATGGATTGATATATCGTTAATGAATGGAGTCATGGACAACGGATTTCGGTCCGGAAATTGAGTCCACTGGAAAACGTGGCTTCGGCCCGAAAAATGAGTCCAATGAACAACGGGTCAAAAGTCCCGGGTATATGGTTCATCTGAACAACGCGCGACGAATATTTCGGTCCGGAGAATGGTTCACTCGGCTCATAAAAAGTGCTCAATTAGAGCCACCAATTTTAATTTATGAAATTTTTATTTATCTATTATTCCATTGCATAGCATTCATAACATCTAAATTGTTATGCCTATTACTTCATGCATAATTATAATGAAGCACTATTTTACTTTATTTAAAAGCTATATACTAATTTAAACTCACTAAGTACTCAAAGACTTAACCCTCTGTTTCATTTCGTCTATTGTAATTTTCAGACACAGGAACCCCAGAATTGGAACAGGAAGAAAATAACTGAAGCTGAAATAAGAGCGTTTGAAAGTTGTTATGATCTGTTTATAAATAAAAGTTAAACTTCCGCTGTAAAATAATTGTACATATTTGAAATAAGAATGTAAATACTTGTATATATCTTTAAATGATAGTAGTGAATATTTATCTGCAAGATCTTTTGTTATAATAATAATGGTAAAAATAAGAATAGCAGTTCAATATATAAAGAAATATTATAAGAAAATGTGGCACTTAGTAAGGGAATAATGAATTCCTAAACCGGGCGTCACATTTCTAGTGGTCAATACCTTGACTACTCTGATATTTTCTCAACAATAAACAAATTATGATCTCATTAACGTTCTGGTATACATGATGGTCTATAATGTTCTTAACGAAACTCAACAAAGAGATAACATTTTGAAATCTTAAATACCACTAATGTGAGGCTTGTTTCAATCTATATATGTTTCTTAATCTTTCATATCAAATAATCGCTATCATTAGAGAAGAATCTTTAAAGTTATTTCATATAACATTATTTCTCTAGAACACCATCGATGAATATTGTTTTTCCATCCATCTAATGCAAATTTAAACAAATGAGCTATTAATGTAGAAAATATTTCCATATATGATTTTCTTAGCTACTGGTCTAGCCTTATATTCTTTAATGCTACCTAATGAAACTTTCTTTGTATTGAAAAATCATCTATAGTAAATGGAAACCGAACCAAATTTTAGACTCCATTAATTAATATTGAATTCATCCACCATCCATATCATTAAACATTATATTAGATTTCTTTATGTTCATCGCCTGTGAAAAAAATATCTCCGGATCATTTTCAGCTCGATATAATCACTAGGAATTTTCGATTTCTTAATTCCACTAGATCTTCTTAATATTGCATCAGCATTTTCCAATGAAGTTAGATTGTGTTGTTCAACGTAATGATCAGTATCTTGATAAGCATTAAGATCCACAAGATCATGATAAAAAATTTATGGAATTTATATGAATGGCCCCCAACACACATTTTTACTTAAAGGGTGTTGTGAATAACAATCAATATGTAACTTGTATGAATGTATGAACATCATATATAATGATCAATATTCTAAAGTTGGTCGCTTTTATAATTAAGTCATTCTCAAGAAATTTTGCATCTATTGATTCCACAAACTTTATGATTTGTGATGGACACTAAAACACTATTGATTCCACAAACTTTATGATTTGTGATGGACGATAAAACATATGTCCTTTTAGAGTTTTGACATATCCAATGAAATACCCATTAAATGTCCTAGATGTAACTTATTTTCTTGTGGATTATCAAATATTACCTTAGATAAGCATACTCAAATATGAATATGTTCCAAACTCGATTTCCAGGCTTTTCATATTTCAATAGACGTCTTATGGAGAAACTCAATTAGAATACAATTTATCATATACGCCAATCTCGTTTTCCTCATTTTCCCTTCGTGTGATAGGATAAGTAAATGATATATAATAAGAGTAGTTATAAAATAAAATTAATGATAAATAATACATTATGATAAATTATATGATGTTTGACATGACTTTAACTTGTTTGATTATTTTTGTTAATTATATTATGATTACTAAAATGTCTTCATCATATATTAATTAGTAATATATTCTTAAAATGATTGAATAAATAAATCTGAAGGATTAAAAATCAATCACTCCTTATCATGTACACCAAACAATGCCTTAATGTATAATTTTGCATAATTAATGTGGTTGTTGCTAAACATTATAATTACTCAAAATTAATCGTCCACTGGACATAATTTTGGCTTTAAAATATCTCATGCAAATAATTTCTAACATTTCATTTTTCAAAATTTGGAAGGACGATGTCTCGAAAAACCATTTTTAGAATTTTATTATTTTCATAATTAGTACCGTCCAAAAATTATTGTAAATCAAAATTTCAAATTTTGAAAATTCTTAAGTTGGAAATAACCCGAAATCCAAAACCCTTAAATAAAAAATCCCCAAATTTCAAAATCAAAACCCTAATCCCCAATCAGATGGTTCATGTAACGCCCTAGATTCGACGACTGTCCTCGATGTACCAATACGAGTCTTTCTAGCGTGCTTATGTCCTCACTCACACTCACCTTAGGAAACTTCCCAAGGTCACCCATCCCATAATTGCCCCAAGTTAAGCACGCTTAACTTTGGAGTTCTTATGTGATGAGTTATCGAAAAGAAGATGCATCTTATTGGTACGAGTAGTACATATCAAATCTTTTAAGCCCTCTTCAACTGTACAGTCCATTACATTGAACAGTTTCGGAATCTCCCTCCTTCCGGTGTAAGATCGGTTCATTCATGTTCCCTTCGCCTAGAAGCCTGCCAGGAGCCGCTCATTGTCTGTGCAACCTCATGGCACCCACGATCAACCCCCGCCCTCTTCAGCCCCGGGCCTCACATGCCCACCAGCTTCCGCTTGGTTCGCCCCCGAACCACACCGTACTAGGAGATGTCGGCTCTGATACCAACTGTAACGCCCCAGATTCGACGACTGTCCTCACTGTACCAATACGAGTCTTTCCAGCGTGCTTATGTCCTCACTCACACGCACCCTATGAAACTTCTCAGGAGGTCACTCATCCCAGAATTGCCCCAAGTTAAGCACGCTTAACTTTGGAGTTCTTATGTGATGAGCTACCGAAAAGAAGATGCATCTTATTGGTATGAGTAGTACATATCAAATCTTTTAAGCCCTCTTCAACTGTCCAGTCTATTACATTGAACAGTTTTGGAATCCCCCTCCTTCCGGTGTAAGATCAGTTCATTCATGTTCCCTCCGCCTAGAAGCCTTCCAGGAGCCGCTAATTTTCCGTGCAACCTCATGGCACCCGCGATCACCCCCCGTCCTCTTCAGCCCCGGGCCTCACAGTTCAAGAAGCCACCATCTCCGGCCACCCACAACCAATCAACGTAGGCACAATTCACACATGTCTCGACTGACCACGATTAGATTATGGTCGCGCAAGGTCCGCACATTCCAGCCAAAATCTAATCAAGCGACGACCGCCCATCATCGACTACAAGTACTGGAACGCAGACTCCCTTTATATATATGGCAGAAGTTGACCGTAATCTTCGAAAAAATGCGACCAGATCGCATAGCATAAATCACATTTTCAGGCCAAAATTTTTCTGATGATAAACTCTAGCCTGTGGCTTGTTGTGGTTGCATCGATGTGGGCTATCGTCTAGTAACGTTTATCATCGTAGTTGAGTTCTTTAGAGTATCTCCAACTCTGCACCAAAATTACACGTATTTGCAACTCCATTTCCTCTTTATTTTTTTAAAAAATTTTTGTTTTTATTTATTAAATATTATTTAAATAATAATATAATATAATTATATTATTTTAATAATTAGATATTTAATCATAAAAATTAAAATATGTAATTAAATAAATTTATAAATAGATTTTTAAATAATTTTATAATTAAACATCAAACACAAATTTATTAAATAATATTTAAACATTCAAGCACACAATTAAAATAAAAATACGAATTCGAATTCGGATAATTTAAATGTAAATACAATAAAAGATAAACAAACTAAATCATCAATAATTTGAAAAATCGGATCCGGATCCGGATATCACCAAAATATTTTCCAAATCCACTGCCCCCATGTTGACGATGTTCTTCATATCTTTTTTGCATAATTCTTGCTCGTTCATTTTGAACAATTTGACGCATTTCTGGATCGCCAATAAAAGACAAAAACGTTCACTATGCACTACGAAATGCTTTAATTGATAATTTATATGATGAATATGACCGTTCAAATATTTGAAGTTGTATTTGTAATATATTATTTAATTTAATGTCATGTATTAATTTTATTTCACCAATTTTAATAATTTCTACTTCAATTCGTATAATATAGATTTCAATAATATATTTAAAATAATTAAATTAATCATTTTAGAAATTTTATCATAATTATTAATAATATAATATTAGTTATATCAAATATAAAATGTAATTATAATTATATCACTAAATTTAAAAATAAAAATTTAATATTTAATAAGAAAAAATTTAAATAAATCAAATAAAAAATAATATTTCGATAATATTTTTTTTTGAGTAATATTTGAAATAGATGAGTTGGAGATGAATATTGTATTTTGTGGAGAAATTGAACTATTTTAAAATAGAGTTTTGGGTTGGAGATGGACTTATGGCGGTCGATTTTTTTGAATTCAAAATCTAGTGTTTTTTGTTAAATTTTGAATTAATTTTGAAAATTGCAAAAATTAACAAATTGAAGATTTTTTAATTTTTTTTTTGTAAAATATATAAAATTAATGATAAAAAAAAAAATTAAAGCCGTATCCATATAATTTTTACGAATTTTTTCCCAATTAAAAAATCTCAATTGTTTTAAACCAGAGAGTTCTGATACAAATTATTGGAAATATAGCATAATGCCAAACTAAATCGATCTATACATGTGTAAACACAATTGTAAAGATAGCTATCTCGAATAAAAGTAGGAAAAAATTCTAACATCTATCCACTTACATAGAATTTGAGACAAGAATTGACGAGATCCCACAAAAACTGAAAGCATGAATCTTCTAAACCTTTATGCAATTTATGAAATATTGTATTACTGAATAATTGCACATATCTAGAGATCATATATGCCACTATTTATATATATTTTTTAACTATCATGGAGAGAATTGAGAGAAAAATCTTGACGATATCTATCTGGGACAGGGTAAATCAAATCTCAAGTATTTACAATCAAATTTTTCTAGCATCAATTTTTTTTAATGAAAGTATTATTTATATACAAAATGTTACACCCATGGATTATATATTTGTTTCTTATTTAATTCGACGAACTTTATTTCCAATGAAATTAAAATACTCCCTCTCTCTCTATATATACTAGGTAGAGGAACCTCAAATTTTTGAGGTGTTTACCCAAGTTTTTATGCCATAAATGATAAATTTTGTTAGGTGTTTATTAAATTTTTTATATAGTAAATGGTAAATTTTGTTTGTAATTAAGATATGATTAATATGTATTCATATTTGTATATATTTAATTGTATAAGCCTTTTTTTTTAAATGAGTGACAATTAAATAGATGTAAAATAAGCTAAAACGTACATGTTTTTTTTGGGGGCAAAATAGTATAAGAGACAATATATACTGGGAGATTTTAAAGCACTAACCAAGTTTGATTTATTTGTGTAAGAAAAGTTATATATGCTAAATATGGAGAGCAAAGATATTAGTATAACAGACACAAAAAAGTATAGGAGTTTAATTTGTGTATATGAATTAGAAATTGGTGTAAAATGATACATGAAATGTAGAAGTATATATATTCAAAAATGTTTAAAAGAGTATTATTTAATTTGGTGAAAGTTATGTAAGCAATTTGTGATGTTTAAAGGTTTATTTAAGCTTGTTTAAAAAATAATGAAATTGCCCAGTCTAAATACAGTTAAATAATAAGAATGAACATGGAATTATTAGTTAAATATGCTGAGTAATAATAATATTCTTCGTTTTTTTTTAGTGGAAAGGTGGCTGATAGTAGTTAATATTTTTTCCATTTTTTATTTTTGTGTGTGTTAGGAATTAAAAGCTAGAAATTGTTTTGCTTACGAAGTAATGTATTCGACTTTATTTATCTCAGATATTCTACCAATGGTGTTAGTGTTAAGGTCTAAATAAAAAAATATTTGATATTTTTGTCTAGCTTCTGAATAAGAATAAACCATATATATTTCACATGAGGTTTAGGCCGTTATTATTTTTGGAATTTTTGGAATATATGAGTATGGTTTATACATTTGTGCTATTTTCTTTTATATCCAAGTGTTTATTTTTTTTGAAATAATTAATGAAGTATTTTGTTTGAATAATTGTATTTGTAGAAGTTAAAGTATAAAATATGGTCATCAAAATAAATATCATAGGCAAAATTTATTTTAAAGGCTAGATAAAGTTAGGTTGTACGTATCTATATATAAAAGATATGACTTAATATATTAATATAAATTAAGAAATGAGTGTGCTATATATATCTGTTTGAATACATTATTTTTTAATCTTAAAAAATATTTATAGGGTTAGCAATAAGTAGAATTTACATACATATTAGATTTTTTAAAAAACATTTTGATACCTATTTTTTTTCAAAAATAGGAATTTTTCCGTTGTTAAGGTAATGAAGTGTATGAAAAAGTTCATGGGTATTTAAAAGATTTTTTTATGTATTTTTAAACGAAAAGTAGAGTATTTTTAGCTTTTTGTGAATATCCATATTTTTGAAAAAGATAAGAAACAAGCTATACGTTACTGAATCTTGTTATCAAAATAGTCATAAAGGCTAAACATCACAACAGCATGTTAATTTACATAAATTCTTTGTAAAGTATTTAGGTAGGAGATGCCTAGGAAAAACAAATAGCTTAGTTATGTTTCTATTACTGCAAGGTAACCTTATTCCTCGTTTCTGCTCGTGGGATTGTACCTGAAGAAAAAAAACCAATAGTAAGGTGAGTTAGTTAGGTCATTAATAACGTGTTAAATCAGGTGTAGCGTAAAATATTTAGAAATAGATACATTACTTAGAAAGAAATTGTATACCAAAAACATTATAAAATTTATTTATCTATTGCAACAGGGAGAAAAGTGATCAAGTGTAAAAAATAACATAAAGACAACTTCTACACATGTAGGTTCTGTATCATAATTTTTTCTATTATTAATAGGTTGATATAAAAGTTTTTGAATTAAACGATTTTTAGACTATAAGATATCTAGTCTAGTATCAGTTTAGTATACATACCGGATTTATCGGATAATGTTGATATCTAGCTCTGTCTCAATATCAGCTGCGTAATCTAGTAGAAGAAAAGGCTTTGATTCCATGGTTAGTGCTCTTCGTAAGATGATGGCCCATACCGGATTTGAGTAAAATCTTTTTATTAGTTCTTCAACTTCTTTTTGAAACAAAGAGTTGTAGTAACATTGGGTGCAGTCGATACAATCATAGTAGTGGTTGTTCTCCATTGGATGTGTTTTAGAAACAGTATGTTTAGATATTGAAAGAGAAGTACTGTGATTGTTCTCCATTGGATGTGTTTTAGAAACAGTATGTTTAGATATTGAAAGAGAAGGCTTCAAATGCTACAGCAAATAACTCTAAAGTAGTAGAGGATAGATAATATTATATATATTATATAGAGAGAGGTGAGTCATAGACGATTTATGACACATGTTATGCTTGTTTGTAACCACCTCAACACAAATAATTTAGATGGATTGAATTCTTGACACGTGTAAGAGTACAATTTATTCTTTTATAATATACAGCTTAGTCATTATATTATTGAATATATTTGCACCACGTGTAGTAGTTTAAATGATCTAAACATTAGTTTTTTATTTTAAGTGGTAATAGAGTAGACTTTAGTACTAAATAGCCAGAAAATAGTAATGTATATTTAGGTTGTGATGAAATTGTAATTAAGAAGGTATTGAATGTATTAGTCATTCTGACTTTGTAAGAAGGTGTATACATGCCTGTAGATTTGGGAAATGAGTAACATATTTGGAGTGATTTAATAAATAAATTGTTTGTCATTTGATAGCATTCCTTAAGTTTTTTCCCTAGGGTTTTTTTTACCAATATATGTTGCTACGTTGGAAATGTTGAATATGTAATTTGCATAAACCAAAAAGAAGTGATAGTATGTACCTGATATATTGAGTGCTAGCTGCTGTTATTTAAATCATCATTGTCGGCATCATGAATATCATCGTCTATAGATTGGCGGGGTGAGGTGTACTGTGGTGGATGTTGGAGTGGCCAGAGTGGTGGTGGAGGGAAGGGTGTATCTGCTGGAGTGTTTGGTGGAATACGTTGTGCAAGGGCTGACGTAAAGTTAACCATGTAAGTCATGAATGTGATCGTTGATTGCATGTGCGCTGTTAGCTCCTCGCGTTGTTCTCTGATGGTTTGTTCTATTTTTGTTATTCGGTCTCCTACACTTACTCTGCTCAATGCTGGTGGTCGTGGGCCTCGGCGGTCTTTGGCACGTTGGTTGTACGCTGACTTTTCCTGGCGTCTTATGTTCTCTGCTAGTCCGTGGAATAGCCTTTCACGATATACAATGATTGGTGCCTTTGGTTTTAAAATTTGCTCATCTGAACCCCATGTTACACCGGCACGATGGCACAACTCAGTTACAATATGCGGACAAGGGAGACCAGTAGTGATGAGGCTTTTACTTGTGCGCATTATTGAACCATGAATGATCTTACCTAAATCCACTGATTTGCCTGTTGTGATAGCATGAACCAAAGCAACTTTGTCTTTTGTAATTTCTATTTGATGCGTTGAAGGTAGTATTTTCGCAAGAATGAATGACGCCCAACTATTTGGGTCACGAAGCATCTCAGATTTTTTTAATGTGACTGGGATTCCTTGGTTTGTTCTCCATTCTGCTCCATGTGCACATAAGTCTTTGATCATCACAGTGTAATCTAGATTTCCAGCTATGTACTGAGTATATTCATCATTGTCAAAAGTTGGTAGATTGTAAACCATGTTTATGGTAGTTGAGTCAAACGCTACCATCTTGCCTCGGACTAAAACCTTATGGCCTTCATGCTTGACATGTAAGTTTGTGTAAAATTCACGAACGACCGGAATCACAGCGTCCACAGGTGATTTGGCCAGTTCAACCCATCCTCGTTTGGCAATCTCTTCAACTAAACAATAATCAGGGCTAGACATGTCTATTCCTCTTTCTTTAATCAGAGGCCGGGTTAAAGTGGTTTCATAAATCCTTTGAGCCTCCGCATTCCAAAATTTGTGTTTATCATAGGTATGAGATGTGGCAGAAGCATTTCTCTTGGTTTTTTTTTTTTGGAGGCATAATTCTTGGTAAATATTTTCAAGGAATAGCAACAATTAGAGCTAAAAAATTGTAAGCCTTTATATTGCATAAACATGTAAATGTTGTGCATAAAATTGCAAAAATGATGGGTTTACCTTAGAAAATGTTCTTGGAAGGAGGCGAGCAATAAAGCTGCAGTTTCTGTAGGCGGTGTCGCGTACGGGAATCTTGAAGGGTGTATAGAGCGGTTGGCGTCTGGGCTCGTTGAATGGGGCTTTTTCAGCTGTAGGGTTAGCGGCAATATGGAATTTTAATGGCGGCTGCTGAAGGGGAGAAGAGAAGGGTTTATGAAAAAGGGGTTTTTTTTTGTGAGAATTAAAGGGGAAACGTTTTTTATATGTGTGTTTTTTCAGAAGAGGATTTTGCTTTTTTGTTTTTTTAATGAGAGAATATGAGGCTAAATCTGTAATATCATGGGAGTAGTTAGTGTGCATATGCGCACCTTCAATGTGTTAGTGCGCAGTGGCGTGGCTATCTCTGTATTTTGCGGCTTTTTGTAATGTGCCGTTGCACGGGTATAATGTGTAACAACGCGCATATCTCGGAGGTTTTGTTGGAAAAGATGTGTGCGGCTGCAAGCGTCCATCCTGCAAGCGCACACAACTTCTTGAATTTTTTTTATTTGGCGCATGCGCATGTGCATCCCTGTCTCACGTTATGACGAAGTGGCTACTGGAAGAGTGAAGGGATAGGAAATGTGCATATGCGGTTTTTGAGTGTGCTGATGCATATACGTTTCTGTGGCCTACAGCAAAAATGCTTGTGGTTTTTTGGTGCGTGCTACTACACGAATGTAATGTGCAGCAGCGCATATGTCTCTGGATTTCTTTTCAAGGAGATGCGCGGCTTTCCAACAATTTATTGCGCAGTAGCACGCGATTTTCTAGCATTTTCTTTTCTGTTGTGCGCTGGTGCGCTCCATTGGTGTGCAATGGCGCTGTAACTACTGTAAAATAAGCATGATAAATATTTTTTCCTATTTAATATTAGCAAGTAAAAAGGTGTATAGATTAGTTCATGTGCATATATTGATGTGTGTGGCTAGGATGCGTAAACTTATTCATTTAAATTAAATTAAATTATTTAGTTGTGTGATAGTTGCTATAAAAGTTTTGCCTTTGATAATTTTTTTAAGTTTTCCTCTATATAGTAACTACATATATATTTTATTGTCCAATATTTATTCAATAATTTGCAGCTATAAATATGCCTTCTCTCTTCGATTAAATTGTCTTAGTAGAATGGATATTACCAATGTTTTTTTATTGCTTTTAATAATATGAAAAGATATAGTTGTAAGTTGAGTATAAAATAATGACATGATGTAAATAACATAGCAGAATATTAGATAATATAGTATTATAGCGTAATATAGATTTATTTAGGAGATAGTTTATAGATACATGTGTTAATAATTCGTTATATTTGTGTTTAAAGTTTTAGAAATATCTTTCTATATTGATTTTTTAAATCTTGGGCAAAAAAAAAAGCTTGTCGTTCCATTCAATATTTAGTATGTAGTGAGTACCCTAAAATAAAGATATAAAATACAAAAAACACGTTTCTTTTTTTTTTTTTTTTTTTTTTTCTGAAGTTTATACTGTCTACATTTTCAGAGCAAAAAATAGTTTAAATTGTACGTCATATTTATATATTTAAGAAAAGGAAAAACGTCCATAAAAAGGTAAGATGTAAGAGAAGATGCATATATGTATGTCTTAAAGCCTAATTGGAATTTTAAATGACTGCTATGATGTTAGTCTTAAGACAAAATGTTAATATATGGTTAACAAGTAAAGTAGCATATAACAGACACAAGTAGGAAAAGTATAGGTTTCAAAATACATATTGGATTTTTGTATCGACATCTTTTATTCAATCCTGTTTTACATGTTTTTTACTGTCACACAAAGCCTCTTTGTCCTCTAGTTTTCTTTTACCTGTTGAACTGGATGGTTGTGCTTTAATGTCGGGTTCAAAGTGATCTTTTTGCATTGCAGAGCTGCTTTCTTGGGACTCGGATACAACTACGTTTGCCTCTAACAATCCTTCAGCTTTGAAAGAAGAACCTTTATCTTCATAGCTGTGCGATGCTGATGATGATTCTGTCGCTGGTAGGCATGCGATGACTGTGTTTCGAACATAATTTTTTCCTCTTGTTTTGTTCCACATCGTCCTTAGTTGGAAAAGGAATTTCGACTCTTGTAGTTTTTGGTTGAAAGTATCAGGGCAAAATGGCATATCCTATAGGCAATGAGATATATATTATTAAGCAACCATGGAAGGCTATGTATTAGTAAGAACTAAATGTTGGAGAAGATACATTTTCTTCAGCATCGATTAGGTCTTCTCCTGACATACATAACAACATGGTTGCTTCTTTGTGTTCAACATAAGCATATAAACTCCCAGTACCATCAAACAATTCTGCCTGGAATCGTAATCTATACGTACGGCATAGGTAAGATGGCATGTTTTTTGCAAGTTTGGTTTTTCAAATGATATTAGTTACTTACAGTGGTTTTAGACTTGGGAATTCATGGTTGCAATAAAAACATGTGAACTCATATTTGTATGCACCTCCACAAGATTTAGAACAACCTGGACAAGCCAGAAAGTATACACAATTTCCCGAGTTCTTTATTGTTATCCTTGCTTTGATCCAAAATGATTTTACCTGAAAATTAAAGTGTGTCTATGTTTCAAACTACTTATTGGCTTTAAAGGTTGATAAATATGTAGGAAAATAAATGCAGGCTTACCACTTCGTTAAGGCTTAGGATCTGACTGATTTTGCGTATCTGAGAGTCAAACGGTTGGGCTGTCTCTTGGTTTGCTTTATCGTATAATTTTTGGGAAACAACAGTTTCTATATATTCTTTATTGGCTTCCAGCCTAAACAAAAGGGCTTTATATTAGGTATTTACCTCTGGGAACATATGGAGAAGGATACATACAAGGGAAAATATGAAAGCCAACATAAATACGATGAAAGCATAAACAAAGGCAACAAAATGAATATGTTTTTTAGCAGAACAATTTGTTTGAGGTTTGTTACCTCCAAGCTGAGTGAACACAATGCAATGACATATTGATGCCTTGCTTTATTATGGTAAAAAGATAGTTCACCTGTTTTCCTAACCGAATACACAGTATATTGCAGTGAAATAAAATAACAAAACACATTTCATATAGTAAATTCACCAAAACTGAATGAAGATAAACTTAAATGTATAAAATAACAAAATCAGTAATGAGGGTATTAATTACCAGCGCTTTAACAGTCCGGCCTGTTGTATTGGAGGATCAAATAAGATCGTACTGTTTGGTACTGTGCCAACAGATATGCCTACAATAATACTACATTTGTATTAGCTGAAGCAAATGTTGTTAGGTATAAAAGGCAAAAATATACGCGACAATATGTATAATCTTGCAAAAAGCAATCTTCTTTTTGTGCGTAATGAAATTAGATAGAAATAATTGTACCATAAAATGTGTTGACAGAAAGGCGCATCCCTAAAATCACAGGAAGAGTGTGAATATTTTGTGTCAAAAAAGGTGCCTCAGTTTGGAGGAATTCTTCCCATAGGGTAAGAATTAATGGTTTACGCCTATCCAGTTGAGAAATCAATTATGTTCTATTTGAGATAAGTAATTAAACAAAATGGAAAAAAACAACAAAGATTCATTATATTTTCTAAGCAACTTCTAACAAAACAATCAAGGTTTTGTATTTTTTATCCAAATAGCTCACTCTTCGTTGACAATCACAAACTCTTGCAAATTCCTTTTTGTCTTCTAAATGAACCGTGGAGGAAAAATATGAATCACGCTGCATAATAAGCCTGAAAAAATGAAGCACATGAATAAATATAGATATAAGGTAGTTGGATGTTGTAGGGAAAAAAGTGGAAGAAAAGCTTAACTGATTTGTTTACTTGGCACATCTGATAACTCAGGACATTGTGCAAATGTTGTTAATTGGTAAGCATGGTCAGTAGGTAGCTGTTCTTCATCATTTGCAAGCTTTATATATGTACTTCTACTAAGCAACATTTGATACTTCGCAGGTGCAAAAACTGGTGTGTTGCTAGTTATTTCTTTAATTTTAGCATTCCCGATGTAATATGTTTTGTATAACTGAAGTAATCTATCCAATTGTTCAACGTATTGGTCATATATTATACCTTGCATGGTTCCATTCTATGAACATAAAAAGATAAAGTAAAAACAATTTCAAATTTAAATTTTGTCAAAGGAATATAATTTACTTTACCTCCTTGTCTACAAGAACAAGTTTTTGTTGTCCATTTTAAAAAACGGATTGGAGTTTTTTCAGAAACCAATACTTTGACAAACCAGTTGCGGAAATCTGGCCTCAGCTTTAGCAAAGTTGTACATTTTTCTTCTAATGGCCTTAATGTAAGAAAATAAAAAAGGCAATACTCATGAATAATTCATGCATAAATACGCAGAAACTATCTGAGGGAAAAAATTTTATTTTGAAATGTGTAGACTATGATATACAATTTTTTATAGAACTAACAATGTCATTTTAATAAACGTTACAAAGTACACATGAAAACATATTATATTTCCACACATAATAATATTGCTGATAAATAAAAACATAAGAAATATAATAGCTAACCTGCATCAATAAATATGTGCAGCATCCAAAATTTCACGATAGACTACATTTTTTGTGCAGTTAGTGTTTTGAGCTAATGCTGTAGATGGTCTAATTAATACCTTTATTTGATCTATAGTCTTAGCTCTTGATAATGCGACATAAAGTTGTCCATGAGAAAAAACTGGTTCTTTAAGATAAACATCAACAAAATCTAAAGTCTGACCTTGTGCTTTATTAATTGTCATTGCATAACATAAACGTACTGGAAATTGCTTTCTTTTAAATGGAACAGATGAAAAATCATTGTGCGGAGATTCTAATGTTATCCGAGGAATGAAGACAGGTTTGCCTGCATGTGTGCCTACTGAAATTTCAGCATAAATAACATTTTTATTAAAACCTTTGCAAAGTAAGCGTGTACCATTGCAAAGTCCTTCAGTTGGATTAATATTTCTTAATAATATGATAGGTGAATTTATTTTCAGGGTTAGCTTATGTGGAGGAAGGCCTTGAGGAGTGAAATAGTGAAATAAATCTTCCTGGTCTGGTATAATACAACTGCTTGTGTTTTCATCGCAACTGTAGTAGATGGTTTCTTCGCCAGGGAATTTATTTATAAGAACATCATTTATCTCGTGAACAAATTCATTCCTTGTTGTAAGTATTGCTCGTTTTACAAATAAAGAAATATCCAAATTGGAATCAGTAATGTTGGGAAATACCATGTCTATTAATACATTCAAAGACGTAATATCATCTGTGAATGGAATGTTTATGCGAGCTGGGATTGTGATTTCATTTTCTTTGTTAGTAGCCTCAGTTCCATTACCTATTTTCAACAACCATGATGAAAAGTTAGAATCAAATAATGCACGCATATTTATTTCGAGTTTTATTTTAGTTAACTGATTCCATAACGGTGACATGACAATGGAAGAATCTATGATATCATCCTTCGTACTCTTTAGAATAACAGGCAACGTTTGCCGAAAGTCACCACCAAGTACAACAAGTTTACCACCAAATAACAATTTTGAATCCATAATATCCTGTAACATTTCATTGAATTTTTCAATAGTACTACGTCTAGCCATTGTAGCTTCATCCCAAATGATAATTTTTGCAAGTTTTATTAAATTTGCTAAGGCACTTTGTTTACTAATGCTACATGATTTAACATCGTTTTCTTCTAGAGGAATTTTAAATCTTGAATGTGAAGTACGACCTCCTGGAAGTAAAGATGCTGCAACTCCTGAAGTTGCTGTAGCAATTGCTACGTGACCAGCTGATCGGAGTGTAGCAAGAAGTGCTTTATATAGAAAAGTTTTTCCAGTACCTCCAGGGCCGTCAATAAAGAAAGCAGTAGGCAAATCATTATAAGCATGATGTAAGATTCAATTGTAAGCATTCTTTTGTTCTAAATTTAATTGATCAACAGCTGATAAGTCTTCTACAAGTACAATAATGTCGCGTTCATTTTGTAATTCTTTTTCTAAACTGTCATCAAAACTTTGGCTTACATTGTTGTTTATATGAAAAAAATCGTCCAATTTTTTCCCCATGGAATGAAGATAATTGTTAACTATGTCTAAAACTTTGTGGCTGATTGCATTTGGAGTAAGAGATTTGTTTTGAGAAAAATCTTCTGAAAGGAAATCTTGATATTTTAACCATAGCTGAATAGGATTCTTTGAGGAACAAAAAACAAGTACGGTAGCAAATAATTGACGCAAAGCCTTAGGCATTAGATAAGCAACAGCTTCTTCAATACACAAATCAGCAGTATTGCACTTTCTATCAGGCCTAACATTTGTGCAGCTTCTCTAAATATTGTAAAAGTTATCTCGTTGACTGTTCTTAAGGCTTTAAAAGAAGCTGGTTGTCTGACATGCATTAACAATAGTTTTAAGTAAAACTTTTCATTCTCTGAAGGACGACAGCTGAAAATTCGGCCTATGACTTCCTTTTTTTTACGGGGTTCCCACTCTTTGGAGTCGGTGTGCCAAGTAAAATATTCAGGAAATTCTACGTACAAGCAATTTAGTTTCTGAGCGTAGCTGTTGTATTTGTTTATATGGAAAAATTGTGTTAACATTGTTTTTTTAAGCGTTGGATTGTTAGTAATGCTGTACAATGATTGATTAGCAGCAAATGTAACAACTTGTTCATTTTCTAAATGAATTGGTAAACATATAACAGACGGATGCACATGGTTAAGATCAAAGCGGAAAATTCGCCAGGCAGATTCAGGAGGTGATATCCATCTAGCAGATTGAAAATTCTTTGCTTCATCAACAATATGATCTTGTTCATTTTCAAGCAATTTATATAAAATCTTGTCATGCCCTTTGTATATATACTTATAGATATATTTTATAGCTTGGATTGTTGAACATATTTCGACATTAATGTGGCAGTTAAATTTTGCAAGTAAATATGGATTGTAAGGAACAACCCAACGGTTATCAAGCAACGCACTCCTTATAGGTATAGCATGTTTGTCATTTCGACGACGATATATTGGGTATGAATTTGTTCCATATCTAGTGCTATCTGAGAAATCTTTAGGGTAGCTATATTTGCAACAATTGTTTTTCATACAAGGACTTGTTGGATTAAGTAAACCACATGGACCATGCATCATATGTTTAACTACTAAAGAAAACAAATATGGGTTAGAATGTGCATCAGGAAACTCTGCACAAACAATTCTATCGATTGCCTCAGGATGAAACATTTTTGAAGCTTGATTTAAAATTAGTAGAAAATGAGCATGAGGTAAGATTCCTTTTTGGAATTCTATTACGCTTGTATAAGCAATAACATGACCGAAGATATCTTTCTTAAATAGCTCGTCTCTCAAAACTTGAAGTTTTGCATGAAAAATACTAGATATTAAATCAGGTCTATTCTGAATTTCATCAGACGGCAGGCAAAGAGCTTTTATTTCAGGCCAATTTGGATTTGAAGTCATTGTCAAAAAAATGTCTGGTTTCCCATAACGTTGAACTAAAGCGATAGCATCCATATATCTTTTGCGCATATCTCTAGGGCCTCCAATAAACGATGTAGGTAATATTACACGTTTTCCAATGTCGACGCCTATTTCACACCCTTGTGTAATGCTATCCAATAGCCCATTGTAAACCTCATTTCGTAAACGATTTTGCATGTCTGAAGTTCTAAAAAATTCTAACCTTGATGTTTCTATTTTAATATACATGTCTACTATATATTGCTGTAGAAGTCTACCGATATGCAATAAGAAGGACCTATCATTATCCCTTACTTGCAATTTGTAACAATAGTACTCACGACACGATACCGTTGGCCGTTGCCTCATTTTTTTCCCCGAAACTACACAATAGAAAAAGAATATCTAAGTGTAAAACACTATAACAATCATGTACTGGGCTTAGAATCGTAAATGGAAAATACCTTGTGACTCGTTATCTATAAAAACCTCTGTGCCACTTGCATTTCCTATGCAGTTGATTATTTGACCATCACAAGTTGGCCTAGGATGCATTTTTATTTGATTTTTATCTAATCTTTTAATGTTCCGATGCCAACCAGATTCTCCATTCGGGAATATAAGAGGATATTGCAAAGGGTCATAACAACCAAAGTAATGTTTAATTATTTGGGGACAATTGTTTTTGGGATACACTTGTATATGTTGGCCTGTGTATTGGTTTTCATTGTCAGATTCTAACCATATTCCGGCAACTTGAGACACAGTGGGCCGATTAAAAACTCGTTGATCAGTAACTGGATCAGCCAGCAGAGCAATATTGTAATCGTTTAGATTCTCAAAACTAATCAGGCTACGGAAAAATTTCCCATACGGATTTTTCGCTAAGATGCATATTAATTTTTTTGTAAGAGTGTCCTTAAATTTTGAACTAATACATACACGATTAGACAATTCATGTTCAGTGTCAAAAAAATATAGTTGTAAGTTTTTTGGGTTTTCGTTTTCTGGCGGTATTAATTGGCCTATGAAGTGGTAAAGTTGCCCTTGCACACGGAATGTATAAATTCCAGCGTTTTTTCTAGCAAAAATTTTGTCGCAATGTACTCCCATTGAGGTGAAAGCAAACATGTTATTATAACTACAAACACACATATTAAACTCATTTGCATCGTCATCATTGCCAGTATACAGTTCTACCAAATCAGAAGGCATTTCTGGAGATAAAAGATTTATTTCTCCCGAAGAACAACAAAATGTTGGTGGCTCAGCATATATGCGCTTGGCACAACAGTATTTACAATCCGGCACATCAAGTAACACATCTGGCCCATTTGCTATACACATTAATGGGTCATCCATAGTATTTTCTACATCAACCTTATGCAAATCATGGGCCTCTAATTTTTTGCATCGCCGAATTTTTTTTTCTAGCCTGCGGTCATTTGGACAAACATATATTCGTTTGCGAAAGCTATTAGCTCTGTTTATATTTGCTGAGGTATCTTTTTTTTGCCGCGGCATTTTCTAGTTATTTCATAATATTAGGCAATTCAAGGTAGAGACATTTAATATTATCAGCCCGCTGATATTAAAAAATGCAAAATAAAGTTGTCTATGACAATATAAAACCAAAAAAAAATTGGGCTATAAACTATGGTTTGGCAACACAAAAGATAATAACTAAAAGCTTTCTATAACAATAATAATAACAAACATGAACAGAAAAATCAACATATATAGCAACAAAGTAAGAGTGCTGGAAGCTGAACTAATAACTCAAGAATAAAAGATCAAACCTGTATGCAGTGCGAGTAGAAGAAATCGCCATAGGTATTATTTGGCGAAGCTTCTTAATAAAAACACAACTACTCCAAGATAGTGACTCAAAGCGGCCCTACATATATCAACAAAATAACAAATTAGTTAAGCTAAGCAATATAACAAGTCAGTAATTGGCTAGCAAACAAATTAATTTATAACCAAAAATCATAAAGCAAACTGAGCCTGAGTTTTTCATTTTTTCCTAAAATTACTGTTTTTTTACCTTGTAAAAACAGAGAAAATTAAACTTTTTCTCTATAACAAAGTAGGAGTAAATAAAATATTTTAAATGTTGTCGTTTGTCGAACATAAGGAAATTGATTCTTGCATATCAACAACAAATGTGCTAAAGCCCTTTAACAAACACAACGAAGACTATAGTTAGCATATTAAAGCAAAGCTATATGGTTTGGTTCCCAGAGCTAAGCGTTAAAACAGCAAAGTGTAAATCATGATTTTGTACCAAATTTTAGACCATTGATACCATACATGTATAAACAAATACATTAATTTAATATATTTTTATATAGAGTTTATTAAATTAGTTCACCAAATTTTTTAATTGTTTTGTACTCAAACATATATAGTAAGTATTGAAATTAATAAAAATATATCAATTTTATATCCAAAATCATATTTTTTGTACTAGATCTAATCCAGATAATACTCAAATATCATATATTGGTACCATGTTTTCAATATTTTAAATCGATTTTCATATCTTAAAAGATACGCAAGCTCATAGAGTGAAAAACATTCTTCAGTAGATCAGATATTGCAATATCATTTTTTGTCTTTAAGAGATTAACCCCAAATAAACTCAAGTTTGAGTTTGTGTTTGGGAATTAAAGGCAATTCACTGAAATGAATATATGAATGTGTTTTTGCATTTCTCTAATATTATAATTATTTGATTAATTTTTGTGAAATTAGTGTATTAAGTGATAAAGTAAAATAAAGCTTCAACAATTTTTAACAATATTAATAATTTAGATTATATATCTATATATAAAAATATATAATCATAATATATCATTTATAATTTGAATATAATATTTAAAAAATTAAGATCCCATTACTTTAAAATTTATTTTTTATGTGACACATCAACTAGACAACTATAAAATATTCTTACTGTTGTGAAAAAGTAAAAATTTACGATAAAAAGTAAAAATCTCAAACTCTCAAAATTATCACACTACACACTTTATAATATTTTTCTCTCAACTCAATTGTGATTTTTTTCACAAATGAGAGATCTATTTATAGAAAATTTTTACAAATAATCCAAAAATAAATTACATCATTACCTTCATCATCACACACAAATTTCAATATTCAACACCTAATTTTACCTAATTTTCAACATTCAAATATTCAACATTCAATATTCAAATATTCAATATTAAAATATTAATTTTCAACACTTACTATATATATATAGTTATTAAGTACAAAGATAGATGTGTTTGAACTTTGAATAATTAATTTTAATGGCTAAAATAGGAAGGATAAGTATTTAGGGCGTATCTGTAAATAGGTGTAAATCTGAGGATAATTGTGTAATTTACTTTATTTCATTATATAGACAGAGCCGCATCAACATTCACCCGCCAAATCCCTCTTCACACTCGCGTTTTCCCGCCGTTTTCCCACCTCCCTTCTCCTCCACCTTCCGATCCGGACTCCGCCGTTGCTTCCTGCAGCGGAAGGTCTACGGAAGCCCTCCTTTTAGATTCGAGAATAACCGGCACTCAAACATACCTTTCATCAACCATAAAAGCAAGAAGAGCGGCTTCAGGCCCATTCCAAGGACTTCCATTTCAGAGGGAAAAATACCTCGTTTCCGATTGGCTCTGGTTCTTTACTGTAAGGAGCGACGGTCGTAAGCCTTTTTAAAGACGGAAGGTCCGCCGTCTCATTCTCTCGTTCGCAAGTTCATCTGCCTGTATGAATGCTCATATGCACGTGATTGTTGATATTCAGCTGTAATTTTTCAGGGCTAGGGTTGTAAAATCTAGTTTTCCATCTGTAGTCTGGGACCAACTGATTCGTATTCTTCGCGTGCTTTGCCGAGAAAATTGAATTTTCTGAAATGCTTGGAGAAAGATTTGCGGACGAAAGGGAAGATATGGAAATTGACGGAGTAAAAGCAGAGAAAAAGACTAGTAATGAAATTCCGGATGGGTTTAATGCCAATTTCCTCAAAATTTACTACGGTAATTTTGTGGAGTTTGCTTTGAACCTTTTTGTCAACTTCGTTGGTTTCTTCTTTTGAATTTTATTTGTCTGATTTTACCTGTTGCCACCGATCCACTCTTCGGTTACAAATGCTGGAAAGATTGGATTGAATCTTCATCTTTTATTTTTTGGGATGTTTCAATGAAATGATGTTGGATTGGGATGGAGATTTCATCCCATTGCTCAGGTGGAAAAATCAAGCGCATCTCTTGAATTGAAATGAAGAATTCTTTCTTGAATTTTTATCACTATACTTCTTTGAAATACATGCTTGCAGATATGATCTTGATCATCACGAGGCCTTTTCCTCGAATAAAGCAATAATTATTAAAACAGAATTTCTGAAGCTATTTTTTTAATCTTTTCAGGAAAGTTTTTTCCATACGCTGATATGCATAAATGGATGTCATATGGAAACGGTGATCCTCATTTTTCATCAGCATGATTTATAGTTACTTTTGTTTCCTTATTCCTTTCCGTTCTCTTTTCTTAATTGTTTAATTTGGTTGATTAATTGTAGATGGAAAACATCCTGGGTGCGATCACTCCTACTTTGGGCGAAGAGAATTTTCTTTTACTTTGGATAATGATATTTATTTGCGGTTTCAGTCCTTCAACAGTTCTGCTGAACTGGAAAAGGCCATAAAGGAGAAATGCCCTTTCAAAATTGACATAGGTCCTGTTTATAGTGTGGATGTAAGTATAGCTTATTTAACATTTGTATAGATGTTTGTTGGTAGTAGTATCTAACTTTTTATTTTGTGTATCTCTCTGGTAAATTATGATGTAGGATTGTATAGGATATTCTGAATTAAAAAAATATTGCACTGTATTAAACGGTAGTTATACTTTACCACTTTGAAATTGATATTGTTTTGCCATGTTCTTGTCAGTGCAATAGTTTTTGTTCTTTTCTTCGCAATCTACATTGTTTCACTTTGTGCTGCAGCCTGCAAAGAGGCATGCTTATTCCCAGTCTGGTGATAATGTTTTCACACCAGTGGAGAGAGAACTTATATTTGATATAGTAAGTCACTGTTCGCTCATACTTGTGATTTGATTGTTAAAATATTATCCAGAAGGCAACTGCAACCATTTCTAAGGATGCATAGATTTGACCCCTGCACTATTTGTCTGGTAGGATATATCGGATTATGACGATGTTAGATATTGCTGTTCGGGAGCTGATGTTTGCTCAGAATGCTGGCCATTGATGACAGTAGCTATCAAAGTGATCGATGCAGCACTTAGAGGTTTGAATTGAAACATTATAAAATGAAGTTATGATGAGTAGAAGAACGAGAGTGGTATTTGGGAAAGAAAAACAAAAATTAAATACCAAATATACGCAAATTACTTTTTGTAGTTTAGAATGAGGGAGAAATCATTTTTATTCATTGAATAATAATAGAGAACACATACTTTTATAATGTTAACAAGCAACTAATCCTAATTTAAAATTTAAAAATTAGACCACTAAAGATTGAATATCCTATTTAAATTCTATCTTATCTAAACTCAAATATCCAATACCCTTCTGAAGTTGGTGCATAGATGTTACTTGCTAATGAGAAACTCAAAGTTGGGTCTGAGCAGTCCTTTGGTGAGAATATCCGCTATTTGTTGTGTAGCAGGAACAAATGACATACAAATAGCTTCACTGTCAATCTTCTCTTTTATTAAGTGTCTGTCTATCTCCACATGTTTGTACGATCATGGATCATGTTGGACTAGATCTTGAGCAATACTAATGACAACATGGATCATGTTGGACTGGATCTTGAGCAATACTAATGACAACTTTTTTATCACACAAAAGTTTCATTGGCATGTCCATTTGCATCTCCAATTCTTCTAATATTCGCTTCAACAACAACATTTCACAAACACCATCATACACAACACGATATTCTGCTTCTAGCAACCATCCTTTGTTTCTTACTTCGCCAATTTACTAAGTTGTCCCAGACATACGTACAATAGCCTGATGTAGATTTTCTATCAATGACTGACTCTGCTAAGTTGGCATCAGTGTAAGCCTCAATGATTGACCTGGTCCAAGTCTTTGATTTCAAATTCTGATGCTAGAGATTTCTTCAACTTGTTCATTTCAGGTAGTTTGATTTCGAAAATTAATGTTCCTCAATGATTAACTTTTTCTCGACTGATTACACTGATGATAAGGATACATAACATTGATTGTAGTTTGATTTGGAAAATTAATGTCTCAACATCTATGGGGTTTCTTATTGCGTGTTTGTAATAACTAAGATGGGTTTACTATGTCTTCCGTTGATGTGACTTTCACTTGTAAGTAACCCTTTGCTCTTGTTGGTTATGACCATAAATTCAGCCATGTCTGTTAATTGTTTCTTGAGCAAAGTCCCCTGCAACAAAAGCAAAAATGCTTGTCTGAGTTTATTTGGATGCTTTCTTTTTTACATGTCCATGTCAATGTCCATGCTAACCTTAGATATGCTTCTCTCTGCAGATGATTTTGGATTTAACCACATTTTATGGGTATACAGTGGCCGTCGTGGTGTTCATTGTTGGGTTTGTGATGGGAAAGCACGAAGGTAATGGTGAATTATTTGAGGATTAATTAAGCTGATCTACAGTTTCTAGCTACTAAACGCAAACTAAACTTCTATTAATTAATAGGTTGAGAAATGAACAAAGGGCTGCTATTGCTGAATATTTACACGTCCGCAAGGTTATTTATGTTCTTTCTGAACAACTTACATTCAGTTTTCTATTCAACATATACTGTTCTGTGTTAAAAGTAATTTTTTTTCCTTCTCCAGGGAAATGAAAATAGCCTTAAAAAAGTTTCCCTTGAGGGTGGTTCCTCACTTCATCCTTTCTTAGCGTAAGCATATGATGTATATGATTTATCAATCATATGTGCTCCATACCACAAATTACACTATTTGTTATGGTGTTGCAGGAGATCATACACGGATATTTTGAAAGATTTTTTCGAGGGAAAGGTGCTTGCAACTCAACAATTGTTTTCGGATGAGGAAAGATGTGAAAACATACTAGGAATGATTCCCGATGAATGTATGCTAACATGATTTCTTATTGTTTTTTCTCTTTCCGGTTTAGCCATTTACTTCCTAAGTTATGCAGCTATTACTTCTGAGCTGCGAGGGAAGTGGCGGGATAACAAGCGCTCTCGAGATGATATTAATGTTGCTAGATGGGGCCATCTTAAACACCTTCTGCAATCTGGAAAACAGAAGGTAGGCCTCCTGGCATGTTAGTACTTTTTTATTACATTTGTTTTTTCCATTTTATTACTTTCTATGAAGGCACAGCCAGTAAAAGGAAACTACAGCCTATGAAAACAACAAATTCTAGAAAACAATGAGATACTTGATGATTGGCTCCCTCAATTTAAATGACCAATTCAAGTGTTTTGGACTTTTTAGAAGATAATCGTGGAACTGTTTGCAGCTTGATCCAGTTATCTCGCAGTTTTTAGTTTATTTTACTTGTTCATATGAGCCCACTGTCTATCTTCTAGTTTAAACCGAAGGGAAACATTATTGAGTTTCCTTATCATAACATTATTGTAGCTAGCGTTTTCAAGATGTGTATGTTGATTTGTTAAAATCCTGAGACTTATTGCCGTACTTTTTCAGTCACTGGGTATTCGTAGATGCGTAGAAGAGATTGTCTTCTCTTTTACCTTTCCAAGACTTGATGTGGAGGTTTGACACATTCTCCTTTCTATTTCAAAGATTTACGTTCCAGTTAAGTTGTGAATTGGTCATAGTTTTTGTATCAAAACCATCTAGTTATGTATTTATGTAGCATAGTTTATCATTCAGTGATCAGCACCTATATGATTAGGGATGGCAAAGGGGTGGGTTTGGCAAAACCCCGCCCCGTCCAAAACCCGCGGGTCCAATCTCGGTTGGAACCATTAGACCCGCTAAATTTTTTTTAATTTTAGCCACTACTGAATAAAAAATATTTAAAAATTATTAAATCATCAAAGTTGCTTGTCAACTTTATGTTAATATTTAAGAACAAACAAATATTATTACAAATTACCCGTATCAACATTTAAAAAAAAAAAAA